>NC_133108.1:16124241-16466419 GCF_022965805.1 Primulina eburnea
CTCAAGAATTTAACATCGCGACCAGAAACAATAGTCCTAGGCATGCCATGCAACCTAACGACTTCTCTAAAGAACAAATCCGCAATGTTTGAAGCATCATCGGTTTTATGACAAGCTATAAAATGTGCCATCTTAGAGAATCTATCCACAACAACAAAAATAGAATCCCTCCCCTTCTTAGTCCTAGGCAACCCCAAAATAAAGTCCATAGAAATGTCAATCCAAGTTCTTTTTAAGAATAGCACGCAAAAGTGTTCCCAAAGTTCTATTGACAACTTCAGTTTGTCCATCCGTTTGAGGATGACAAGTAGTAGAAAACAACAATTTTGTGCCAAGTTTAGCCCATAAAGTCTTCCAAAAGTAACTCAAGAATTTAACATCGCGACCAGAAACAATAGTCCTAGGCATGCCATGCAACCTAACGACTTCTCTAAAGAACAAATCCGCAATGTTTGAAGCATCATCGGTTTTATGACAAGCTATAAAATGTGCCATCTTAGAGAATCTATCCACAACAACAAAAATAGAATCCCTACCCTTCTTAGTCCTAGGCAACCCCAAAATAAAGTCCTAGAAATGTCAATCCAAGTTCTTTTTAAGAATAGCACGCGAAAGTGTTCCCAAAGTTCTTTGAGAACTTCAGTTTGTCCATCCGTTTGAGGATGACAAGTAGTAGAAAACAACAATTTGTGCCAAGTTTAGCCCATAAAGTCTTCCAAAAGTAACTCAAGAATTTAACAATCGCACCAGAAAACAATAGTCCTAGGCATGCCATGCAAGCCTAACGACTTCTCTAAAGAACAAATCCGCAATGTTTGAAGCATAATCGGTTTATGACAGCTATAAAATGTGCATATTAGAGAATCTATCCACAACAACAAAATAGAATCCCTACCCTTCTTAGTCCTAGGCAAACCTCAAAATAAGGCCATAGAAATGTCAATCCAAGTTCTTTTAAGAATAGCACGCGAAAGTGTTCCCAAAGTTCTGTTGAGAACTTCAGTTTGTCCATCCGTTTGAGGATGACAAGTAGTAGAAAACAACAATTTTGTGCCAAGTTTAGCCCATAAAGTCTTCCAAAAGTAACTCAAGAATTTAACATCGCGACCAGAAACAATAGTCCTAGGCATGCCATGCAACCTAACGACTTCTCTAAAGAACAAATCCGCAATGTTTGAAGCATCATCGGTTTATGACAAGCTATAAAATGTGCCATCTTAGAGAATCTATCCACAACAACAAAAATAGAATCCCTCACCCTTCTTAGTCCTAGGCAAACCCCAAAATAAAGTCCATAGAAATGTCAATCCAAGTTCTTTTTAAGAATAGCACGCGAAAGTGTTCCCAAAGTTCTCTTGACAACTTCAGTTTGTCCATCCGTTTGAGGATGACAAGTAGTAGAAAACAACAATTTTGTGCCAAGTTTAGCCCATAAAGTCTTCCAAAAGTAACTCAAGAATTTAACATCGCGACCAGAAAACAATAGTCCTAGGCATGCCATGCAACCTAACGACTTCTCTAAAGAACAAATCCGCAATGTTTGAAGCATCATCGGTTTAATGACAAGCTATAAAATGTGCCATCTTAGAGAATCTATCCACAACAACAAAAATAGAATCCCTACCCTTCTTAGTCCTAGGCAACCTCAAAATAAAGTCCATAGAAATGTCAATCCAAGTTCTTTTTAAGAATAGCACGCAAAAGTGTTCCCAAAGTTCTGTTGAGAACTTCAGTTTGTCCATCCGTTTGAGGATGACAAGTAGTAGAAAACAACAATTTTGTGCCAAGTTTAGCCCATAAAGTCTTCCAAAAGTAACTCAAGAATTTAACATCGCGACCAGAAACAATAGTCCTAGGCATGCCATGCAACCTAACGACTTCTCTAAAGAACAAATCCGCAATGTTTGAAGCATCATCGGTTTAATGACAAGCTATAAAATGTGCCATCTTAGAGAATCTATCCACAACAACAAAAATAGAATCCCTCCCCTTCCTAGTCCTAGGCAACCCCAAAATAAAGTCCATAGAAATGTCAATCCAAGTTCTTTTTAAGAATAGCACGCGAAAGTGTTCCCAAAGTTCTGTTGAGAACTTCAGTTTGTCCATCCGTTTGAGGATGACAAGTAGTAGAAAACAACAATTTTGTGCCAAGTTTAGCCCATAAAGTCTTCCAAAAGTAACTCAAGAATTTAACATCGCGACCAGAAACAATAGTCCTAGGCATGCCATGCAACCTAACGACTTCTCTAAAGAACAAATCCGCAATGTTTGAAGCATCATCGGTTTAATGACAAGCTATAAAATGTGCCATCTTAGAGAATCTATCCACAACAACAAAAATAGAATCCCTACCCTTCTTAGTCCTAGGCAACCCAAAATAAAGTCCATAGAAATGTCAATCCAAGTTCTTTTTAAGAATAGCACGCAAAAGTGTTCCCAAAGTTCTGTTGAGAACTTCAGTTTGTCCATCCGTTTGAGGATGACAAGTAGTAGAAAACAACAATTTTGTGCCAAGTTTAGCCCATAAAGTCTTCCAAAAGTAACTCAAGAATTTAACATCGCGACCAGAAACAATAGTCCTAGGCATGCCATGCAACCTAACGACTTCTCTAAAGAACAAATCCGCAATGTTTGAAGCATCATCGGTTTTATGACAAGCTATAAAATGTGCCATCTTAGAGAATCTATCCACAACAACAAAAATAGAATCCCTACCCTTCTTAGTCCTAGGCAACCCCAAAATAAAGTCCATAGAAATGTCAATCCAAGTTCTTTTTAAGAATAGCACGCAAAAGTGTTCCCAAAGTTCTGTTGAGAACTTCAGTTTGTCCATCCGTTTGAGGATGACAAGTAGTAGAAAACAACAATTTTGTGCCAAGTTTAGCCCATAAAGTCTTCCAAAAGTAACTCAAGAATTTAACATCGCGACCAGAAAACAATAGTCCTAGGCATGCCATGCAACCTAACGACTTCTCTAAAGAACAAATCCGCAATGTTTGAAGCATCATCGGTTTAATGACAAGCTATAAAATGTGCCATCTTAGAGAATCTATCCACAACAACAAAAATAGAATCCCTACCCTTCTTAGTCCTAGGCAACCCCAAAATAAAGTCCATAGAAATGTCAATCCAAGTTCTTTTTAAGAATAGCACGCAAAGTGTTCCCAAAGTTCTGTTGAGAACTTCAGTTTGTCCATCCGTTTGAGGATGACAAGTAGTAGAAAACAACAATTTTGTGCCAAGTTTAGCCCATAAAGTCTTCCAAAAGTAACTCAAGAATTTAACATCGCGACCAGAAACAATAGTCCTAGGCATGCCATGCAACCTAACGACTTCTCTAAAGAACAAATCCGCAATGTTTGAAGCATCATCGGTTTTATGACAAGCTATAAAATGTGCCATCTTAGAGAATCTATCCACAACAACAAAAATAGAATCCCTACCCTTCTTAGTCCTAGGCAACCCCAAAATAAAGTCCATAGAAATGTCAATCCAAGTTCTTTTTAAGAATAGCACGCGAAAGTGTTCCCAAAGTTCTGTTGAGAACTTCAGTTTGTCCATCCGTTTGAGGATGACAAGTAGTAGAAAACAACAATTTTGTGCCAAGTTTAGCCCATAAAGTCTTCCAAAAGTAACTCAAGAATTTAACATCGCGACCAGAAACAATAGTCCTAGGCATGCCATGCAACCTAACGACTTCTCTAAAGAACAAATCCGCAATGTTTGAAGCATCATCGGTTTAATGACAAGCTATAAAATGTGCCATCTTAGAGAATCTATCCACAACAACAAAAATAGAATCCCTACCCTTCTTAGTCCTAGGCAACCCCAAAATAAAGTCCATAGAAATGTCAATCCAAGTTCTTTTTAAGAATAGCACGCAAAAGTGTTCCCAAAGTTCTGTTGAGAACTTCAGTTTGTCCATCCGTTTGAGGATGACAAGTAGTAGAAAACAACAATTTTGTGCCAAGTTTAGCCCATAAAGTCTTCCAAAAGTAACTCAAGAATTTAACATCGCGACCAGAAAACAATAGTCCTAGGCATGCCATGCAACCTAACGACTTCTCTAAAGAACAAATCCGCAATGTTTGAAGCATCATCGGTTTAATGACAAGCTATAAAATGTGCCATCTTAGAGAATCTATCCACAACAACAAAAATAGAATCCCTACCCTTCTTAGTCCTAGGCAACCCCAAAATAAAGTCCATAGAAATGTCAATCCAAGTTCTTTTAAGAATAGCACGCGAAAGTGTTCCCAAAGTTCTGTTGAGAACTTCAGTTTGTCCATCCGTTTGAGGATGACAAGTAGTAGAAAACAACAATTTTGTGCCAAGTTTAGCCCATAAAGTCTTCCAAAAGTAACTCAAGAATTTAACATCGCGACCAGAAACAATAGTCCTAGGCATGCCATGCAACCTAACGACTTCTCTAAAGAACAAATCCGCAATGTTTGAAGCATCATCGGTTTTATGACAAGCTATAAAATGTGCCATCTTAGAGAATCTATCCACAACAACAAAAATAGAATCCCTACCCTTCTTAGTCCTAGGCAACCCCAAAATAAAGTCCATAGAAATGTCAATCCAAGTTCTTTTAAGAATAGCACGCAAAAGTGTTCCCAAAGTTCTGTTGAGAACTTCAGTTTGTCCATCCGTTTGAGGATGACAAGTAGTAGAAAACAACAATTTTGTGCCAAGTTTAGCCCATAAAGTCTTCCAAAAGTAACTCAAGAATTTAACATCGCGACCAGAAAACAATAGTCCTAGGCATGCCATGCAACCTAACGACTTCTCTAAAGAACAAATCCGCAATGTTTGAAGCATCATCGGTTTAATGACAAGCTATAAAATGTGCCATCTTAGAGAATCTATCCACAACAACAAAAATAGAATCCCTACCCTTCTTAGTCCTAGGCAACCCCAAAATAAAGTCCATAGAAATGTCAATCCAAGTTCTTTTTAAGAATAGCACGCAAAGTGTTCCCAAAGTTCTGTTGAGAACTTCAGTTTGTCCATCCGTTTGAGGATGACAAGTAGTAGAAAACAACAATTTTGTGCCAAGTTTAGCCCATAAAGTCTTCCAAAAGTAACTCAAGAATTTAACATCGCGACCAGAAACAATAGTCCTAGGCATGCCATGCAACCTAACGACTTCTCTAAAGAACAAATCCGCAATGTTTGAAGCATCATCGGTTTAATGACAAGCTATAAAATGTGCCATCTTAGAGAATCTATCCACAACAACAAAAATAGAATCCCTCCCCTTCTTAGTCCTAGGCAACCCCAAAATAAAGTCCATAGAAATGTCAATCCAAGTTCTTTTTAAGAATAGCACGCGAAAGTGTTCCCAAAGTTCTGTTGAGAACTTCAGTTTGTCCATCCGTTTGAGGATGACAAGTAGTAGAAAACAACAATTTTGTGCCAAGTTTAGCCCATAAAGTCTTCCAAAAGTAACTCAAGAATTTAACATCGCGACCAGAAAACAATAGTCCTAGGCATGCCATGCAACCTAACGACTTCTCTAAAGAACAAATCCGCAATGTTTGAAGCATCATCGGTTTATGACAAGCTATAAAATGTGCCATCTTAGAGAATCTATCCACAACAACAAAAATAGAATCCCTACCCTTCTTAGTCCTAGGCAACCCCAAAATAAAGTCCATAGAAATGTCAATCCAAGTTCTTTTTAAGAATAGCACGCGAAAGTGTTCCCAAAGTTCTGTTGAGAACTTCAGTTTGTCCATCCGTTTGAGGATGACAAGTAGTAGAAAACAACAATTTTGTGCCAAGTTTAGCCCATAAAGTCTTCCAAAAGTAACTCAAGAATTTAACATCGCGACCAGAAAACAATAGTCCTAGGCATGCCATGCAACCTAACGACTTCTCTAAAGAACAAATCCGCAATGTTTGAAGCATCATCGGTTTATGACAAGCTATAAAATGTGCCATCTTAGAGAATCTATCCACAACAACAAAAATAGAATCCCTACCCTTCTTAGTCCTAGGCAACCCAAAATAAAGTCCATAGAAATGTCAATCCAAGTTCTTTTAAGAATAGCACGCAAAAGTGTTCCCAAAGTTCTGTTGAGAACTTCAGTTTGTCCATCCGTTTGAGGATGACAAGTAGTAGAAAACAACAATTTTGTGCCAAGTTTAGCCCATAAAGTCTTCCAAAAGTAACTCAAGAATTTAACATCGCGACCAGAAACAATAGTCCTAGGCATGCCATGCAACCTAACGACTTCTCTAAAGAACAAATCCGCAATGTTTGAAGCATCATCGGTTTAATGACAAGCTATAAAATGTGCCATCTTAGAGAATCTATCCACAACAACAAAAATAGAATCCCTCCCCTTCTTAGTCCTAGGCAACCCCAAAATAAAGTCCATAGAAATGTCAATCCAAGTTCTTTTTAAGAATAGCACGCGAAAGTGTTCCCAAAGTTCTGTTGAGAACTTCAGTTTGTCCATCCGTTTGAGGATGACAAGTAGTAGAAAACAACAATTTTGTGCCAAGTTTAGCCCATAAAGTCTTCCAAAAGTAACTCAAGAATTTAACATCGCGACCAGAAAACAATAGTCCTAGGCATGCCATGCAACCTAACGACTTCTCTAAAGAACAAATCCGCAATGTTTGAAGCATCATCGGTTTATGACAAGCTATAAAATGTGCCATCTTAGAGAATCTATCCACAACAACAAAAATAGAATCCCTACCCTTCTTAGTCCTAGGCAACCCCAAAATAAAGTCCATAGAAATGTCAATCCAAGTTCTTTTTAAGAATAGCACGCAAAAGTGTTCCCAAAGTTCTGTTGAGAACTTCAGTTTGTCCATCCGTTTGAGGATGACAAGTAGTAGAAAACAACAATTTTGTGCCAAGTTTAGCCCATAAAGTCTTCCAAAAGTAACTCAAGAATTTAACATCGCGACCAGAAACAATAGTCCTAGGCATGCCATGCAACCTAACGACTTCTCTAAAGAACAAATCCGCAATGTTTGAAGCATCATCGGTTTAATGACAAGCTATAAAATGTGCCATCTTAGAGAATCTATCCACAACAACAAAAATAGAATCCCTACCCTTCTTAGTCCTAGGCAACCCCAAAATAAAGTCCATAGAAATGTCAATCCAAGTTCTTTTTAAGAATAGCACGCGAAAGTGTTCCCAAAGTTCTGTTGAGAACTTCAGTTTGTCCATCCGTTTGAGGATGACAAGTAGTAGAAAACAACAATTTTGTGCCAAGTTTAGCCCATAAAGTCTTCCAAAAGTAACTCAAGAATTTAACATCGCGACCAGAAACAATAGTCCTAGGCATGCCATGCAACCTAACGACTTCTCTAAAGAACAAATCCGCAATGTTTGAAGCATCATCGGTTTAATGACAAGCTATAAAATGTGCCATCTTAGAGAATCTATCCACAACAACAAAAATAGAATCCCTACCCTTCTTAGTCCTAGGCAACCCCAAAATAAAGTCCATAGAAATGTCAATCCAAGTTCTTTTTAAGAATAGCACGCAAAAGTGTTCCCAAAGTTCTGTTGAGAACTTCAGTTTGTCCATCCGTTTGAGGATGACAAGTAGTAGAAAACAACAATTTTGTGCCAAGTTTAGCCCATAAAGTCTTCCAAAAGTAACTCAAGAATTTAACATCGCGACCAGAAACAATAGTCCTAGGCATGCCATGCAACCTAACGACTTCTCTAAAGAACAAATCCGCAATGTTTGAAGCATCATCGGTTTATGACAAGCTATAAAATGTGCCATCTTAGAGAATCTATCCACAACAACAAAAATAGAATCCCTACCCTTCTTAGTCCTAGGCAACCCCAAAATAAAGTCCATAGAAATGTCAATCCAAGTTCTTTTTAAGAATAGCACGCAAAAGTGTTCCCAAAGTTCTGTTGAGAACTTCAGTTTGTCCATCCGTTTGAGGATGACAAGTAGTAGAAAACAACAATTTTGTGCCAAGTTTAGCCCATAAAGTCTTCCAAAAGTAACTCAAGAATTTAACATCGCGACCAGAAAACAATAGTCCTAGGCATGCCATGCAACCTAACGACTTCTCTAAAGAACAAATCCGCAATGTTTGAAGCATCATCGGTTTTATGACAAGCTATAAAATGTGCCATCTTAGAGAATCTATCCACAACAACAAAAATAGAATCCCTACCCTTCTTAGTCCTAGGCAACCCCAAAATAAAGTCCATAGAAATGTCAATCCAAGTTCTTTTTAAGAATAGCACGCGAAAGTGTTCCCAAAGTTCTGTTGAGAACTTCAGTTTGTCCATCCGTTTGAGGATGACAAGTAGTAGAAAACAACAATTTTGTGCCAAGTTTAGCCCATAAAGTCTTCCAAAAGTAACTCAAGAATTTAACATCGCGACCAGAAACAATAGTCCTAGGCATGCCATGCAACCTAACGACTTCTCTAAAGAACAAATCCGCAATGTTTGAAGCATCATCGGTTTTATGACAAGCTATAAAATGTGCCATCTTAGAGAATCTATCCACAACAACAAAAATAGAATCCCTACCCTTCTTAGTCCTAGGCAACCCCAAAATAAAGTCCATAGAAATGTCAATCCAAGTTCTTTTTAAGAATAGCACGCGAAAGTGTTCCCAAAGTTCTGTTGAGAACTTCAGTTTGTCCATCCGTTTGAGGATGACAAGTAGTAGAAAACAACAATTTTGTGCCAAGTTTAGCCCATAAAGTCTTCCAAAAGTAACTCAAGAATTTAACATCGCGACCAGAAAACAATAGTCCTAGGCATGCCATGCAACCTAACGACTTCTCTAAAGAACAAATCCGCAATGTTTGAAGCATCATCGGTTTTATGACAAGCTATAAAATGTGCCATCTTAGAGAATCTATCCACAACAACAAAAATAGAATCCCTACCCTTCTTAGTCCTAGGCAACCCCAAAATAAAGTCCATAGAAATGTCAATCCAAGTTCTTTTTAAGAATAGCACGCAAAAGTGTTCCCAAAGTTCTGTTGAGAACTTCAGTTTGTCCATCCGTTTGAGGATGACAAGTAGTAGAAAACAACAATTTTGTGCCAAGTTTAGCCCATAAAGTCTTCCAAAAGTAACTCAAGAATTTAACATCGCGACCAGAAAACAATAGTCCTAGGCATGCCATGCAACCTAACGACTTCTCTAAAGAACAAATCCGCAATGTTTGAAGCATCATCGGTTTAATGACAAGCTATAAAATGTGCCATCTTAGAGAATCTATCCACAACAACAAAAATAGAATCCCTACCCTTCTTAGTCCTAGGCAACCCCAAAATAAAGTCCATAGAAATGTCAATCCAAGTTCTTTTTAAGAATAGCACGCGAAAGTGTTCCCAAAGTTCTGTTGAGAACTTCAGTTTGTCCATCCGTTTGAGGATGACAAGTAGTAGAAAACAACAATTTTGTGCCAAGTTTAGCCCATAAAGTCTTCCAAAAGTAACTCAAGAATTTAACATCGCGACCAGAAAACAATAGTCCTAGGCATGCCATGCAACCTAACGACTTCTCTAAAGAACAAATCCGCAATGTTTGAAGCATCATCGGTTTTATGACAAGCTATAAAATGTGCCATCTTAGAGAATCTATCCACAACAACAAAAATAGAATCCCTACCCTTCTTAGTCCTAGGCAACCCCAAAATAAAGTCCATAGAAATGTCAATCCAAGTTCTTTTTAAGAATAGCACGCAAAAGTGTTCCCAAAGTTCTGTTGAGAACTTCAGTTTGTCCATCCGTTTGAGGATGACAAGTAGTAGAAAACAACAATTTTGTGCCAAGTTTAGCCCATAAAGTCTTCCAAAAGTAACTCAAGAATTTAACATCGCGACCAGAAACAATAGTCCTAGGCATGCCATGCAACCTAACGACTTCTCTAAAGAACAAATCCGCAATGTTTGAAGCATCATCGGTTTAATGACAAGCTATAAAATGTGCCATCTTAGAGAATCTATCCACAACAACAAAAATAGAATCCCTACCCTTCTTAGTCCTAGGCAACCCCAAAATAAAGTCCATAGAAATGTCAATCCAAGTTCTTTTTAAGAATAGCACGCAAAAGTGTTCCCAAAGTTCTGTTGAGAACTTCAGTTTGTCCATCCGTTTGAGGATGACAAGTAGTAGAAAACAACAATTTTGTGCCAAGTTTAGCCCATAAAGTCTTCCAAAAGTAACTCAAGAATTTAACATCGCGACCAGAAACAATAGTCCTAGGCATGCCATGCAACCTAACGACTTCTCTAAAGAACAAATCCGCAATGTTTGAAGCATCATCGGTTTTAATGACAAGCTATAAAATGTGCCATCTTAGAGAATCTATCCACAACAACAAAAATAGAATCCCTACCCTTCTTAGTCCTAGGCAACCCCAAAATAAAGTCCATAGAAATGTCAATCCAAGTTCTTTTAAGAATAGCACGCAAAAGTGTTCCCAAAGTTCTGTTGAGAACTTCAGTTTGTCCATCCGTTTGAGGATGACAAGTAGTAGAAAACAACAATTTTGTGCCAAGTTTAGCCCATAAAGTCTTCCAAAAGTAACTCAAGAATTTAACATCGCGACCAGAAAACAATAGTCCTAGGCATGCCATGCAACCTAACGACTTCTCTAAAGAACAAATCCGCAATGTTTGAAGCATCATCGGTTTAATGACAAGCTATAAAATGTGCCATCTTAGAGAATCTATCCACAACAACAAAAATAGAATCCCTACCCTTCTTAGTCCTAGGCAACCCCAAAATAAAGTCCATAGAAATGTCAATCCAAGTTCTTTTTAAGAATAGCACGCGAAAGTGTTCCCAAAGTTCTGTTGAGAACTTCAGTTTGTCCATCCGTTTGAGGATGACAAGTAGTAGAAAACAACAATTTTGTGCCAAGTTTAGCCCATAAAGTCTTCCAAAAGTAACTCAAGAATTTAACATCGCGACCAGAAAACAATAGTCCTAGGCATGCCATGCAACCTAACGACTTCTCTAAAGAACAAATCCGCAATGTTTGAAGCATCATCGGTTTAATGACAAGCTATAAAATGTGCCATCTTAGAGAATCTATCCACAACAACAAAAATAGAATCCCTACCCTTCTTAGTCCTAGGCAACCCCAAAATAAAGTCCATAGAAATGTCAATCCAAGTTCTTTTTAAGAATAGCACGCGAAAGTGTTCCCAAAGTTCTGTTGAGAACTTCAGTTTGTCCATCCGTTTGAGGATGACAAGTAGTAGAAAACAACAATTTTGTGCCAAGTTTAGCCCATAAAGTCTTCCAAAAGTAACTCAAGAATTTAACATCGCGACCAGAAACAATAGTCCTAGGCATGCCATGCAACCTAACGACTTCTCTAAAGAACAAATCCGCAATGTTTGAAGCATCATCGGTTTATGACAAGCTATAAAATGTGCCATCTTAGAGAATCTATCCACAACAACAAAAATAGAATCCCTACCCTTCTTAGTCCTAGGCAACCCCAAAATAAAGTCCATAGAAATGTCAATCCAAGTTCTTTTTAAGAATAGCACGCAAAAGTGTTCCCAAAGTTCTGTTGAGAACTTCAGTTTGTCCATCCGTTTGAGGATGACAAGTAGTAGAAAACAACAATTTTGTGCCAAGTTTAGCCCATAAAGTCTTCCAAAAGTAACTCAAGAATTTAACATCGCGACCAGAAACAATAGTCCTAGGCATGCCATGCAACCTAACGACTTCTCTAAAGAACAAATCCGCAATGTTTGAAGCATCATCGGTTTAATGACAAGCTATAAAATGTGCCATCTTAGAGAATCTATCCACAACAACAAAAATAGAATCCCTACCCTTCTTAGTCCTAGGCAACCCCAAAATAAAGTCCATAGAAATGTCAATCCAAGTTCTTTTTAAGAATAGCACGCAAAAGTGTTCCCAAAGTTCTGTTGAGAACTTCAGTTTGTCCATCCGTTTGAGGATGACAAGTAGTAGAAAACAACAATTTTGTGCCAAGTTTAGCCCATAAAGTCTTCCAAAAGTAACTCAAGAATTTAACATCGCGACCAGAAACAATAGTCCTAGGCATGCCATGCAACCTAACGACTTCTCTAAAGAACAAATCCGCAATGTTTGAAGCATCATCGGTTTAATGACAAGCTATAAAATGTGCCATCTTAGAGAATCTATCCACAACAACAAAAATAGAATCCCTCCCCTTCTTAGTCCTAGGCAACCCCAAAATAAAGTCCATAGAAATGTCAATCCAAGTTCTTTTTAAGAATAGCACGCGAAAGTGTTCCCAAAGTTCTGTTGAGAACTTCAGTTTGTCCATCCGTTTGAGGATGACAAGTAGTAGAAAACAACAATTTTGTGCCAAGTTTAGCCCATAAAGTCTTCCAAAAGTAACTCAAGAATTTAACATCGCGACCAGAAAACAATAGTCCTAGGCATGCCATGCAACCTAACGACTTCTCTAAAGAACAAATCCGCAATGTTTGAAGCATCATCGGTTTTATGACAAGCTATAAAATGTGCCATCTTAGAGAATCTATCCACAACAACAAAAATAGAATCCCTACCCTTCTTAGTCCTAGGCAACCCCAAAATAAAGTCCATAGAAATGTCAATCCAAGTTCTTTTTAAGAATAGCACGCAAAAGTGTTCCCAAAGTTCTGTTGAGAACTTCAGTTTGTCCATCCGTTTGAGGATGACAAGTAGTAGAAAACAACAATTTTGTGCCAAGTTTAGCCCATAAAGTCTTCCAAAAGTAACTCAAGAATTTAACATCGCGACCAGAAACAATAGTCCTAGGCATGCCATGCAACCTAACGACTTCTCTAAAGAACAAATCCGCAATGTTTGAAGCATCATCGGTTTAATGACAAGCTATAAAATGTGCCATCTTAGAGAATCTATCCACAACAACAAAAATAGAATCCCTACCCTTCTTAGTCCTAGGCAACCCCAAAATAAAGTCCATAGAAATGTCAATCCAAGTTCTTTTTAAGAATAGCACGCGAAAGTGTTCCCAAAGTTCTGTTGAGAACTTCAGTTTGTCCATCCGTTTGAGGATGACAAGTAGTAGAAAACAACAATTTTGTGCCAAGTTTAGCCCATAAAGTCTTCCAAAAGTAACTCAAGAATTTAACATCGCGACCAGAAACAATAGTCCTAGGCATGCCATGCAACCTAACGACTTCTCTAAAGAACAAATCCGCAATGTTTGAAGCATCATCGGTTTTATGACAAGCTATAAAATGTGCCATCTTAGAGAATCTATCCACAACAACAAAAATAGAATCCCTACCCTTCTTAGTCCTAGGCAACCCCAAAATAAAGTCCATAGAAATGTCAATCCAAGTTCTTTTTAAGAATAGCACGCAAAAGTGTTCCCAAAGTTCTGTTGAGAACTTCAGTTTGTCCATCCGTTTGAGGATGACAAGTAGTAGAAAACAACAATTTTGTGCCAAGTTTAGCCCATAAAGTCTTCCAAAAGTAACTCAAGAATTTAACATCGCGACCAGAAAACAATAGTCCTAGGCATGCCATGCAACCTAACGACTTCTCTAAAGAACAAATCCGCAATGTTTGAAGCATCATCGGTTTAATGACAAGCTATAAAATGTGCCATCTTAGAGAATCTATCCACAACAACAAAAATAGAATCCCTACCCTTCTTAGTCCTAGGCAACCCCAAAATAAAGTCCATAGAAATGTCAATCCAAGTTCTTTTTAAGAATAGCACGCAAAAGTGTTCCCAAAGTTCTGTTGAGAACTTCAGTTTGTCCATCCGTTTGAGGATGACAAGTAGTAGAAAACAACAATTTTGTGCCAAGTTTAGCCCATAAAGTCTTCCAAAAGTAACTCAAGAATTTAACATCGCGACCAGAAAACAATAGTCCTAGGCATGCCATGCAACCTAACGACTTCTCTAAAGAACAAATCCGCAATGTTTGAAGCATCATCGGTTTATGACAAGCTATAAAATGTGCCATCTTAGAGAATCTATCCACAACAACAAAAATAGAATCCCTACCCTTCTTAGTCCTAGGCAACCCCAAAATAAAGTCCATAGAAATGTCAATCCAAGTTCTTTTTAAGAATAGCACGCAAAAGTGTTCCCAAAGTTCTGTTGAGAACTTCAGTTTGTCCATCCGTTTGAGGATGACAAGTAGTAGAAAACAACAATTTTGTGCCAAGTTTAGCCCATAAAGTCTTCCAAAAGTAACTCAAGAATTTAACATCGCGACCAGAAAACAATAGTCC
Source organism: Primulina eburnea (assembly GCF_022965805.1). NCBI lineage: Eukaryota > Viridiplantae > Streptophyta > Magnoliopsida > Lamiales > Gesneriaceae > Primulina > Primulina eburnea. Next base: position 16,138,474 of record NC_133108.1, read on the forward strand.
TAGGCATGCCATGCAACCTAACGACTTCTCTAAAGAACAAATCCGCAATGTTTGAAGCATCATCGGTTTTATGACAAGCTATAAAATGTGCCATCTTAGAGAATCTATCCACAACAACAAAAATAGAATCCCTACCCTTCTTAGTCCTAGGCAACCCCAAAATAAAGTCCATAGAAATGTCAATCCAAGTTCTTTTTAAGAATAGCACGCGAAAGTGTTCCCAAAGTTCTGTTGAGAACTTCAGTTTGTCCATCCGTTTGAGGATGACAAGTAGTAGAAAACAACAATTTTGTGCCAAGTTTAGCCCATAAAGTCTTCCAAAAGTAACTCAAGAATTTAACATCGCGACCAGAAAACAATAGTCCTAGGCATGCCATGCAACCTAACGACTTCTCTAAAGAACAAATCCGCAATGTTTGAAGCATCATCGGTTTTATGACAAGCTATAAAATGTGCCATCTTAGAGAATCTATCCACAACAACAAAAATAGAATCCCTACCCTTCTTAGTCCTAGGCAACCCCAAAATAAAGTCCATAGAAATGTCAATCCAAGTTCTTTTTAAGAATAGCACGCAAAAGTGTTCCCAAAGTTCTGTTGAGAACTTCAGTTTGTCCATCCGTTTGAGGATGACAAGTAGTAGAAAACAACAATTTTGTGCCAAGTTTAGCCCATAAAGTCTTCCAAAAGTAACTCAAGAATTTAACATCGCGACCAGAAAACAATAGTCCTAGGCATGCCATGCAACCTAACGACTTCTCTAAAGAACAAATCCGCAATGTTTGAAGCATCATCGGTTTAATGACAAGCTATAAAATGTGCCATCTTAGAGAATCTATCCACAACAACAAAAATAGAATCCCTACCCTTCTTAGTCCTAGGCAACCCCAAAATAAAGTCCATAGAAATGTCAATCCAAGTTCTTTTTAAGAATAGCACGCAAAAGTGTTCCCAAAGTTCTGTTGAGAACTTCAGTTTGTCCATCCGTTTGAGGATGACAAGTAGTAGAAAACAACAATTTTGTGCCAAGTTTAGCCCATAAAGTCTTCCAAAAGTAACTCAAGAATTTAACATCGCGACCAGAAACAATAGTCCTAGGCATGCCATGCAACCTAACGACTTCTCTAAAGAACAAATCCGCAATGTTTGAAGCATCATCGGTTTTATGACAAGCTATAAAATGTGCCATCTTAGAGAATCTATCCACAACAACAAAAATAGAATCCCTACCCTTCTTAGTCCTAGGCAACCCCAAAATAAAGTCCATAGAAATGTCAATCCAAGTTCTTTTTAAGAATAGCACGCGAAAGTGTTCCCAAAGTTCTGTTGAGAACTTCAGTTTGTCCATCCGTTTGAGGATGACAAGTAGTAGAAAACAACAATTTTGTGCCAAGTTTAGCCCATAAAGTCTTCCAAAAGTAACTCAAGAATTTAACATCGCGACCAGAAAACAATAGTCCTAGGCATGCCATGCAACCTAACGACTTCTCTAAAGAACAAATCCGCAATGTTTGAAGCATCATCGGTTTTATGACAAGCTATAAAATGTGCCATCTTAGAGAATCTATCCACAACAACAAAAATAGAATCCCTACCCTTCTTAGTCCTAGGCAACCCCAAAATAAAGTCCATAGAAATGTCAATCCAAGTTCTTTTTAAGAATAGCACGCAAAAGTGTTCCCAAAGTTCTGTTGAGAACTTCAGTTTGTCCATCCGTTTGAGGATGACAAGTAGTAGAAAACAACAATTTTGTGCCAAGTTTAGCCCATAAAGTCTTCCAAAAGTAACTCAAGAATTTAACATCGCGACCAGAAAACAATAGTCCTAGGCATGCCATGCAACCTAACGACTTCTCTAAAGAACAAATCCGCAATGTTTGAAGCATCATCGGTTTTATGACAAGCTATAAAATGTGCCATCTTAGAGAATCTATCCACAACAACAAAAATAGAATCCCTACCCTTCTTAGTCCTAGGCAACCCCAAAATAAAGTCCATAGAAATGTCAATCCAAGTTCTTTTTAAGAATAGCACGCAAAAGTGTTCCCAAAGTTCTGTTGAGAACTTCAGTTTGTCCATCCGTTTGAGGATGACAAGTAGTAGAAAACAACAATTTTGTGCCAAGTTTAGCCCATAAAGTCTTCCAAAAGTAACTCAAGAATTTAACATCGCGACCAGAAACAATAGTCCTAGGCATGCCATGCAACCTAACGACTTCTCTAAAGAACAAATCCGCAATGTTTGAAGCATCATCGGTTTATGACAAGCTATAAAATGTGCCATCTTAGAGAATCTATCCACAACAACAAAAATAGAATCCCTACCCTTCTTAGTCCTAGGCAACCCCAAAATAAAGTCCATAGAAATGTCAATCCAAGTTCTTTTTAAGAATAGCACGCGAAAGTGTTCCCAAAGTTCTGTTGAGAACTTCAGTTTGTCCATCCGTTTGAGGATGACAAGTAGTAGAAAACAACAATTTTGTGCCAAGTTTAGCCCATAAAGTCTTCCAAAAGTAACTCAAGAATTTAACATCGCGACCAGAAACAATAGTCCTAGGCATGCCATGCAACCTAACGACTTCTCTAAAGAACAAATCCGCAATGTTTGAAGCATCATCGGTTTAATGACAAGCTATAAAATGTGCCATCTTAGAGAATCTATCCACAACAACAAAAATAGAATCCCTACCCTTCTTAGTCCTAGGCAACCCCAAAATAAAGTCCATAGAAATGTCAATCCAAGTTCTTTTTAAGAATAGCACGCAAAAGTGTTCCCAAAGTTCTGTTGAGAACTTCAGTTTGTCCATCCGTTTGAGGATGACAAGTAGTAGAAAACAACAATTTTGTGCCAAGTTTAGCCCATAAAGTCTTCCAAAAGTAACTCAAGAATTTAACATCGCGACCAGAAACAATAGTCCTAGGCATGCCATGCAACCTAACGACTTCTCTAAAGAACAAATCCGCAATGTTTGAAGCATCATCGGTTTAATGACAAGCTATAAAATGTGCCATCTTAGAGAATCTATCCACAACAACAAAAATAGAATCCCTACCCTTCTTAGTCCTAGGCAACCCCAAAATAAAGTCCATAGAAATGTCAATCCAAGTTCTTTTTAAGAATAGCACGCGAAAGTGTTCCCAAAGTTCTGTTGAGAACTTCAGTTTGTCCATCCGTTTGAGGATGACAAGTAGTAGAAAACAACAATTTTGTGCCAAGTTTAGCCCATAAAGTCTTCCAAAAGTAACTCAAGAATTTAACATCGCGACCAGAAAACAATAGTCCTAGGCATGCCATGCAACCTAACGACTTCTCTAAAGAACAAATCCGCAATGTTTGAAGCATCATCGGTTTTATGACAAGCTATAAAATGTGCCATCTTAGAGAATCTATCCACAACAACAAAAATAGAATCCCTACCCTTCTTAGTCCTAGGCAACCCCAAAATAAAGTCCATAGAAATGTCAATCCAAGTTCTTTTTAAGAATAGCACGCGAAAGTGTTCCCAAAGTTCTGTTGAGAACTTCAGTTTGTCCATCCGTTTGAGGATGACAAGTAGTAGAAAACAACAATTTTGTGCCAAGTTTAGCCCATAAAGTCTTCCAAAAGTAACTCAAGAATTTAACATCGCGACCAGAAAACAATAGTCCTAGGCATGCCATGCAACCTAACGACTTCTCTAAAGAACAAATCCGCAATGTTTGAAGCATCATCGGTTTTATGACAAGCTATAAAATGTGCCATCTTAGAGAATCTATCCACAACAACAAAAATAGAATCCCTACCCTTCTTAGTCCTAGGCAACCCCAAAATAAAGTCCATAGAAATGTCAATCCAAGTTCTTTTTAAGAATAGCACGCAAAAGTGTTCCCAAAGTTCTGTTGAGAACTTCAGTTTGTCCATCCGTTTGAGGATGACAAGTAGTAGAAAACAACAATTTTGTGCCAAGTTTAGCCCATAAAGTCTTCCAAAAGTAACTCAAGAATTTAACATCGCGACCAGAAACAATAGTCCTAGGCATGCCATGCAACCTAACGACTTCTCTAAAGAACAAATCCGCAATGTTTGAAGCATCATCGGTTTTATGACAAGCTATAAAATGTGCCATCTTAGAGAATCTATCCACAACAACAAAAATAGAATCCCTCCCCTTCTTAGTCCTAGGCAACCCCAAAATAAAGTCCATAGAAATGTCAATCCAAGTTCTTTTTAAGAATAGCACGCGAAAGTGTTCCCAAAGTTCTGTTGAGAACTTCAGTTTGTCCATCCGTTTGAGGATGACAAGTAGTAGAAAACAACAATTTTGTGCCAAGTTTAGCCCATAAAGTCTTCCAAAAGTAACTCAAGAATTTAACATCGCGACCAGAAACAATAGTCCTAGGCATGCCATGCAACCTAACGACTTCTCTAAAGAACAAATCCGCAATGTTTGAAGCATCATCGGTTTTATGACAAGCTATAAAATGTGCCATCTTAGAGAATCTATCCACAACAACAAAAATAGAATCCCTCCCCTTCTTAGTCCTAGGCAACCCCAAAATAAAGTCCATAGAAATGTCAATCCAAGTTCTTTTTAAGAATAGCACGCAAAAGTGTTCCCAAAGTTCTGTTGAGAACTTCAGTTTGTCCATCCGTTTGAGGATGACAAGTAGTAGAAAACAACAATTTTGTGCCAAGTTTAGCCCATAAAGTCTTCCAAAAGTAACTCAAGAATTTAACATCGCGACCAGAAACAATAGTCCTAGGCATGCCATGCAACCTAACGACTTCTCTAAAGAACAAATCCGCAATGTTTGAAGCATCATCGGTTTAATGACAAGCTATAAAATGTGCCATCTTAGAGAATCTATCCACAACAACAAAAATAGAATCCCTACCCTTCTTAGTCCTAGGCAACCCCAAAATAAAGTCCATAGAAATGTCAATCCAAGTTCTTTTTAAGAATAGCACGCGAAAGTGTTCCCAAAGTTCTGTTGAGAACTTCAGTTTGTCCATCCGTTTGAGGATGACAAGTAGTAGAAAACAACAATTTTGTGCCAAGTTTAGCCCATAAAGTCTTCCAAAAGTAACTCAAGAATTTAACATCGCGACCAGAAACAATAGTCCTAGGCATGCCATGCAACCTAACGACTTCTCTAAAGAACAAATCCGCAATGTTTGAAGCATCATCGGTTTTATGACAAGCTATAAAATGTGCCATCTTAGAGAATCTATCCACAACAACAAAAATAGAATCCCTACCCTTCTTAGTCCTAGGCAACCCCAAAATAAAGTCCATAGAAATGTCAATCCAAGTTCTTTTTAAGAATAGCACGCAAAAGTGTTCCCAAAGTTCTGTTGAGAACTTCAGTTTGTCCATCCGTTTGAGGATGACAAGTAGTAGAAAACAACAATTTTGTGCCAAGTTTAGCCCATAAAGTCTTCCAAAAGTAACTCAAGAATTTAACATCGCGACCAGAAACAATAGTCCTAGGCATGCCATGCAACCTAACGACTTCTCTAAAGAACAAATCCGCAATGTTTGAAGCATCATCGGTTTAATGACAAGCTATAAAATGTGCCATCTTAGAGAATCTATCCACAACAACAAAAATAGAATCCCTACCCTTCTTAGTCCTAGGCAACCCCAAAATAAAGTCCATAGAAATGTCAATCCAAGTTCTTTTTAAGAATAGCACGCGAAAGTGTTCCCAAAGTTCTGTTGAGAACTTCAGTTTGTCCATCCGTTTGAGGATGACAAGTAGTAGAAAACAACAATTTTGTGCCAAGTTTAGCCCATAAAGTCTTCCAAAAGTAACTCAAGAATTTAACATCGCGACCAGAAAACAATAGTCCTAGGCATGCCATGCAACCTAACGACTTCTCTAAAGAACAAATCCGCAATGTTTGAAGCATCATCGGTTTTATGACAAGCTATAAAATGTGCCATCTTAGAGAATCTATCCACAACAACAAAAATAGAATCCCTACCCTTCTTAGTCCTAGGCAACCCCAAAATAAAGTCCATAGAAATGTCAATCCAAGTTCTTTTTAAGAATAGCACGCGAAAGTGTTCCCAAAGTTCTGTTGAGAACTTCAGTTTGTCCATCCGTTTGAGGATGACAAGTAGTAGAAAACAACAATTTTGTGCCAAGTTTAGCCCATAAAGTCTTCCAAAAGTAACTCAAGAATTTAACATCGCGACCAGAAAACAATAGTCCTAGGCATGCCATGCAACCTAACGACTTCTCTAAAGAACAAATCCGCAATGTTTGAAGCATCATCGGTTTATGACAAGCTATAAAATGTGCCATCTTAGAGAATCTATCCACAACAACAAAAATAGAATCCCTACCCTTCTTAGTCCTAGGCAACCCCAAAATAAAGTCCATAGAAATGTCAATCCAAGTTCTTTTTAAGAATAGCACGCAAAAGTGTTCCCAAAGTTCTGTTGAGAACTTCAGTTTGTCCATCCGTTTGAGGATGACAAGTAGTAGAAAACAACAATTTTGTGCCAAGTTTAGCCCATAAAGTCTTCCAAAAGTAACTCAAGAATTTAACATCGCGACCAGAAAACAATAGTCCTAGGCATGCCATGCAACCTAACGACTTCTCTAAAGAACAAATCCGCAATGTTTGAAGCATCATCGGTTTAATGACAAGCTATAAAATGTGCCATCTTAGAGAATCTATCCACAACAACAAAAATAGAATCCCTCCCCTTCTTAGTCCTAGGCAACCCCAAAATAAAGTCCATAGAAATGTCAATCCAAGTTCTTTTTAAGAATAGCACGCGAAAGTGTTCCCAAAGTTCTGTTGAGAACTTCAGTTTGTCCATCCGTTTGAGGATGACAAGTAGTAGAAAACAACAATTTTGTGCCAAGTTTAGCCCATAAAGTCTTCCAAAAGTAACTCAAGAATTTAACATCGCGACCAGAAACAATAGTCCTAGGCATGCCATGCAACCTAACGACTTCTCTAAAGAACAAATCCGCAATGTTTGAAGCATCATCGGTTTAATGACAAGCTATAAAATGTGCCATCTTAGAGAATCTATCCACAACAACAAAAATAGAATCCCTCCCCTTCTTAGTCCTAGGCAACCCCAAAATAAAGTCCATAGAAATGTCAATCCAAGTTCTTTTTAAGAATAGCACGCGAAAGTGTTCCCAAAGTTCTGTTGAGAACTTCAGTTTGTCCATCCGTTTGAGGATGACAAGTAGTAGAAAACAACAATTTTGTGCCAAGTTTAGCCCATAAAGTCTTCCAAAAGTAACTCAAGAATTTAACATCGCGACCAGAAAACAATAGTCCTAGGCATGCCATGCAACCTAACGACTTCTCTAAAGAACAAATCCGCAATGTTTGAAGCATCATCGGTTTTATGACAAGCTATAAAATGTGCCATCTTAGAGAATCTATCCACAACAACAAAAATAGAATCCCTACCCTTCTTAGTCCTAGGCAACCCCAAAATAAAGTCCATAGAAATGTCAATCCAAGTTCTTTTTAAGAATAGCACGCAAAAGTGTTCCCAAAGTTCTGTTGAGAACTTCAGTTTGTCCATCCGTTTGAGGATGACAAGTAGTAGAAAACAACAATTTTGTGCCAAGTTTAGCCCATAAAGTCTTCCAAAAGTAACTCAAGAATTTAACATCGCGACCAGAAACAATAGTCCTAGGCATGCCATGCAACCTAACGACTTCTCTAAAGAACAAATCCGCAATGTTTGAAGCATCATCGGTTTAATGACAAGCTATAAAATGTGCCATCTTAGAGAATCTATCCACAACAACAAAAATAGAATCCCTCCCCTTCTTAGTCCTAGGCAACCCCAAAATAAAGTCCATAGAAATGTCAATCCAAGTTCTTTTTAAGAATAGCACGCGAAAGTGTTCCCAAAGTTCTGTTGAGAACTTCAGTTTGTCCATCCGTTTGAGGATGACAAGTAGTAGAAAACAACAATTTTGTGCCAAGTTTAGCCCATAAAGTCTTCCAAAAGTAACTCAAGAATTTAACATCGCGACCAGAAACAATAGTCCTAGGCATGCCATGCAACCTAACGACTTCTCTAAAGAACAAATCCGCAATGTTTGAAGCATCATCGGTTTTATGACAAGCTATAAAATGTGCCATCTTAGAGAATCTATCCACAACAACAAAAATAGAATCCCTACCCTTCTTAGTCCTAGGCAACCCCAAAATAAAGTCCATAGAAATGTCAATCCAAGTTCTTTTTAAGAATAGCACGCAAAAGTGTTCCCAAAGTTCTGTTGAGAACTTCAGTTTGTCCATCCGTTTGAGGATGACAAGTAGTAGAAAACAACAATTTTGTGCCAAGTTTAGCCCATAAAGTCTTCCAAAAGTAACTCAAGAATTTAACATCGCGACCAGAAAACAATAGTCCTAGGCATGCCATGCAACCTAACGACTTCTCTAAAGAACAAATCCGCAATGTTTGAAGCATCATCGGTTTAATGACAAGCTATAAAATGTGCCATCTTAGAGAATCTATCCACAACAACAAAAATAGAATCCCTACCCTTCTTAGTCCTAGGCAACCCCAAAATAAAGTCCATAGAAATGTCAATCCAAGTTCTTTTTAAGAATAGCACGCGAAAGTGTTCCCAAAGTTCTGTTGAGAACTTCAGTTTGTCCATCCGTTTGAGGATGACAAGTAGTAGAAAACAACAATTTTGTGCCAAGTTTAGCCCATAAAGTCTTCCAAAAGTAACTCAAGAATTTAACATCGCGACCAGAAAACAATAGTCCTAGGCATGCCATGCAACCTAACGACTTCTCTAAAGAACAAATCCGCAATGTTTGAAGCATCATCGGTTTTATGACAAGCTATAAAATGTGCCATCTTAGAGAATCTATCCACAACAACAAAAATAGAATCCCTCCCCTTCTTAGTCCTAGGCAACCCCAAAATAAAGTCCATAGAAATGTCAATCCAAGTTCTTTTTAAGAATAGCACGCAAAAGTGTTCCCAAAGTTCTGTTGAGAACTTCAGTTTGTCCATCCGTTTGAGGATGACAAGTAGTAGAAAACAACAATTTTGTGCCAAGTTTAGCCCATAAAGTCTTCCAAAAGTAACTCAAGAATTTAACATCGCGACCAGAAAACAATAGTCCTAGGCATGCCATGCAACCTAACGACTTCTCTAAAGAACAAATCCGCAATGTTTGAAGCATCATCGGTTTAATGACAAGCTATAAAATGTGCCATCTTAGAGAATCTATCCACAACAACAAAAATAGAATCCCTACCCTTCTTAGTCCTAGGCAACCCCAAAATAAAGTCCATAGAAATGTCAATCCAAGTTCTTTTTAAGAATAGCACGCAAAAGTGTTCCCAAAGTTCTGTTGAGAACTTCAGTTTGTCCATCCGTTTGAGGATGACAAGTAGTAGAAAACAACAATTTTGTGCCAAGTTTAGCCCATAAAGTCTTCCAAAAGTAACTCAAGAATTTAACATCGCGACCAGAAAACAATAGTCCTAGGCATGCCATGCAACCTAACGACTTCTCTAAAGAACAAATCCGCAATGTTTGAAGCATCATCGGTTTAATGACAAGCTATAAAATGTGCCATCTTAGAGAATCTATCCACAACAACAAAAATAGAATCCCTCCCCTTCCTAGTCCTAGGCAACCCCAAAATAAAGTCCATAGAAATGTCAATCCAAGTTCTTTTTAAGAATAGCACGCGAAAGTGTTCCCAAAGCTCTGTTGAGAACTTCAGTTTGTCCATCCGTTTGAGGATGACAAGTAGTAGAAAACAACAATTTTGTGCCAAGTTTAGCCCATAAAGTCTTCCAAAAGTAACTCAAGAATTTAACATCGCGACCAGAAACAATAGTCCTAGGCATGCCATGCAACCTAACGACTTCTCTAAAGAACAAATCCGCAATGTTTGAAGCATCATCGGTTTTATGACAAGCTATAAAATGTGCCATCTTAGAGAATCTATCCACAACAACAAAAATAGAATCCCTCACCTTCTTAGTTCTAGGCAACCCCAAAATAAAGTCCATAGAAATGTCAATCCAAGTTCTTTTTAAGAATAGCACGCAAAAGCGTTCCCAAAGTTCTCTTGACAACTTCAGTTTGTCCATCCGTTTGAGGATGACAAGTAGTAGAAAACAACAATTTTGTGCCAAGTTTAGCCCATAAAGTCTTCCAAAAGTAACTCATGAATTTAACATCGCGACCAGAAAACAATAGTCCTAGGCATGCCATGCAACCTAACGACTTCTCTAAAGAACAAATCCGCAATGTTTGAAGCATCATCGGTTTTATGACAAGCTATAAAATGTGCCATCTTAGAGAATCTATCCACAACAACAAAAATAGAATCCCTACCCTTCTTAGTCCTAGGCAACCCCAAAATAAAGTCCATAGAAATGTCAATCCAAGTTCATTTTAAGAATAGCACGCAAAAGTGTTCCCAAAGTTTTGTTGAGAACTTCAGTTTGTCCATCCGTTTGAGGATGACAAGTAGTAGAAAACAACAATTTTGTGCCAAGTTTAGCCCATAAAGTCTTCCAAAAGTAACTCAAGAATTTAACATGGAGACCTGAAAACAATAGTCCTAGGCATGCCATGCAACCTAACGACTTCTCTAAAGAACATATCCGCAATGTTTGAAGCATAATCGGTTTAATGACAAGCTATAAACTGTGCAATTTTAGAGAATCTATCCACAACAACAAAAATAGAATCCCTCCCCTTCCTAGTCCTAGGCAACCCCAAAATAAAGTCCTATAGAAATGTCAATCTAAGTTCTTTTTAAGAATAGCACGCGAAAGTGTTCCCAAAGTTCTGTTGAGAACTTCAGTTTGTCCATCCGTTTGAGGATGACAAGTAGTAGAAAACAACAATTTTGTGCCAAGTTTAGCCCATAAAGTCTTCCAAAAGTAACTCAAGAATTTAACATCGCGACCAGAAACAATAGTCCTAGGCATGCCATGCAACCTAACGACTTCTCTAAAGAACAAATCCGCAATGTTTGAAGCATCATCGGTTTTATGACAAGCTATAAAATGTGCCATCTTAGAGAATCTATCCACAACAACAAAAATAGAATCCCTACCCTTCTTAGTCCTAGGCAACCCCAAAATAAAGTCCATAGAAATGTCAATCCAAGTTCTTTTTAAGAATAGCACGCAAAAGTGTTCCCAAAGTTCTGTTGAGAACTTCAGTTTGTCCATCCGTTTGAGGATGACAAGTAGTAGAAAACAACAATTTTGTGCCAAGTTTAGCCCATAAAGTCTTCCAAAAGTAACTCAAGAATTTAACATCGCGACCAGAAACAATAGTCCTAGGCATGCCATGCAACCTAACGACTTCTCTAAAGAACAAATCCGCAATGTTTGAAGCATCATCGGTTTAATGACAAGCTATAAAATGTGCCATCTTAGAGAATCTATCCACAACAACAAAAATAGAATCCCTCCCCTTCTTAGTCCTAGGCAACCCCAAAATAAAGTCCATAGAAATGTCAATCCAAGTTCTTTTTAAGAATAGCACGCGAAAGTGTTCCCAAAGTTCTCTTGTCAACTTCAGTTTGTCCATCCGTTTGAGGATGACAAGTAGTAGAAAACAACAATTTTGTGCCAAGTTTAGCCCATAAAGTCTTCCAAAAGTAACTCAAGAATTTAACATCGCGACCAGAAAACAATAGTCCTAGGCATGCCATGCAACCTAACGACTTCTCTAAAGAACAAATCCGCAATGTTTGAAGCATCATCGGTTTTATGACAAGCTATAAAATGTGCCATCTTAGAGAATCTATCCACAACAACAAAAATAGAATCCCTACCCTTCTTAGTCCTAGGCAACCCCAAAATAAAGTCCATAGAAATGTCAATCCAAGTTCTTTTTAAGAATAGCACGCAAAAGTGTTCCCAAAGTTCTGTTGAGAACTTCAGTTTGTCCATCCGTTTGAGGATGACAAGTAGTAGAAAACAACAATTTTGTGCCAAGTTTAGCCCATAAAGTCTTCCAAAAGTAACTCAAGAATTTAACATCGCGACCAGAAACAATAGTCCTAGGCATGCCATGCAACCTAACGACTTCTCTAAAAAACAAATCCGCAATGTTTGAAGCATCATCGGTTTTATGACAAGCTATAAAATGTTCCATCTTAGAGAATCTATCCACAACAACAAAAATAGAATCCCTCCCCTTCTTAGTCTTAGGCAACCCCAAAATAAAGTCCATAGAAATGTCAATCCAAGTTCTTTTTAAGAATAGCACGCGAAAGTGTTCCCAAAGTTCTGTTGAGAACTTCAGTTTGTCCATCCGTTTGAGGATGACAAGTAGTAGAAAACAACAATTTTGTGCCAAGTTTAGCCCATAAAGTCTTCCAAAAGTAACTCAATAATTTAACATCGCAACCAGAAACAATAGTCCTATGCATGCCATGCAACCTAACGACTTCTCTAAAGAACAAATCCGCCATGTTTGAAACATCATCGGTTTTATGACAAGCTATAAAATGTTCCATCTTAGAGAATCTATTCACAACAACAAAAATAGAATCCCTCCCCTTCTTAGTCCTAGGCAACCCCAAAATAAAGTCCATAGAAATGTCAATCCAAGTTCTTTTTAAGAATAGCACGCGAAAGTGTTCCAAAAGTTCTGTTGAGAACTTCAGTTTGTCCATCCGTTTGAGGATGACAAGTAGTAGAAAACAACAATTTTGTGCCAAGTTTAGCCCATAAAGTCTTCCAAAAGTAACTCAAGAATTTAACATCGAGACCAGAAAACAATAGTCCTAGGCATGCCATGCAACCTAACGACTTCTCTAAAGAACAAATCCGCAATGTTTGAAGCATCATCGGTTTAATGACAAGCTATAAAATGTGCCATCTTAGAGAATCTATCCACAACAACAAAAATAGAATCCCTACCGTTCTTAGTCTTAGGCAACCCCAAAATAAAGTCCATAGAAATATCAATCCAAGTTCTTTTTAAGAAAAGCACGCAAAAGTGTTCCCAAAGTTCTGTTGAGAACTTCAGTTTGTCCATCCGTTTGAGGATGACAAGTAGTAGAAAACAACAATTTTGTGCCAAGTTTAGCCCATAAAGTCTTCCAAAAGTAACTCAAGAATTTAACATCGCGACCAGAAACAATAGTCCTAGGCATGCCATGCAACCTAACGACTTCTCTAAAAAACAAATCCGCAATGTTTGAAGCATCATCGGTTTAATGACAAGCTCTAAAATGTGCCATCTTAGAGAATCTATCCACAACAACAAAAATAGAATCCCTACCCTTATTAGTCCTAGGCAACCCCAAAATAAAGTCCATAGAAATGTCAATCCAAGTTCATTTTAAGAATAGCACGCAAAAGTGTTCCCAAAGTTCTGTTGAGAACTTCAGTTTGTCCATCCGTTTGAGGATGACAAGTAGTAGAAAACAACAATTTTGTGCCAAGTTTAGCCCATAAAGTCTTCCAAAAGTAGGGAAGAGTACTCTACACAGTGTCTGATGGAATTGTGAAGTACAGAGGGAGGATGTGAGTGCCTAGTGTTGATTCGATCAGAGATGATATTCTATTAGAGGCACATGCATCTCCGTATTCCATCCATCCAGAATGTACCAAGATGTACAAGGATTTGTAGATACTGTATTGGTGGCTATGTATGAAGCGGGACATCCGTCGATTTGTGTCTGAGTGCCTCACTTGTAGCAAGTGAAAGCAAAACATCAGAGACAAGCAAAATGCTTAAGTCACTCCTTATTCCCGAGTGGAAATAGGAGAATATCACCATGGACTTCGTTGTTGGTTTGCCTAGGTCAGTCAGAGGATCCAATGTCATTTGGGTTATAGTTGTTCGACTTACTAAGTCAGCACATTTCTTACCGGTGAAGATGAATTTCTCCATGACTCAGTATGCAGAACTCTATATCAGGGAGATAGTCTGTTTGCACAGGATCCCAGTTTCTATTGTGTCCGACAGGGACTCCAGGTTCACATCGTCCTTTTGGAAGAGTTTACATGCAGCCATGGGGACGAAGTTGCTATTCAGTACTACATTTCACCCTCAGACAGATGGCCAGTCTGAGCGAGTGATAAATTTTGGAAGACTTGATGCGAGCTTGTGTGATTGATTTCCATGAGAATTGGGAATCAAAGCTACCTCTAGTGGAATTTACCTACAACAACAGCTTTCAATCATCTATAGGTATGGCTCCCTACGAGGCACTGTATGGAAGGAAGTGCAGATCGCCGATTCATTGGGATGAAGTCGGTGAGAGATCAGAACTTGGCCCAGAGATTGTCCAGCAGACTGCAGATGTGGTGGTCAAGATTCGAGGCTGGATGAAGACCGCCCAGAGTCGTCAAAAGAGTTATGCTGACAAGAGGAGAAGGGATCTTGAGTTTGCTGTAGGTGATCACGTTTTTGTAAAGATGGCACCTATGAAGGGTGTTATGAGGTTTGAGAAGAGAGGCAAGCTCAACCCAAGATTTATTGGACCAATCGAGATAATTTACAGAGTTGGAATTATAACTTATCATGTAGCTCTACCGCCGAATCTGGTCAAGGTACACAACATGTTCCACGTCTTGATGCCGAGGAAGTATATAGCAAATCCTTCACATTTTTTGAGTTTTGAGCCGTTGCAGTTGGCTCCAGATTTGTCGTACGAGGAAAGACATGCCCAAATTCTAGACAGACAGGAATGGAGACTTCAGAACAAAGTGACCAAGTTGGTCAAAGTCCGGTGGTTGAATCAAATATTGGAAAAGACCACTTGGGAGGCCGAGGCAGATATGAGGAATTGCTACCCGGAACTGTTTGGTAAAACTTAATTTCGAGAACGAAATTTATTTAAGTGGGGGAGGAATTGTAGAGCCAAAAATTAGTACACGTAAAACCCATGAATTTAATTAATTGTTAAAATTATTTACTTAAATTAAAAAGATTTTTAGCAGTACATAATTTATGAATTTGTATTATTTTAAATTATTTATGTTTTTTGTGATGCACTCTAAATTGTTTTCTTGAGTTTCATATTTCAGGCGATTATTCAATGCGGTATAGAGGAAAAGGGACCGGCGACGATTTTGACTATTTTAAAATGTTGTATTTTATTTTTAAGTTAAGATCGGGGAATTTAAATAATTTATTTAGTTTTGCATTTTAAAAGCCTAATTTAATTACTAGGTGATTTTATGATTTTAAAACTTTTAAAATTTAGCAATTGTGCATTTTATTTTAAATTAGGGGATTTTGTTTAGTTGGTGGAATTAACACTTTTAATTAGCATTTTAGTTGTGTAATTAAGAAAGTTTTATTCCCTAATTAATTAGAAACTCACGCACACACTTTCTAACACACTCACTCACGATTCACACACACACATTTCCCATTGCATACACATGGGTTGCTTTCGTTTTTTTAAAAAAGAAACTTAGGGTTCCTAGTATTCTCTTCCAGCAGCAACCTTGCCCTCTATTTTTCAGCATTTCACGTTGGGTTTTCTTCAAGAAATCGAGCCACAAATGGTTCCGGATCAACCCTCACTTTCGTTCTGCTTCGGTATCGTCGTTTCAAGAATTTTGAAAGATCAAGGAATGTATATTCTATTGTTTCCGCATCGATCTCGTCATATTATGTGTTGTGATGTTTATTACGCCTGAAAATTCATGTATGTTGTGAATAAGTTTGAGCAAAAACGTTTGAAATGATTTTTATATCCAAATTTTTCATCGAAAAACGTGTAATGTCATTTCGATTACTACCAAAATTTGGTCGATCTTCTGGAAACGTTTTCAACATTCAACATATAAAATGTAGTACTTTTAGATACCTTCGATTTGAAAGTAGATTCATAATTTTTAAACAAGAAATGAGTGAGTTATGATCGTTTTTGTGAGACTGCTCAAACAGCGATTTTCTGAAAATATGTTTTTGACGTGTTCTTGAAGTTTATTTGTTGCAGGCTTCGTTGGGAACCATTGGTTGATCACTGCTGCGTTTAGGTATATTGAGTATGAGGTTGGGATGATTTTTGGTGCTTCGTTTTGTATCAATAGGCACTTCGTTGCATTAGAAGTCGTAGGAAACGTGTTGGTGTCAATATGTCGTGTTCTCGAGTTGTGTCGAGTTTTGTTTTTGTGCGTCGTTATTTTTGGGCATTGTGTGAGTTTGGAACATTGCCATAGCATCCAAGGTTGAGTCTCGTTGCATTGGTTGGGGTCATTTGGGCATGACTTTTAAAATTGCGTCAAACTGTGTTCTTTTGGTTGGTTGTGCACAGGGTTAGCGCCGCAAAGCTCACCAGGGAGCGGCGCAGCGCTCGATCTACGTACTTCTAGCACCGTGGCACTTCTTTTGTTGCACCGCGACGCTAGACCTCCGGCATGCTAGCGCCACGGCGCTAGTGTCTAGTGCCTAAGCAGCGCAGTGCAGTCCAGCACCTAGGCGCTTGTCCATGACTTTTTAAACCACTATTTTAGGCTAATGTCTTCTATGTTTTGGGAATGTTCACACATCATTTTTTGATTTTTTTTTTTAGGGTTGATGTCACGGTTTAGCACAAAGATTAAATGAGGTCAAGTCCCGAGTGATTTAGAACATCATAAGAAATTTGTCATTTCAGGTGGTGAGCTTGACTATTACGTCTAAGTTATGGAAAATTAAGTACATGTAACCGTGTTAGTATGTGCAGCAGTGGCCCAAGCGAGACTCAATGAATCTCTCAATGTCATGTAAGTATGTTCTACGTGCAAAAGAAAATATTTTATGTTTTGAGGTATGCTAAATGTCTTGTGACCAATTATTAACGGGTTTGGAAGTCGGTGAACATGGCCGAGGACCCCTCCTCCCCGGTAAAGCATGACTGGGTTTATATAAGGATTGGGAAGTGATAAAGCATGACCAGGGACCAATCCACCCGGTAAAGCATGACCAGGGATCTCATTTATGTGGTAGTGGATCTTCCCTACCAGCCCAGTACTGTGGTTTAGTCTGATCAGACGCATTTATGTATGGATCACTTGCTTTGAAACATATATCTATGCAAAATGATGAAGTTTATGCGTGTTCAAGAATGTATGATACAAGTATGTTTATGAAAGTTTTATGATGATGGCGCGTCTAAGTTGATGTTATTACGTTCAAGTTTTAGTATGTATGTCCTAATTTAAAGATGCATGTGGTTTTATTATGTATTACTTGTTACCTCCAGTTTATATATGTTGAGTTTTTAGATTCACTAGATTTGATCGATGCAGGTGAGGATGAGTATGAGGAGACGAGGGATAGGGACCAGTGAGCCGGCTCGGTCTGTGCAGGAGGCAAAACCCGAGGACCGCCTATGATTTTGCAGAACTTTATGCATGTTTTAAATACTCTGATTTTTAGGATATTGTTTACGATATTTAAACGTTTACCTTTTTGAAAACTTCGATTGTAATTTTTTTTATTTTAAATATTTTTAGACGAGCAGATTATTTTAACGAAATTTGAAGGTTTATGATTTATTTAAGAAAATTTTTATTTTTCCAAAAATTTCAAGTAGTTTAAAAAGTACGTACCAATAGATGCTTGATAACTTTTGTTGTATGTGAACTCTACAAGAGGTAGCTTCAGCTTATAGCTGCCGTGGAACTCAATCATGCAAGCCTTGAGTAGATCCTCTAATATCTGAATCACTCTCTCCAACTGGCCGTCGGTCTGGGGATGGAAAGCCGTACTAAATAGCAACATGGTGTCAATGCCTGATGCAAACTCTTCCAGAATGCAGATGTAACTTTTGGTCTCCATCTGACACAATGGACACTATAATCCCATGAAATCTGACTATCCCTCTGATGTACAGCTCTGTGTATTGGGTCATGGTGAAATTCTTCCTGATGGGTAGAAAATGTGATGATTTGGTAAGCCGATCAAGTTTCACCCAAATGACATTTTACACTCCAACAGTCCTCAGTATCCCTGTCACAAAATCCATGATGACGTTCTCCCATTTACACTCGGGAATAGGGAAAGGTCTCAACTTTCTTGCAGGTCTCTGATGTTCTACATTAACCTGCTGACATGTCAAACAGTCAAACACAACACGCAAAATATCTCGCTTCATGTCCGGCCACCAATACAAAGACTATAGATCCTTATGCATTTTCATACTCCCTGGGTGAATAGAGTACGAGGTGTTGTGGGCTTCCCTCATAATGTATTCTCTCAGCAAATCACCACTAGGAACCCACAGCAGGTTGCAATATCGGACTATGTCATCCTCAACAGTATACAATCTCAGACCCTAGGACTCATCCCTCTGTCTCCACTTCTGTAACTTCTCATCAGATGACTGCCCTGCCTGAATCCTATATCTCACCGTCGACTGCATTGTCAGGGTAGATAGATTAGGAGCATCACCCCTAGAACAAACTACAAGCTCAAATTTCTGGATCTCCGCCTGCAATGGTCTCTGTGTAGACAATTGTGCAATCACTACAGTCTTCCTACTCAGTGCGTCGGCTACCACATTAGCCTTACCCAGATGGCAGCTAATGTCGCAATCATAGCCCTTAACCAGCTCTAACCATCTCATCTATCTCATATTCAGCTCTTTCTGTGTGAAGAATTACTTTAAACTTTTGTAATCTGTAAAAATCTTTCACTTCTCCCCATACAAATATTTGTCTCCAAATCTTCAGGGGAAATACTACTGCTGCTAGCTCGGGTCATAAGTCGGATAATTTTTCTCATGAACCTGTGTTTTCTGGACGCATAGCTATCACTCGGTCATGCTGCTTCAGAACTGTGCCCAAAACAATCTTCGAAGTATCTGTATATATGACATATTCCCCTTGCTCTTATGGCATAGCTAGAACTGGCGTTGAAGTCAATACTTGCTTCAGCTTTTCAAAACTTTCCTGGCACTGATCCCCAAATGAATTTCTGATTCTTCTTTGTCAAGACAGTCATGGGCACCACAATAGAAGAAAAGTCCTGAATAAACTTCCTGTAGTAGCCAACTAATCCCAAGAAATTGCGGATCTCGTTCATACTCTTAGGCACTGGCCAACCTCTGACTGCCTCAACCTTGATGGGACCTACCTCAACTCGAGCCCTGGAAATAATTTTGCCCAAGAATTCCACTCTGTCCAACCAGAACTCACACTTGTTGAAGACGGGGGTTGAATAAACACTTTAAGATATTTGACTCTTGTTTGGATAAAGGTGAATCAGATTAGTGATAAACTGAATCTCGGAATCTTGTTGTCGATATCAGTCAGTTAACTATTTTAAGTGCGGAAATAAACCAACTGATAGATTAAATACTCAATGAATAACTGAAGTAAAGAACACAAAGATTTTATGGATGTTCGGAGACTTCGAATGTTCATATGTCACCTCTTCTATCACAAGGATAGGATTTTCACTAAAAATACTTGATTAAATACAGAGGCTGTAATAACCCACTTCTTTTTGGTCATAAACACTGACAAACCAAAAATCTTAGTATATTTACAAATTATCAGTATACAATGGATTTTATTTTCTTAGTACAACTGATCATAAGAGATCGAATACAAAATGTAATGTACTAGTGCTTTAGCTCAGATGATATCCTGAAAGCTATGAAATATCTCTGTTAGGTGTCAGCTTTTCTGTATGAATATGGTAACTAAACTTGTATGTTTGAATTCAAAATTCACTAAGAATATTTGTACAAAAGTCCTTGTCTCAGCTGAACTCCACGGCTATTTATAGGCTTTGCTTCCAACTGTAATATTGAGTACATTAAATGACTCATATCGGTATTTGTCCTTTCTGACCGCGTCAACATCCTTCTGACAATAGTACACTATGGCATTCTGATATGCGACACTCCCACTATGAGTTACATTCTGCTTATGTACAATTTTTCGATTTTTGGCTACGCTTTTAATTGATGACGTGTCAGACTGATTATTGGTTGACTATATAGCCGATCAATTGAACTGGATGTATAACTGATCAGTTTAACTAATAGTTCAGTTATATATACAGATTCAGTTATCTTCGATCAGTTCGATTACCTTCGATTATTTAGAGTATTAATTATCAGTTCGGGAAACTTCAGTTTAAGATAGAATTAATTCAGTTGAGCCGATCAGTTCAGTAATATCCAAAAGTTGCATTTGTCAAACTCCAAAATTCTAATTCTAACAATTTCCCCCTTTTTGGTGTTTGACGAAATATAGAATTCATGAACGGATAAACTCTATCGAAACATTATTGTAGATAAAATAATATTCCACTATACAGATTCGTACGCACAGAATGAAAGACTGTCAACTGTCAATCTAACTGAAATTACTGCTCTTCACTTCATTTCTCTTTTGTCAGCAGGACCTTGATCAGTTCGTTTACTAGATCTTTTCTTTGACTGCTGTTGCTCCTCTTCTTCCCCCTTTTTGTCGACACCAGCAAGGGCAGAGAGAAGGCGGACTTCCGAGCTGACTTGAGATATAGCATTCAGAATTTGTTCTTGCATCAAATCCATCCACTTTTACATACTTGTGTGCACAAAATCAATTCGGTTGAAAGCATATCTTGAGTTTGGAAGAGAGCTGGAACTGTCACTCGGTACTTATTTAGCTGATCTACAAGGAGAAATAATAAGGTGATATCCTTGGTAACCTTCTTGAGTTTCTCATGGTATTCTCCTTCATAGAACCTACTTTAAGAGTTTGCATCAGCTGAGTTGACTTCAAGTCAGAGACAATTGAAATGAGATTGTGCAAACTGGACATAATTTCTTCAATCATGATATCAGTAGCTATAGGTATTTCAGGAGACAAGATTTCAGATATGGTAGGTACTTTTCCTTTGTATTTTCCATTGAAAATCACCATGGCTAAATGTTGTGAGTCAGTCTCAGTTTGTTGTTCTAATTTTGAAACAACTTCTTCAACTGTTTCCTGCTGAGTGTTTGGAATTGAAGAAGTAGGCTAAGCAGCAATTGAGCTAGATGGCACATCAGATGACACTTGCAAATCAGCTACTGGTTCAGAGTGAAACCTAGGCCACAGCAGTTTGTTGTTTTTGTTGTTCAGTTATAACAACTGACTAAACCATATCTTCAATTTGTTTCATTATAGACCCCACGGCTAATTGTTCTGGCAAGCTTTGACATACATCTATCTCAGTTGGCTCGATGTTCAGCTGGATGTCAGTGGCAAGTGATTGGATGACTTCATCAATGTTGGCCAATGACAACTCAGTATCAATGTATAGAGGTTGAGATGATGAAGGTACAGAGAGTAAAGATGGTTCAATCTGCTCAGGAACAGATTCAGTTTTTGTCTTAGAAACTTGTTCAGCAACTGGCTCTTTGGATGGTTCTGACAAAACTCCAGTTTGCTCAAATTGCTCTGCTGATGTTGGACTTTGGGAATCAATCGGTATGTATAATTTTTGATCCATTTTCCACACTTTGATCTTCATTTGCAAAGATATTAAATCTGAGTCCAGCTGATGGAAGACAGCTTGGTAATTATACGCAGTCGAACTGATTGGATCGTAGTTCGGTTTCAACTCAGCTATTATTTCAGTCAGCTTCATCAAGCGCATTAGATCAAAGAAATAACTCCTCCTTTCCAATGCATGAGCAATAGTGATGGCCTGGACTGTCTTCAAAACCATTGTTTCTAGGGCAATGAATTTGCCTAAAACTTATTTCTTCTTCACTCGCCTGGCATACACTATAGTGCGAAACATGACCTATTCATCAAAATCTTCCACCTTAGACTCAACAAATTCATTTATCTCACTCCAAATGAGATCGATGTGAGTCTGAACTGTGTTGGTTGGCCTGGGCTCTTCAATCATTTTTCCATTTCCTTTTGGCTCAGTTAGGGCGTGAGAAATTATCAGCCATGTAGTGGTTGTATCTACATTTTCTCTAATCACCACACCTTTTGGTCGAGCAATTGGTATAATAGTTGGTCTGGTGACAGAGATAAGAGGTGCTCGATGTCAAACAATTTTTAGATTATCACCAGATTTGGGGACAATCTTCAAATGATGATCAGCTGGCTTCTTTAGCTGAGTCTTTTCAGCTGATGGTGCAACTGGAACTGACCGAATTGGTATAGCAGTTATGGTGTTT
The DNA here is from genome assembly GCF_022965805.1 of Primulina eburnea. Classification (NCBI taxonomy): domain Eukaryota; kingdom Viridiplantae; phylum Streptophyta; class Magnoliopsida; order Lamiales; family Gesneriaceae; genus Primulina; species Primulina eburnea. Next base: position 16,160,569 of record NC_133108.1, read on the forward strand.
CAGCTCCAGTAGACATCAGTCGAGCAACTGGTATGGCTTCAAGAATGGTAGGCTTGGTCTTCTGTGACCTAGTTTTCTTCACAATCTTTGGAGACGGTGTCTCTCCCGAATCACTTTCAGTGACAATCAATTTCCTTTTGATTGTCAATTTCTTAACCATCTCCTTGGCTTTGGCTACCTTCACAGATTTTGGAGCAGCCATCGTCTGAATCTTCGTTTTGAGTTTCACAAATTTTGCTGGGGAGATGTCCAGCTTGGTTTTGAGTAGTTGAACATTTTTGGCGTTGAAGACCTTGAACTTAATGACTTTTCGCTGAGTCATCAATGAGGCCTGAGGTTTTAAGAAAATATCTGAGTTACAGAGTGAAGCCATTGGACTGCTTGGAAGATTGAACCATGTTCTTCAAGATATTGAAAATAATGGTTGACCAGTTCAATCTTATGCCTTTCATGATCGCATTCATGATTTGAAACATTTCCAAAGTGAGGGAAGCAAATGAACCTGCCTTGGCGAGGACGCCCTTTGCAACAATATCAGCCAGCAGTTGGATCTCTGGCTTTAGTTCCTTCTTGGGGTCCAATACTTTGATCTTCTTCCCATCAGCAGACAACAGAGTCTGCATTACTTCAATATGTACTAGTTTAATCTCAGAAAAGTGAGACAGACTTTCAGTTAGGAGTTGGAAGAGATTTCCGAAGGATTCTTCATCCACAGTCAAAACTTGACTGTTGATGGTCATTATAATCTTTCCATCATCAGAAATTTTTGTTGGTATAGACTTCATGAATTTCCTTCAAATAAATTACTTGGGTCGATATTCCCAAGAATTTCTTCAGACCAGCAGCTTCAAGCTTTAGAAATACGCTTCTAACAGCTTCATTTGAGACCGATAGAACAGAGTTGAAGTCGATTGACATTGTGTTGAGAATGAAGGCTGGGTTTGGCTTGCCATTAGCTTTGATTTTCTGCAAACAAAAACCCTTTGAGTGTTTGAGTGCTTGAAAGGTTAGAATAGAATAAACTGAACTGAATGAGGAGGCACGGATATTTATGTTTGTGACTATTCAAATTTTTGGACGTGTGGCAGTCCGAGATTAATTTAAATATATGACATGTAATTCATATGTAAATATGAAAAATGAGTCGATTTTACTGCTAGAGATCAATTTCCAATTAAAATTCAATGAATAACATGATTAATGAAGTATTTTGAAAGTCACAAAATTTATTGTGGAATTTCAACCGAATTGTAATCAGTTAACATATATGATAAGATCAGTTACGTCAAGAACTAAATGATCAGTTGGAAACAAAATCATTTCAGTTTAATACCAGCTAACAATTGTCTTATCAGTTAACCGATTATAATTCAATGTTCCCCCTAAATATATGCAATAAATAAGGGGAAAAGAATCTCATACTCGGAGAATGAACCACCGATGGCTGATAAAGATCTTTTCATATACTCTGTGAAAATAATTATTGCAACTCTTTGTATGGTTCTCAGTCTATAAATAAGAGCAAACTAGTTATTCACGAACTCACTTGAATATTTCAGCAGATAACACTAATCAAGGCAGTACAAAATGGATAAATCAAGCAGTTCTCAGCAATCGGACTTGGCAGAAGAGTTCATGCATTACATAGTGGCTTCGAGAAAGCTCAAGATAGAGGACAGTGTTTTTGAGAAGACGTTGTCTACCTGGAACAAGATCCAGGAACTACAGTCTTTCCATGAGGAAGGACTTGTTGCCACGATAAAACGAGTGGCAATAGTAAATAAGTATCAGCGGTGACTCTGTGTTGCCCATGATGCTGACATCTTAAAGGATGAAGTGTCTATCTGCTGATGCTTCTCAAGGAGCAGAAGGTTCTGAGAAGGATTGACTTCTCAGAGGACTTTCTGAAGACTTCTACCGGTGCGTTAACTACTTGGTTGACCAACTGGAGAGCTGCAGTAGATTGGGAAATCTGTATTGTAAAAGTTCAATTCTATCAATAAAATATTATTTAGATCAATGTTGTTTTCCCTTTAATGCTTTATTATTTCCTGCACTGAATCTTGACAAAGAATCAATATACAAAAATATTAAACAAGTTAAGATAAATCAATCAAATCAAGAATATTTTTGAAATAAGAAAACTTATTCTCGGGTAGTGGCTTGGTGAATATGTATGCTGCTTGTTGTTAAGTTGAAATATATTCAGTCTGATATTCTTCTTGAGAGCGTGAACTCTGATGAAGTGATGACTGACATCAATATTCTTTGTCTTGGTGGGAAGAACTGGATTGTATGTAATCGCAATTCTGCTAGTGTTGTTACAAAAGACTGGTGATTCTTCTGCGATGACTCTATAATCATTCGGTTGTTGTTGAATGCAGAGTTGTTGGGTGCAGCAGCTTCTAGCAGCTAGATATTCTGCTTCAATTGTGGAAGTTCCTATGGATGTTTGTTTCTTGTTGAACCAGGAAATCAGTCTCTCTCTCAGAAACTGACATGATCCACTGGTGCTTTTTCTATCAAGTTTTCATCCTGCATAATCTGCATCTGAATAGCCAACTAAATTGAAAGATTAATCCTGGGCATACCATAAGCTCACATTATGTGTGAATTTAAGATATTTCAATATAAGTTTGGCAGCTGAAAAATGTGATCGTTTAGGATTTTCTTGAAATCTAGCACACATGCAAACAGCAAACACAATATCAGGATGGCTAGCAGTTAGGTAAAGTAAAGAGCCTATTAAACCTCTGTAAAGTGCAATCTCAACGAATATTCTCACTTTATCTTTATCTAATTTAATTGATGCACTCATGGGAGTATTTGCAGCTGAACATGTTTCCATGCCAAACTTCTTAAGCAGTTCCTTCGTGTATTTGGTTTGACTGATAGATGTACCAGTTTACAATTTGTTCACTTGCAGAACAAGAAAGAATGTCTTCTCACCAATCATACTCATCTCGAATTTTTCCTGCATTAACTCAAATTTCTCGCATAATTTGGTGTTAGTTGACCCAAAAATAATATCGTCAACATAAATTTGCACAAGTAAAATATGATTTTTCTTTGTAAATTTGAACAGTTTTTTATCAACTGTTCCAACAGTGAAATCATGATCAGTTAAGAATTTTGATAATGTTTCATACCAAGCTGGGGGAATTTGTTTGAGACCATACAATGCTTTGTTGAGATGAAAAACATGATCAAGAAATGAGTGATTTACAAAGCCTAGTGGTTGTTCAACATAGACTTCTTCTTGTAGCTGATCGTTTAGGAATGCACTTTTTACATCCATCTGGTACACCTTGAAGTTTTTTGAAAAAGGCGTATGCAAGGAATATTCTTATTGCTTCTATTCATGCAACTGGTGCATATATCTCATCATAATTGATTCATTCCTCTTGCATGTATCCTTGTGCAACCAACCTGACTTTGTTGCATAAAACTGAACCATTTTCATTCAGTTTATTTCTGTAAACTAATTTTTTACCTATAATTGTTTTTGAAAGAGGTCTTCGAAGTAAAGTCCAGACATTTTTATGAGTAAATTGATTCAGCTCTTCTTGCATAGCATTTATCCAGTTGGGATCAGTTAGAGTTTCATCAGTTTTCTTTGGCTAGATCAGATGGATTACCTATCACGAATCTTGTCGATGTGATTTATACCTTCTATATTTGGAAATGTTGGATCATTTTGTGCCACTGTTTTGATTTGTAACTGAACATTTCTTTCAGCTTCAGTTGCGACAGTTTCAGTTGTTATTTGAATATCATCGCGTTGTTCCACCAACGGATCGTTAGGAACAGCTTCTTGTTCAACTGTTTGATCCACCACTTCAGGTTCTGGTGATTGAATGATGTTTCAATTGATGTGAACCTCTTCTTCACTATCATCCTCCAAGCTAATTTCTGTTAAGCGATCAGTTGACTTATTAGTTAGTGCATATTCATCAAATACAACATAAATTGATTCTTCTACATTTAAAGTACGCTAATTAAAACTCTGTAAGACTTGCTAACAGAAGAATAACCAAGAAATTTCCATTTATTGTGAATAATTTTTTATATTATTGTGAATAAAACAACTGAAACCAAATATTCTGAAATAAGACACCACACTTTTCTGCTCATGCCAGATCTCATATGGCATTTTCAAATGATTTTTATTGACATTGATCTGTTCTGAGTATAACACACAGTGTTTACTACTTCTGCCCAAAATATCTGAGATATACCGAAATCAGCAAGCATTGTTCTAGCTGCTTCTTTAAGAGCACGATTTCTTCTTTCAACTACACAATTTTCCTGAGGTGTTCTAGCTGCTAAGAACTCATGCTTAATTCCAATATTTACTAAAAATTGAGAAAGATTTTGATTGACAAGTTCAGTCACTCGATTAGACCTTATTCTGTCAAATCCAATTGATTTGTCATTTAATAGTATTTTGAAATGCTTAATCAGTTGTGCAGCATTTTTGTCATTTGATTTGAAAAAAAGAACCCAACTAAATCTTGAAAAATCATCAACAATTACCAAGAGCATCTGGAGGAAGATTTACTACCCATTTTTTAGAAAGAAGGTCTTAATTGTTTACCAAATTGACATTCTGAACAAACTTTATCTTTTGAAAAATCGATCTTAAACGGACCATTTACAAGATCATAGTTACTCAGATTTTAAGTGGTTCAACCTTTTATGCCACAACCAGTTCTTAGATGAATTTGAAGCTACAAAACAAACTGGTGCATTATGTTGATTAGTCCAACTTACCTTGTAAGTATTACCACATCGATTACTAGTTATGATGAGGTCATCAGTTGAGTTCTTAACTATGCAGGTGTGCTTGATGAACTAAACTGAAAAATTATTATCACATAACTTACTATTGTTAATCAAGTTATATTTCAAATTTTCAATGAGTAGGACATCATTAATAACAATATTACCATAGATAAGTTTAATCTTACCCATGATTCTACCTTTTGAGTTGTTTACAAAACTGATATTTGGTCCAAAATACTTAATCAGTTGGGATAGCAAATCAGCATCACATGTCATGTGTCCAGAGCCAGATAACAAATTGAATCTTTTGCTGATGTATCTGTTACATGCAGTCACACACAATAAATAATTTGGGTACCCACATCTATTTGGGTCCTAAACTGATTAGTCCTTTAGGAACCCAGACTTGAACTAGTTTAACTGACTTTCCAGTTATTGTGTTCTATATAGTTTTTCCCGGCTTGTGTGTGCTTGATGTGTTGTGTGCAGATGAAACAGTATGACTTTTAACCTTGTTCAAACGGTTGTTCATCCTATATCTTTTCTGAACAGGCTTACTGTTATAACAATTGGAATAGCCACTTTTAGAGTTCTGGTTTTTATAGTTGAACCGTTTAGGTGACCAGCTTCGCGAATCATTTGAACTTGTAGGGCTATATCTGATTCCGTACTTCTTAGCCTTGTTCTTATTTTCAGTCAGTTGCTCAACTGGTTTACTTGGTTCTGAACGTTCATGTACCATAGTTGATTTTACTAAGTGAATATATTTCTCTTTGCACATATTCAGCTTTGGCATAGTATCACTAATAGAAGTTTCATCTTGGCTATTAAAGCCTAAACCAGTTTTATCAGTAACTGATTTCTGTAAATATTACATTTCAGTCAACGTGACTGATAACTTATTCCAAGCTCGAATCAGGTCAGTTTGTCTCGAATTTTCAAGTTTTTACTACTGAATCAAATATTGGTTCTCAATCATTTCATCTTTCTGTTTAGAAATCTCTCTTTTTAGACTCAACAATTCAACCGATTCATCAATTTCAGTTTTGTTGCCTTGGGGATCAGTTTGCTTTTCTTTGGCCTTCTCAAATGAGAGAGCAAGCTTGTGATATTCATTTACCATGTCGTGAAGTGTTGAAATAAGTTCTTCCCGTGTAAAATCAATTGAGCTGAAATCAAATATCTGTACACTGTTTGAGTCCAGTTCTATGTCATCAGCCATCAAACACTTTGCTTCATTTCATCATTGGAGTTTCTCAAGCTCTCAGAATCTTATTCATCGCTATCAGTTTCTGCCCATTTGGACTTGCTTTCTTCAGCTAACAGGATGCTTATTTTTGAATGATTTATTATCATCCTTATCTCTTCTCATGTGCTCAAATTATGATTTCCTTTTTCAGCTGAACGTCGACTATCCTTCTTTGGCTTTGGACAGTCAGCAATGAAGTGTCCATTTTTACCACAATTGTAGCAAGCATTTGGTTCTTGAAGGATCGTGTGTTGGACACCTTGAGGTGCATCAAACACGATATTCTCCAAGAGCTGCAATAGCTCATGTTCTAAAAATGTTTACATCGATGAATTAAATCGAGTTTGATATAAAATCATGCTGAAAACACTCGAAGTAATCCTTTGTTAAGAAACACTGATATATTTTATATTATGTGTAACTGAATAGCTGAAAATATAGGGAATCAGTTGTGATATATATCAGTTCAATTATGGTGAAAACTAAACTGGCGGATGCTCTAACTGATCAAATCAGTTTGAAAACCATAGTTAAACAATTAAATACACAAGATATGTTTATGAAAGTTCGGAGACTGAACTGCTCTTACGTCACCTCTTCTACCACCTCGGGAAGGTATCACTAGAATACATTGATTAATTACAACAAGTGTAATAACCCACCCAGCTTAGGAATTACCCACTGCCTAACTGAACTCCTAGTCTAGACTGAAGGCAGCACCTTCCAATCAACACTTGTTTAACGTCTGTGTGTCAAAGACTACATACACAAGTTTATTGTCTATGTGCAAGACTATGTTTTAGTGGTGGTGTATGTGTGTGTGAGAACTGATCTCTGAGTTCAACACAAAAGTGTTCTCACACACTGAGAGAATTGTGCTTCTAATCTAAGCTGATAACACGATGAAGTGTTCTCTCTGGCTGATTGATTCTTGTACGCTGGTAAGCAATATGAGTGCCATTTTTCTTTGTATCTTCACACACTCTTATTGTTCTACGATCCTATATTGGTCTTCACTGATCTTCTATTTATAGACGGGAAACTGATCTCAATAATTGTGTCTGTTGCAGCTTTAATGTGTTCCTTGAGATTCGTGTCTCGACTTTTTGGCATCTATGCTGGAACATTTTGTCTTTAAGCTTTGTTGCAACGTCCATTATTGTACCTTTGATCGTACAATAACTTTTCTCAGTGCCTACAGCTAGATTCCATTGAATAATCTTGTCGTGTTCTGTAAATTGATTGATTACTAACTGATGTTTTGAACCGGTCTGGTGAAATCAGTTGGCTCGTCTGTTGAACTGATTTCGCTGCTTCAGTTGAACTGGTCAGCTGAACTCTAAATCATTTGAAATCTTCATCAGCTGGCCGAACTTTTGAAGGTCTTCTGCTGAACTGTCTATCAGCTGGACAATCAGTTGAACTGGTCTTTGATATATCAGTTGAACTGATTCAGTTTGGTCGATCAGTTGGTGTTTTTAGTTTGTGTCTCGATAGCCTCAGTTTTAGCTCGATAACTTATCAGTTCCAGCTTCCTGCGTACTTAGGTATATTATTAGAAACAAAATAACAAGATTTGTTAACATCAAAATCAAGATTGCGAATATGAAATGTTCCAACAGTTCTTCGTTAGATATGTTCTTGTGATATTTTCTTTGAGATGAACCTTGATTCCTTCTCATGAATCTTCCGAACTTCTTGACGAACAATGACATTGCATCCTTGCTCACCTGTTCTACAGACTTTTCAGTTGAATCAATTGGTTCAAATTTTAAGGCGCTAAGAGCAGTTGTAACTATTGGAGTCGATGATTCTCCCTCTCTTGTATGTAGTTCAAATTCATATGCCTTGAGATCTGCAAATAGATCGTGTAATTCTACTTTGTTGAGATCTTTGGATTATCTCATTGTCATTTTCTTCACATCCCATTCTTTGGGAAGTCCATGAACAACTTTCAATGCAACTTCTTTATTTGAATACACCTTCTCTAGTGCATTCAATTCATTTATGATGCTGTTGACTCATTCATCAAACTCGTTAATTGATTCTCCAGTCTTCATTTTGATGTTATCAAACCTTTCTACTGCGACTGAGAGTTTATTTTTCTTTGTCTGCTCATTTCCCTCGCACAGCTGAATCAGCTTTTCCCAAAATTCTTTTGTAGTTTTGCACATCTTTATTTTTTTGAAAGTAGTTTTGTCCAATGTTTTATAAAAAGTATTATTGTCCACATTATCCAAGTTTTCTTTCTTTGTGTCTTCAGCTGTCCACTATTAACGTGTTTTTTCGATACGATCAGGTTCTACATCAGTTAAAGCAACAGCTGTTTTAACTTTCATAATCTTCATTGGTCCGTCAGTTATAATGTACCACATATCATCATCTTGTGTAGATAAGTGAGCTTGCATTGTGATTTTCCAATCATCGAATTCTTCTCTTGAGAACATAGGAATTTTGTTGAAAGAAGACATGGTGATCATGTGTATTAATAGAGAGTATTCAAGAACAAGATTAAACTGCGTTGATACCACTTGTTAGAACAGATTTGAAGGGTCAAAGTGTTTAGAAAGAGGTTGAACAAACACACTCTTTTTTCGATAAAGGTGAATCAGTTTAGTGGTAAATTGAATCCAGTAATCTTGTTGTCGATATCAGTCTATTAACTAGTTTAAGTGCATAAATAAACCAACTAATTGATTGAAGAGTAAACGAATAACTAAAGTAAAAAACATAAATATTTTATTGATGTTCCGAGACTTCAAATGCTCATATTTCATCCCTTCTATCACAAGGATAGGCTTTTCATTAAAAGATTTTGATTAAATACAGAGGCTGTAATAACCCACTTCAGTTTAGTCTTTAACGCCGCCACACTGAAACTCTTAGTATCTTCACAATTTATCAGTATACAACTGATTTTCTTTTCTTAGCACAACTAATCTTAAGAGATCGAATACAACAATGTAACGTGATAGTGCTTTAGCTCTGATGATTGCCTGAAAGCTATGAAATATCTCTGTTAAGTGTGAGATTTTCTGTATGAATATCGTAACTGAACTTGTATGCTTGAATTCAAAATTCACTCAGAACAATTGTGCAAAATTCCTTGTCTCAGCTGAACTCCATGGTTATTTATAGACTTTGCTTCCAACACTAACATTGAGTGCGTTAACTGACTCATATCCGTAGATTTTTCCTTTATGAATGTGTCAACAACCTTCTGACAATAGTAAATCGTGACATTCTGATATGCGACGCTCCCACTTCAAGTTACAGTGTGCTTATGTACAATTTGCCGGTTGTTGGCTACGCTCTTAACTGATGACGTGTCAGACTGATTATCAGTTGGCCATATAGCCAATCAGTTGAGCTGACTGTATAACTGATCAGTTCTAACTGATAGTTCAGTTATCTATATAGATTCAGTTAGCTTCGATCAGTTTGATTGTCTGTGATTATTTAGCACATTAATTATCAGTTCGAGAAACTTAAGTTTAAGATGGAATTAATTCAGTTGAGCCGATCAGTTCAGCAATCTTCAAATGCTTTATTTGTCAAACTCTAAAATTCTAATTCTAACAATCCTTTAAAGTCTGTAGCACAGTCATCCAGTGCTGACTGTGCTCCTCTCTGCTCTTCGAATAGATCGAAATATCATCTTTGAAGACTATGACGAACTGATCCAAATACGGCTGAAAAACGTGATTCATGAGATCCATGAAGATCGCTGGCACGTTAGTCAGTCTAAAAGGCATCTCCATAAACTCATAGTGCACATAATGCATCCTGAAAGTCATCTTGTGCACATCAGACTCTCTCACCTTCAGTTGGTGATATTCTGATCGAAGATCTATCTTTGAAAACACTTATTCTCCCCGAAGCTAATCAAATAGGTCTTTGATCCTAGGAAGAGGATACTTGTTCTTGACTGTGACTCTGTTTAGTTCTCTATAATCGATGCAGAGTCGCATGATGCCGTCTTTCTTTTTCACAAACAATACTGGTGCGCCACATGGAGAAAACCCGGTCGAATGAGACCCTTGTCTAGCAAATCCTGAATCTGATCCTTCAACTCTTTCGACTCTGCATGTGCTAGGTGATAGGGTGCCTTAGAAATTGGCATTGTACCTGACATCAGCTCAATAGAGAAGTCCACCTCTCGATCTGGTGGAATACCTAAAACATCCTCCGAAAAGTCATTGGTTACCATTGATTCTCCAGTTTTCATTTTGATGTTAACATCTCATGTAATCAAGCAAATTTTAAAAAATCTGTTAAGAAAACAGGTCCCACTGATCAATGTCGAGTCTAGCTCTGCTTCTGCCTCCTCTGCATGCATAACATAGACCCTGACAGTAGTAGGGACCATTTTCCTCGGGCAGTCCGTATCTTTGTGGCCCTCCTCTTTGCATATGAATCATTTAAATGTCCCACATGCACTTACCGTAATGGAACCGATAGCATTGCTTGCAGGGTTGTCTCTCTTCTTGCTTAGGAGCACTTGGTGCCTGCGGTGGCTTCTGCTGCCCTTGTTTCTAGAACTGTCCTTGGAGCCTCTATTGCCCCTGATTCCTGGGTGGCCCTGTAAACTGCTTCTTCTGAGGCTATGAACTCTGCTAGGCCTGATGCCTCTTCCTCTGCATCTCCACATCTATGTCTCGCAAAGCCTGATCTATGTGAAAAGCGCAAGCAGTGGCAGGATCATAAGTATCTGGCCTCATCAACATGACATCACGGTGAATGGTATGTCTGAGGCCATCAATGAAGTGCCTCAGCTTCTCTGTCTCATATCACGCAAAAAGGGGCACAAAGTGACAGCCTAATCAAAACTTCTGATAAACTCAGCAACAGTCAAGTCCCCATGTCGGAGACTCGTGAACTCTCGTGTCAGGCGTCCCTGACGTCTGCAAAAAAATACTTGTTGTAGAAAATGTCTTTAAACTGGTTCCAAGTGAGAGTAGCTAGATCCACTCCATGCGCTGCTCCCTCCCACCATAGAGATGCATCATCTCTCAGAATATGAGTATCACATCTGAATCGGCCCCCATATCTCATGTCCAAATAATGGAAGTTCAACTCCAGTGACTGAATCCAATCCTCTGCTACAAACAGGTCAGTAATGCGCCCAAACTCCTTCGATGTGAGCCTCCTGAACTTCTCATATATATCCACCTGGGTTCTCGGAGCCAGCTCCATCAGTCACGCAATACCCTACAAAGATCGGGTGGCGGGTCTCCTGGCGGTGGTGGTGGAAAGCCTCTGTCACTTCCAGGATTATCATCCAACCTGTCTGTGCTCGAAGCTCGTCTGAGAGGCATAATATCTGGATATAGGCCAAATTTTAAACGTAACACATCATGCAATTTAATCTATATTTCAAAACATTTAATCCCCAAAACATATTAAAAGCTAAACATGTACTATAAAACATATATCATGTAAACATGCAGGTAATAGCATTAAACTATTTAAAACGTGTAAACTTACAGACTTGAGGCTTGACGAATGAGCTTCTAAAGCTGATGGTGGCACAACCCTTTACAAGAACCATCTGATTCCAACTGTAACATCTACTACTAATATACTACTAGAAATTTTAAAAAAAAAATTAAGTGAAACTATGATTGAAATCACCCATTCACATACGTCCATGAAAATTTCGAAACAATCATAATAAACTATCATCCAGCAACTCAATAAAATAATTGAAATTATCAAAACTTAAAAATGCAACTAAATCTCTTAGTCTACTGTTTTAAAAGAACTCAAAATCTGTCAATATCATCAACATATAAAAATATTCAAAAACATTTAAAATATTGTTTACACCCATGACTCATGATCATAATATGCGGAAGAATGCAAGGTCCTCGGGTTATCATGTGCATCCCCAATTCCGCCTACTCAGCCTTTAGCGCCTCCAGTCTCCACATGCTCATGATTACCTGCATCAATCACCCCTAGTGAGTCTAAAGACTTAACACACCTAACTGTAATAACAAGTACATATACATACATACATACATACATACATACATACATACATATATATCATGCTACAGTGAAAAGTATTGTGATTAACATACGTTTCATGATCTTCAAAAGCGTAAACTTAAACATAACATAACATATTCAAAGTATGTCACATCATATCATAATATATGTTTTCATTTTTTCTTATTGAATTTAGATCATTAGTTGTGACTTTCGCATCAGATCTAGGTCGATGGATCCATCTCGGTATAACTGCGGTATCCGGTAGCAGGGACATCATCGACAATTTTACCCATTCACTGAGCCTTTGTCTTACATTTCGTGTTCGTGTTCGCGTTCGTATTAGTCACAACCAACTCACCTCCTTCAAAAATATATCATCGTATTCATTACTTGTAAAACTCATGCATATACTTACATTTTCTTAAAAACAAGCATGCAACGTATTTATAATCATTTTCCAAAAAAATCCATATTCATAAATAACATATACATTTTAAACATCCATTTTCAGTTATCAGGGCACTGTCAGGACTTCTAACTCAATCCAGAGCCAGCCAAGGTTAATAAAACACCTCAGAACATATTTATAACCATTTCCTAGACATAAAATCGAGCTCAAACTTTAACTTCTATAATTCGCTTAACACTTAGACCGGATCTCCTATTTTAACCCAAACTTAAACCATAGTTCAACAACTCCTAAACAAACCCTGTATGACCCAAATAAACCATCATTACCTTGGAATATTGACATATTAATACCCAAGATGGACCATGTCTACTAAAATCTCCAACCCTCAAGTACAGGACTAGCGCCTAGGCGCTGGTTGTGTAGCGATGCTGTGCTTGGTGAGCACCTAGGCTCCGAGCACCAGAGCTGCGGTGCTACAAGAGCGGAAGCTCAAGCGTTGCGGCGCTTGGTGAGAATTGATTCATTATTGGAATTGGGCTTGCTTTGTGGCGGAGCATTTACCAATGCCAGCAGGCTTTTCCGGCGATACGAATGTATTTAAGTAATTTTCGTTCCCGTATATGAATAGGCGGGAAGGGAAGAAACTACTCAACACCGAAGAACTTTGTTGTCCAGCTTGTTGCTGCTTGGGGTAGCTCAGCTGCGGCGCTACCCCCTACGACCAGAAACGCTAAACAACTTCGGAGCCAAACTGTAACGAACCGTACTTTTTACTAGTTAAAATTTGCGGAAAAAATTTGAAATTCTCTTGAATACGAAAATAAAATCAATACGGTCGTCACTACATCCTCCATTCACAAATAAAACTTTGCTAAAAGAAAGGTTTGTTCAAAATGTGTAGCAACCCAAAACATAAAATCAGAGTATTAATATTTTCATGCTTAAAATCTGAAAATAACGTGGGCGGTCCTCGGATCTAGCCTTCTGCTCAGTCCAAGCCTGCCCCTTGGTCGCCACCCCTCGTCTCGTCATCAACATACTCACCTGCATCGATCAAGTCTAGTGAGTCTAAAGACTCAACACGTATAAACTGGGAAATAGCGAGTACTACATAATAAAACCGCATGCAACTTTAAAATAGAACATACATACTAAAACTTGAACTTGCGTACATAAAACTTGAACATACGTACATAACATAGACGTGACATAATGTGAAAACTTGTCATAAACATACTGCATACTAGAACATACGTAACTTCAACATTTTTGCGTAGAGGCATGTTTCAAAGCAAGTGACCCATAACATAATAAATGCCTGATCAGACAAACCACAGTACTGGGCAAACATGGACGTATCCACTACCACATACATGAGATCCCCGTTCATAATTTAACGGGCTGGTTGGTCCCCATTCATAATTTAAAGCTTTCCTACCACGATCTAACCCGTTCATAATTTAACGGACGGATTGGTCCCCGTTCTTAATTTAACGCTTTCCAATCCTAAACATAATTTGGTCAGAAGACATTTAGCATACCTCCAAAAACTTAAAATATTTTCTTTGCACGTCAACATACTTACTTGGCGTTGAGGGATTCGTTGGACATCGATCGGGGCCGTTGCTGCACATACTAACGTGAATTCACATACGTAACTTGCATAACTTAGACGTAAATATCATACTTATTCTCCCGCTCAACCATTTCTTAGGGCATTCCATAATTTCCCATGACCCGACCTTGATAACCCTTGCACTAAACCATGACATCGAACCTCAAAGCATGCTATAATATTTTCCCAATTATAAAGGACACGGACCCCGTGCCTACCTCCGTGTAGGGGTCCGTGTAGACTCGAGTGTGAAGGCTCGAAAGGAAGGGTGGACACGGACCCCGTGTCCGAGTCCGTGTGGGGGTCCGTGTAGACTCTGGAAAAATGCACTCCGGAAGGAACAAAGGCACGGACCCCGTGTAAGGGTCCGTGTAGGGGTCCGTCTAGTCTCTGGAAAAAAGACACTTCAGGTGGACAAAGGGCACGGACCCCGTGGCAGGGTCTGTGTGGGGGTCCGGCTAGACACTGAAAGTCAAAACCTGCGTGAAAGCTTGACATAATAGTTCATTCTTCTCAAACAACCCGAATTGCTATGAAACGATACTTCGAGACACCTCCTAAGACACCATAGCATCGGCCTAAACTCGTACAAACACCCAAACAACGACGTTCCCCTACGACACATACAATTTGAGAAAACGCGGCAATTGACACCAATTGGTTCATACGACTTCTTGTGCATTCTACTGCCTATCAACACCGAACGTCATGATAAATAATGACCCAACATCATACCGATCATACCTAGACGCAGCAACAATCACCCGTCGATTCCCAACGAAGCCTGCAACAAATAACTTCAAGAACAAAATTTTCGTAACAGTCGCAGTTTGAGCTGTCCCACGAAAAACGCCATAACTCACCCAATTTTCATCCAAAAATCTCGAATTTTATATCAAATCGAAGGCATCAAAAAGTTCTACAATTCTGCTGTTGAAAGGTTTCTCAATATCTCGACCGAAAATTCGCAGTTTTGACCAGAACAGTAAAAACTTGATTTTTAGATCTAAAAAGGGCTCCAAAAGCGATTTAAACATGATTGCTCAAACTTCTACACAACATACACACGGTTTTACGCATAAATAACAACGCACGCATAATATGACATGATCGATGCATCACGAACAGAATATACGTGCCTTTGATAATAAACGTTACCGAACCAGCGATATCAAAGCGGAGATGGAAGCGAGGAACGATCGTGCAACGATTTCTTTGAAGAAACCCGACAAATACTGCTGGAAATAATCAGAGAAAGGGGCGGCTGCTCTTGGGGAAGGAGAACCCTAGGTTTATCTTGCAAAAATCTGAAAAATAAACTTGTAGGTGTGTGTTGTGTGTTTTAGTGTGTGTAAAAACGTGTAGGTGTGTGTGAGTGTAGAAAACGTGTGTGTGTGTGTGTTTTAATTAGGAGAAATTCTAGCTAAATTAACTATTTAAAATACTAATTAAAGGTTAACACCTACTAATTTACTCAAAACTCTTCAATTAAAATGATCACACACCAATTTTTAAAATTTTAAACTCTTAAATCACTAAATACATAATAATGCTTTAAAATATTAAAACTTAATAACTTATTAAAAATACCCCATCCTCAACTTAAAATAAAATACCATATTTTAAATTGTCAAATCGTCACCGGTCTCTTCCTCGATCCCGCCTCGAATAATCGCCTGAAACATGAAACTCGAAAAATATTTTAACGTGCATCACAATGAACATGAATAATTTAAAATAATGTATTTTCATAAATTATGCATGGCTAAAACTCATTTAAAATTAATTAAATGATTTAATAATTAAATGAATTCACGGGTTATACATGTACTGAATTTGTGCACTACAGTTCCTCCCCCACTTATAAAAATTTCGTCCTCGAAATTAAATCTTACCGAACAACTCCGGGTAGCGAAGTCTCATATCTGCTTCAGACTCCCATGTGGCCTTTTCCACTGATTGGTTTAGCCACCGGACTTTGACTAGCTTAGTCACTTTGTTCCGGAGCCTACGCTCTTGCCTGTCTAGGATTTGGACTGGTTTCTCCTCATAAGACAGGTCTGGAGCCATCTGCAACGGCTCATAACTTAGAATGTGCGAAGGATTAGCCAAATATTTCCTCAGCATCGAGACATGGAACACATTGTGCACCCCGTCCAGATTCGGCGGAAGGGCAACGCGATAGGCTAGTGTCCCAACTCTGTCCAAAACCTCAAACGGCCCAATGAACCTCGGACTCAGTTTGCCTCTTTTTCCAAATCTCATAACACCCTTCATAGGTGCTATCTTGACGAATACGTGATCACCAACGGCAAACTCGAGCTCTCTCCTTCTCTTATCCGCATAGCTCTTCTGACGGCTTTGGGCGGTCTTCATTTGTCCCGAATTTTGACCACCACGGCTGCGGTCTGCTGAACTATTTCTGGACCGAGTTCTGCTCTCTCACCAACTTCATCCCAATGAACTGGTGACCTGCACTTCCTTCCATACAACGCCTCATAGGGAGCCATACCAATTGATGATTGGAAGCTATTGTTGTATGTGAACTCCACTAGAGGTATTCTAGACTCCCAAGTTCCTTGAAAATCAATCATGCAGGCTCTTAGTAAATCTTCCAGAATCGGAATCACTCGCTCAGACTGGCCATCTGTCTGCGGGTGAAAAACTGTATTGAAAAGCAACTTCGTTCCCATAGCTGCATGTAAGCTCTTCCAGAAGGACGATGTGAATCTCGGGTCCCTGTCGGACACAATTGAAACTGGGAATCCATGTAGACGGACTATCTCCCTGATATATAGCTCTGCATACTGCGTCATGGAGAAGGTCGTCTTCACTGGTAGAAATGCGCTGACTTAGTGAGTCGGTCTACTATAACCCAAATAGAATTCGATCCTCTGATTGACCTAGGCAACCCAACCACAAAATCCATAATAATGTTCTCCCACTTCCACTCGGGAATCGGAAGTGGCTTAACCAATCCTGCTGGCATCTGATGTTCAGCTTTTACTCGCTGGCAAGTGAGGCATTCTGACACAAATCGGCGGATGTCTCTCTTCATCCCTGGCCACCAATACAAGATCTGGAGGTCCTTATACATCTTGGTACCTCCCGGATGGATAGAATACGGAGATGCGTGTGCCTCTGTCAAAATATCTTGTCTGATCGATTCACCACTAGGCACCCACATTCTACCTCTGTATCTCACAATGCCGTCTGTCACTGTGTAAAGAACACTGCCCTTGGCTTCATCTTTCAGTCTCCACTTCTGTAGCTGCTCATCTGAAGACTGTCCTACTCGGATACGGTCTAGCAAATCAGATTTGACTGTCAGATTAGACAGCCTAGGGGCTCTGCCCTCACGATAAATCTCTAGACCCAACTTCTGAATCTCAGACTGAAGAGGTCTCTGCACTGACAACTGAGCTACAACTGCCACTTTCCTGCTCAATGCGTCTGCGACAACATTAGCCTTTCCCGGATGGTAGCTAATTTCACAGTCGTAATCTTTCACAAGTTCCAACCACAATCTCTGTCTCATATTCAACTCTTTCTGCGTGAAGAAATATTTGAGACTCTTATGATCGGTGAAAATTTGGCATTTCTCGCCGTATAGGTAGTGTCTCCAAATCTTCAATGCAAAGACAACGGCGGCTAATTCTAAGTCATGCGTCGGGTAATTCTTCTCGTGCATCTTCAACTGCCTGGAAGCATAAGCTATAACCCGACCCTGCTGCATCAATACTGCGCCTAACCCGAGCTTAGATGCATCGGTGTATAGCACAAAATCACCTTGTCCCGTCGGCATGGCTAGCACTGGTGCCGAAATGATAGCTTGCTTCAACGTATCGAAGCTCTTCTGACATTCCTCACTCCACACAAATTTGGCATTTTTCTTGGTTAGTGAAGTGAGTGGCACTGCTATGGATGAAAATCCCTTAATAAACTTACGGTAGTAACCAGCTAAACCCAAAAAGCTGTGGATTTCAGATGCATTCTTCGGCTCAACCCATTCCTTGACAGCTGCTGCTTTCGCTGGATCCACCTCGATTCCACTGCTAGATACTATATGCCCCAAAAATGCAACTTTCTGCAGCCAAAACTCGCACTTACTAAACATCGCAAATAACTTGCGACTCTGCAAAATCTGTAAAACTGTCCTCAAGTGCTGGTTGTGCTCCACATGGCTCTTCGAGTATATAAGGATGTCGTCAATGAATACTATGACGAATTGATCAAGGAACGGCTGAAATACTCGGTTCATGAGATCCATGAAAATTGCTGGAGCATTTGTCAATCCAAATGGCATCACCAAGAACTCGTAATGCCCATATCTGGTCCTGAAAGCTGTCTTGTGGACATCTGCATCCTTCACTTTCAGCTGGTGGTACCCTGATCGAAGATCTATCTTAGAGAACACGGTAGCTCCCTGCAACTGATCAAACAAGTCTTCGATTCAAGGCAACGGGTACTTATTCTTTATCGTTACCTTGTTCAGCTCACGGTAATCGATGCACAGTCTCATGCTCTCATCCTTCTTCTTTACAAACAGCACTGGTGCGCCCCACGGTGAGAAACTGGGGCGGATGAATTCCTTGTCGAGAAGCTCCTGGATCTGCTGCTTGAGCTCTAACATTTCAGCTGAAGCTAATCTGTACGGTGCCTTAGAGATTGGCACTGTGCCTGGCATGAGATCGATTGCAAACTCCACCTCTCTCTCTGGTGGAAGGCCTGTGACGTCGTCAGGAAAGACATCTGGGAATTCTCTGACTACTGGCACATCTGATAGCGATGGAGTGGGCATGTCAGGCGCTACGATGATGCTGGCCAAGAAAGCCTGACACCCCTTAGAAATTAGTCTCCTCGCCTGCATGCATGAAATCATGCTAGGGAAGCTTCTCCATCTGTCTAGCTCAAATAGAAACTGCTCCATGCCCAGCGGTTTGACCAACACTGATATCTTCTGAAAATCGATCAGAACTCTGTTCTTTGTCAGCCAGTCCATGCCCAAGATGATGTCGAATTCTGGCATCGGCAATAGGATTAAATCTGCATATACTAGGTGGCCATGCAGTTCTAGATCGATATCTCTGACCACACTGGTAGCTAACAGCTCTTCCCCTGATGGGACTGTCACTGAAAAGTTCATGTCTAGGCCAATGGACTTGATGTCCAGATGTTTAGCAAAAGTCTCCGAGATAAAGGAGTGAGTGGCTCCTGAATCTATCAGTGCCGTTGTAGATAATCTCTTAATAAAAATGTTTCCTGAGATGCGTTAGCACAACACAACTTATATTCCCAAAATTACAAACATAAACCTCAAGCATAATAGAACTCAATATCCCAAGGCACACAAAATTATTACTAGCACCCTAATGATCCCACATAAAATTCCACATGCAAAGCAAAATAATACTGAGCTTAGGTAGAAAAGTTTACCTGTCAGTAGGGTAGTGTCTGGGTTCGCCTCCTGTGCATGCATGGCGAACACTCTGCCTTGAGTTGGCTGTTTCCATTGTGGGCACTCTTTCAGCATGTGATCAGTAGCTCCACATTTGAAACACTTGCCTGACCCATATAAGCACTGTCCCGGGTGCTGGCGGTTGCACTTTGGGTACACTGGAAAAACAACTGGCCTCTGTTGCGCTCCTTGCTGTTGAATTGGACCCTTGCCCTTTGGCAGTCCTGGA
The DNA here is from genome assembly GCF_022965805.1 of Primulina eburnea. Lineage (NCBI taxonomy): Eukaryota > Viridiplantae > Streptophyta > Magnoliopsida > Lamiales > Gesneriaceae > Primulina > Primulina eburnea. The sequence goes on from NC_133108.1 coordinate 16,180,314, forward strand.
TATGGCTTTTTCCCAGGCGGCCCCTGAAACGGCCTCTTAAACTGGGGTCTCTGCTGTTGTTGATGCTGGTGTTGCGGTGGTGCCTGATAGGGCTTCTTGCCCTGCCTGTCCATTTCGATATCTCTCAGATCTTGCTCTGCAGCCAATGCTCTAGATACTGCGTAGCTAGTAGGGCCAGCTACTCGTACGTCACGGCGCAAGATCGGCCGCAACTCATTCAGGAAATGCCTCAACTTTGCCTGGACATCATTCGCAATGAGGGGTACGAAGTGACACCCTCTCTCAAACTTCCTAACAAATTCTGCAACACTATTGTCACCCTGACGCAGTGTCATAAACTCGCTGGTTAGGCGAGAGCGTACTTCCTCAGTGAAGTACTTGGAGTAAAAGACCTCCTTGAAACCATTCCAAGGCAGCACCTGCAAGTTGACTGCCACTGATGCGCTCTCCCACCACAGCCTGGCGTCCCCTGTCAAAAGGAACGTGGCACATCTAACATTGTCCGCATCAGTTAGTTCCATAAAGTCGAATATTACCTCTATGGACTTAATCCATCCCTCGGCTACCATCGAGTCAGTGGTACCCGAAAACTCCTTAGGACTCATCCTCCTAAACCTTTCGTACACTGCTTCCGGTTGGGGTCTCGCCCCTGCACCTGCTGCTGTAGCTTGGTTCCCCGCAAACTGCGCGAAGAACTGCGTCATGCCTGCAAGCATCTGTGCCTGCATGTCTGGCGGTGGAGGTGGAGGTGGAGGAGCGTCCCTTCTCTCCCCTCGAGGCTCTCTGTCCTCATCTCTTGTTTCACGGTCGATCATACGTCTAGGAGGCATACTGTTCCATAAATTGCCCAACACGTAAACCCAATATGCATGAACATATATCAATATTTTATGATGCACGTAAATCAAACTTAAAACATGCACATACTGAAATCATAACTTGATGCTTACTACATAACATAATGCAAAACTTTAAACTTACAGACTTGAGGTGTGACTTCGTGAGCTTCTTGCGACTGGCAATGGGCTTGACCCTTTACAAGAACACCGCTCTGATACTAACTGTAACAAACCGTACTTTTTACTACTTAAAATTTGCGGAAAAATTTAAAATTCTCTTGAATACGAAAATAAAATCAATACGGTCATCACTACATCCTCCATTCACAAATAAAACTTTGCTTAAAGAAAGGTTTGTTCAAAATGTCTAGCAACCAAAACATAAAATCAGAGTATTAATATTTTCATGCTTAAAATCTGAAAATAACGTGGGCGGTCCTCGGGTCTAGTCTTCTGCTCAGTCCAAGCCTGCCCCTTGGTCGCCACCCCTCGTCTCGTCATCAACATACTCACCTGTATCGATCAAGTCTAGCGAGTCTAAAGACTCAACACGTATAAACTGGAAAATAGCGAGTACTACATAATAAAACCACATTCAAATTTAAAATAGAACATACATACTAAAACTTGAACTTGCGTACATAAAACTTGAACATACGTACATAACATAGACGTGCCATAACGTGAAAACTTGTCATAAACATACTGCATACTAGAACATACGTAACTTCAACATTTTTGCGTAGAGGCATGTTTCAAAGCAAGTGACACATAACATAATAAATGCCTGATCAGACAAACCACAGTACTGAGCTGACAGAGACTTATCCACTGCCACATACATGAGATCCCCGTTCATAATTTAACGCTTTCCAATCCTAAACATAATTTGGTCACAAGACATTTAGCATACCTCCAAAAACTTAAAACATTTTCTTTGCACGTCCACATACTTACTTGGCGTTGAGGGATTCGTTGGACTTCGATCGGGGCCGTTGCTGCACATACTAACGTGAATTCACATACGTAACTTGCATAACTTAGACGTAAATATCATACTTACTCTCCCGCTCAATCATTTCTTAGGGCATTCCATAATTTCCCATGACCCGACCTTGATAACCCTTGCACTAAACCATGACATCGAACCTCAAAGCATGCTATAATATTTTCCCAAATATGAAGGACACGGACCCCGTGCCTACCTCCGTGTAGGGGTCCATGTAGACTCGGGCGTGAAGGCTCGAAAGGAAGGGTGGACACGGACCCCGTGTCCGTGTCCGTGTGAGGGTCTGTGTAGACTCTGGAAAAATGCACTCCGGAAGGAACAAAGGCACGGACCCCGTGTAAGGGTCCGTGTAGAGGTCCGTCTAGTCTCCGGAAAAAAGACACTTCAGGTGGATAAATGGCACGGACCCCGTGGCAGGGTCTGTGTGGGGGTCCGGCTAAACACTGAAAGTCAAAACCTGCGTGAAAGCTTGACATAATAGTTCATTCTTCTCAAACAACCCGAATTGCTATGAAACGATACTTCGAGACACCATAGCATCGGCCTAAACTCGTATAAACACCCAAACAACGACGTTCCCCTACGACACATACAATTTGAGAAAACGCGGCAATTGACACCAATTGGTTCCTACGACTTCTTGTGCATTCTAGTGCCTATCAAGACCGAACGACATGATAAATAACGACCCAACATCATACCGATCATACCTAGACGCAGCAACAATCACCCGTCGATTCCCAACGAAGCCTGCAACAAATAACTTCAAGAACACAATTTTCGTAAAAGTCACAGTTTGAGCAATCCCACGAAAAACGCCATAACTCACTCAATTTTCATCCAAAAATCTCGAATTTTATATCAAATCGAAGGCATCAAAAAGTTATACAATTTTTCCGTTGAAAGTTTTCTCAAAATCTCGACTGAAAATTAACAGTTTTGACAAGAACATTAAAAACGTGATTTTTAGATCTAAAAAGGGTTCCAAAAGCGATTTAAACATGATTGCTCAAACTTCTACACAATATACACACGGTTTTACGCATAAATAACAACGCACGCATAATATGACATGATCGATGCATCAAGAACAGAATATACGTGCCTTTGATAATAAACGTTACCGAACCAGCGATATCGAAGCGGAGATGGAAGCGAGGAACGATCGTGCAACGATTTCTTTGAAGAAACCCGACAAATACTGCTGGAAATAATCAGAGAAAGGGGCGGCTGCTCTTGGGGAAGGAGAACCCTAGGTTTGTCTTGCAAATATGAAAAATAAACTTGTAGGTGTGTGTTGTGTGTTTTAGTGTGTGTAAAAACATGTAAGTGTGTGTGAGTGTAGAAAACGTGTGTGTGTGTGTTTTAATTAGGAGAAATTCTAGCTAAATTAACTATTTAAAATACTAATTAAAGGTTAACACCTACTAATTTACTCAAAACTCTTCAACTAAATTATCACACACCAATTTTTAAAATTTTAAACTCTTAAATCACTAAATACATAATAATGCTTTAAAATATTAAAACTTAATAACTTATTAAAAATACCCTATCCTCAACTTAAAATAAAATATCATATTTTAAATTGTCACAATCGTCACCGGTCTCTTCCTCGATCCCGCCTCGAATAATCGCCTGAAACATGAAACTCGAAAAATATTTTAACGTGCATCACAATGAACATGAATAATTTAAAATAATGCATTTTCATAAATTATGCATGGCTAAAACTCATTTAAAATTAATTAAATGATTTAATAATTAAATTAATGCACGGGTTATACGTGTACTGAATTTGGGCACTACACAAACTCTACACCACGCTCAACCAGCCTGGACCAGGCTCGAACCAACCCTTCTCGGCCCACCTTTGGACCCTCCTGGACGGACCTAGACATGGTCCCTAGCTCGATGCACGCTGTCGAGCCGTTTCACCCGAACGCCACAAAACGAGCCCTAACCTAGTCTACCTCTTTCGATCTGCTCCTAGCCCGCAACCAGCTGTGCTTAAGCCACTCTAGGCCACGTCTCAAACCCACCAGGGCTTGATTCACGGCCCTTGCACCGCTGCACCTCACACAACACCCGATCGAGCCATCACATGCACTAGAACAAAGAAAACCCAATAGCACCATCACCCAACCAACTCCAGTTCTGATCTTAACCATCGAAGACCACCTGCTGGCCACGATTTGAGTCCTATAGCTCTCGCTCCAGGCAGCCCCTTTCGAAACATGAAAAAACGTGAGAAATAAAGGATAAAAATCCGATATATTCATGTAAAAGCATGTAAAATCCATGTATAATTTGTTCATGTCAGATAGATTTATAGTATATCATGGCAATACCATCAAAATACATACTACGAGGTGATCGATGAGAAAAACAAGGGTCCAGGGCATGCCTTTGCGTATATACGCTCGAAAATCTCGACAGCAACGCATAGAACGGATACTGGAGGGGCGATGAAGGCCTTGGCTGCTTTTTATCACACAAAAATCAAACAAAAGGCTGCTGAACTCGTGGAGAAGCTGCTGGACAGGTGTTGGGCGGACAAAATTTTGAGGGATGGTTAGGGTTTGAGGTTTTTTGAAGAATAAAATGAGTGTACGAGGGCCTATGGTTTACAAAGTTGAGGTATAATGGGTTAAGCCCAAAAATTTATTTAAACAAGTCCGTTAGGCCCACTAATACTCCCAAAAAACATTTTTTTTTAGTACGTTTTCAAAAATATTACCCAAACCCTTAAAAAGTCCTCTGATTTGCTAAAAATTGAATACCGATTTAAAATATGACTCGGTGCATAAAACCTTAAAAGACCAATTTTAGAAAATTCCATAAAAATTCACCATATAATAAATAATTAAAAAAATAATTATTTAATAAAAAAAAATTCCTTAACTGTCTCGGTATTCGTTCCTCGTTCGAAAGTGAAATACTTCTAAAAGCCCAGTTAAATACAATCTAGTAATTCATGAAATAAAAGCACATATTCATGTCATAAACACGTATTTAAAAATAATTAAATAAGCATTTTAATAATATCTTAGATTTGCTTGAAATCAAGTTACGTCGTTCGAATTTCTAGACCTTACAATAAATCATTAATCATCTCATTTCACGAGACAAAAAATGTTTCGGTTCATGATGACTTCGTCAAGCATGTCAAACGAGCGAAAAAAATTGACATACAAGATGAAGAATCTTATGTTACTATAGTAATGCGCACAAATGCAACCACAAAATATTTAGACGATGGATTATGTATCTCAATTTTCTGGGGGAAAAAAATTAAATAAAGATGAATTGATACGTATTCGATTCATATGGAAGTGTCTTTTTCAAAAATAAATAAATAATGATTATGAAAAGTGTGGATGAAAAATAGGCGGCTTATGAAGATGTGGAACGGGTGGTGAGAGTGATGTCTCGTTTGACCATTTGCTTTTTCGCTGTACACAAAAGCCAATTTAACTACTTCCTCATACATATTATTATTATTATTATCATCATCATGAAATAAATAATATGAAATAAATTTAAATATATGATAGACCATCATGGTATAATGTCGTTAAATTTTAATAATTTTAAAACAATAATATAATCTACATTGACAAAATCAACTTGCATTAATTAAATAAAAATAAAGTGCTAAATTGTCTACTGCTTGGTTAAATATTTTATTTTTAAAATTTTAAAAATGACGCATTTAATTAAAGTGGTGGACCAAGCAAATCCATATGGAGCTGAGACGTACTTGACCAAGTTACATTATTGATTTGTCGTGTAAAATAAATAAAAAAAAATATAGCCTAAAAGATTTAAATATTTTTAAAATAACTAAGCTTGAAAATGGGTTGAATTAATTAAATGATAGGATAAAATTTGGCATATATAAGCATCCATTGGACTACGTAAACAATTAATCATGTGTTTTGGGAAAATAAAAAATTCCAAAAATGTAAAGCAAATAATTATAATTAACTTTTTTTAAAAATAAAAATAAAAAAAGGTTGCTGCAAAGAAATGCTCCTAATGTCTATAGGGAAGAATCCAATTCAAATTAAAATTCATCAATTGTAGGACATGATTGACTTACGCCATCGCATTCGTCAATGGGTACCAAATAATTGTTAATGAGCGGTAATTTTGTGTCGATAAATTTCCTCAGAAAATACTTAATTTTATATTTAATTTCTAAATTGTGAGCAATAATTCTCCTTTATAAAATGACTTGGAATGTTAGAAGATTTCATCGCACTAATATTATCAGTTATAACTAATATACAGAAAAAGACAGAACACTAATATTATAAGTTATAACTAACATACAGAAAAAGACAGAGTATGAAAATATTTGATAATGTCGAGACTCGAAAAACAAATGTCAAATAAAATATTTACAAAGTCGACAGACAGAATCTGGAAAATAAATATTTGTTTACTTAAATCTTTTTCGTCAAATTTTTGGGATGTAGTGATATAAATTGTTCTAAAAGCAAGAAGACATGACTTTGAATTCACCAAAATAAAGTCTCCACTCTTTAAATATATTATTTTTAATTATATTATGGAAATGTTGTCCAAATTGAATCTGTATAAGTATTGCACTAAACTCGCATCACAACACAAACGATGGAGGTGCGTCACGTAACCAAAAATTTTGTTTGGTAACTACTTTAGATTAAAAGCAATATAATTTAAATTACTTTATTACGGAAGTGGAAATATATATTATAATTATTTAATTTGGATTACTATAATTTATTTGTATAAAAGAATTATAACACGCGCGAAAAATTAAAATATGTTTGCACGATTCTTGCTAATTTATTAGACTTAGGGAGTGTGAGTGATCTTATAATTTTTTCAATTAATATTCTTTTATTTTTTTATAATACAAAAATAGTATTATTATCTCATCGTTTTTTATGTTCTACAAACTAATATTAACGGCTTCAAATATAATTTTTTTTTTACTTTCTAACCATCTAAAATATATTTGATTATACTAAATTCTAACACAAGACTGTACGATATAAAATCTATACTCCCAATATAAAATCAGAAAACAAATAGCCAGACAAAAACTTTATAGTCATGTTGTGAGTGTCACATTATGCAATACTGTTAGAAAATAAATGTCGTATCTATTTAGAATCGCTAAAATAATTCGAACGAACTACATTACGAACAAAATTATTTATCAATTACCAATTATAATGAATGAGAAATTAATTGAGTTCGACTTTTATCTAGTGAAAATATTAAATCGAAAGAATTATATATATATATATATATATATATATATATATATATATATATATATATATATAATTAATATATTATTAAAAAAATGCAATCACACGGCATATGGTGGCGTCTCTTCAATTGAGGCGCCATTTTAGCGACTAGGCCGAATTGAAAAATTGATTCAAGTTATATGGTGCATCATTTTATGAAGATATATATCTTTTGATTAAATAATTTTCATCTTCTATAAATAAGACCTCATTCATTTGCATTATACATACAATTTTTTTTTCTTCTCTTTTCTATATAAGTTTAGTTCTATATGCGAATTTTTATGAATTAGCGCTTAAAATTCAAATTTTTGGAAACAAAAGATGCTTTTCTACTTGATCACCTTAGCTTTGGCGAAATTCCCCAAAGAAGACGTGTCTACTGTTGATGAAGTAGAACAAGATACTCAAAAGAGAAAAGCAATTGAAGCATGGAATCATAGCGACTTCCTATGAAAAAATTATATCTTGAATGGACTAAATAATGCAATATACAATGTGTATTGTCAAGTAAAAGCGGCAAAATAATTATGGGAGTCACATGACAAAAAGTATAGATCCGAGGATGTCGGCTTGAAAAATTCATTGCCGAACGATTTTTGGATTTCAAGATGATTGAATCCAAATCGATTATGGCCCAAGTGCAGGAGTTACAAGTAAGTTTGTAAGAAATTAATTCGGAAAGAATGACCCTTAGTGATTCATTCCAAGTGGCGGCCATGATTGGAAAGGTTTTAAAAATTATCATAAACGCAAAGAGATGAATCTTGAAGACTTGATTGTGTACCTAAGAATTAGGGGGACAATAGGGCATCCGAAAGGAAGGTTGAAAAGAGCAATTTTGAGGCGAGAGCAAATTTGGTGAAACAAAACATTAGCAAGAAGAGAAAGCACCGAGGAAATTGTCCAAAGAAAAAAAAGGCCAAAAATTTTAAAAGAAAATGTTATAATTGTGGCAAGCCTAATCATTTGGCATGAGATTGCCGAGAAAGTAAAGGTAATCAAAAGAAGTCAAGGGACCAAGTAAACATCACCGAAGAAAAGAAATTGTCAAATGACATGACAGATCTCATGCTTTCTGTTGTTGTATTTGAATTCAATCTAGTGGACAATAAAAAAAGAATGGTTCCTCGACACCGGAGCAAAAAGGAATGTTTGAGCCGAAAAAGAAATGTTCTCTACCTATACCCCGATTAGTGGACGACAACTCTTCATGGGCAATTCTACTACGTCAAAAATCGTGGGACTTGGAAAGGTCATGCTCAAGATGACATCCGACAGGGAATTCGTAGAACTCAAAATCAGTACACTTAAAACACATGCATTTATTTGATTGTTACATTATTTATTCAAGTTTAAAATGATTTATAGCGATACATGATCTATTTAAATCGTATTATTTTAATTATTTATTTTTATGTGATGCACGTTAAATGTTTTCTTGAGTTTCATGTTTCAGGCGATTATTCGATGAGGGATCGAGGAAAAGAGACCAGCGACGATTCTGGAAATTTTTAAAATGTGGTATTTTATTTTAAGTTGGGTTTGGGACATTTTAAAAGGTTTATTTAATTTTTTAGCATTTTAAAAACTTAATTTAATTATTAGGGGATTTTGTGACTTTAAAATTTTAAAGATTTGTCACTTGTACATTTTATTTTAAATTAAGAGATGTTATTTAAAGTTAGAGGAAGGTTAGTATTTTAATTAGTTGTTAATTATTGATTAATTTATTCTCCTAATTTAACCAAACACTTGCACACACACACTTTTACGCACACACTACACATACGAAACACACACACACACATATGTCATTGTCTTGTTTTAATTTTTGAGTGCAAGAAAACCTAGGGTTTTAAAAGGAAGAGCAGCCGCCCCTCTCCCTTCGTTTTCAAGCAAGTTTTCGAAAGTTTTGTTGCAAGAAAATCGTGCCACGTTCGCCCCGGATCAATCCTCGCGTAGTTCCCGCTTAGGTATCGTCGTTTCGGTATTTCAAATCATCAAAAGTCATGTATATTCTTTCGTTTTTGTATCGATCTTTTCATATTAATAATTTTGATGTTTATTGTAAGAAAAACATGTGAGTGTTATGCAAAAGTTTGAGCAAAAATGCTTGGATCGATTTTGAAACGTTTTTTGATCTCAAAACTCTAAGTTTGCTATCATTTTAAATAATGCGACTTTTTGGTTGACTTTTTGAAAATCCTTTCAACATATAAAACGTAGAATTTTTGATACCTTCGATTTGACAGTAAATTAGAAATATTTGGAAAAGAAATGAGTGAGTTATGATCGTTTTGGTGGGACGGCTCAAACTGTGCTTTTTTGAAAATATGTTCTTGATGTGTTCTTGAAGTTTTATTGTTGCAGGCTTCGTTGGGGATCGACGGGTGATCGCTGCTGCATTTAGGTATATCGAGAATGATGTTGGGATGATTTTTGGTGTTTCGTTTCATGTCATTAGGCACATGGTCAAATTAGAAGTCGTAGGAATGGTTTTAGTGCCAAGGGTTGTGTTTACGGGTTATGTTGCGTTGCTTATGATGCGTAGTTTTGGGAGACGTTTGGGACGTTTGTGGAGTCGAGTCAGTGCCATAGTATCCTAGGATGAGTCTCGAGGCATTGCTCACTGTCTGTATAATCAAATTTGGAGGAATTAAGCTTCTTAGTCGCGGAGTCCAGGGCACTCAGCGCCCGAGCGGTAATCTTTTACCGCCCGAGCGCCACTCTTTCTGTCCGGTGTAGGTTTCCAGAAGACCTGACGCTGGAGCGGTAATATGTTACCGCCCGAGCGCGGCCCCAGCTGTAAGAAGGTTTGGTTTCCACTTATTTTCAAGCTCCAATAGTGAGTTCATGTCTTTTATTGTTGGGAAATGTTCACACATTATTTGTTGAGATTGTTCGAGGTTCGATGTCATGGGTTAGTACGATTTTTAAACGAGGTCAAGTCCCGAGTGATCTAGAATGTCATAAGCCATTTATTTACTTTGGTGGTGAGTACGAGTACTTACGTCTAAGCTATGAAAGATAAGTGTTTGAACTCATGTCAGTATGTGCAGCAGTGACCCCATGCAAGATCCAACGAATCCCTCAACGCCAAGTAAGTATGTTAGACGTGCAAAAGAAAATATTTCAAGTTTTTGAGCTATGCTAAATGTCTTGTGACCAAATTATATATTGGATTTGAAAGCGGTAAAGCATGACCAGGGACCAATCCACCCCGGCAAAGTATGACCAGGTTTAGATCAGGATTTGAAAGTGGTAAAGCATGATCAGGGATCAATCTACCCGTTAAAGCATGAACAGGGATCTCATGTATGTGGCAGTGGATCTTCCCTGTCAGCCCAATACTGTGGTTTAGTCTGATCAGGCGTTTTATGTATGGGTCACTTGCTTTGAAACATATCTCTATGAAAAATGATGAAGTTCATGTATGTTCAAGTATGTATGTTGCAAGCATGTTTCAGAAAAGTTAAACGTTATGTCACGTCTATGTTATGTATGTAAGTTCAAGCTTTTACACGCATGTTCAAGTTTCAAGTATGTACGCTCTATTTTAAAGATTGTATGTGGTTTTACTATATAATACTTGTTATGCCCAGTTTATACATGTTGAGACTTTAGACTCACTAAACTTGATCAATGCATGTGAGGATGACTTTGAGGAGACGAGGGGTGCGGACCAGTGAGCTGGCTTGGGCTGAGTGGGAGGCTAAACCCGAGGACCGCCCATGTTTTTAAGATTTTACGCACGAAATTTTTTATAAATCTGATTTCTTGTTTTGGGTTATGATGTTTAAACAAGTGTTTTTAGAAAACTTTACTTACGTTCTTTTTATTGCAATTATTTTCGGATGTACAGTTTATTTTAAATCGAAATTTGAGAGTTTATTTCTTATGTAAGAAAATTTTTATTTTTCGTAAATTTTAAAATAGCTAAAAGTACGGTACGTTACAGTTGGTTTCGGAGCGGTGTTCTTGTAAAGGGTTATGCCTACTGCCAGTTGCAAGAAGCTCACGAAGTCACATCTCAATTCTGTAAGTTTTAAGGTTTTTAATTATTCCATGTATTAAGCATTAAGTCGTGATTTCAGCATGTCAATGTTTGAAGTTCAAATTACGTGCATCTTATGCTGTTGATATTATGTTCATTCATGTTGGGTTTACGTGTTGGGTAAATTGTTGGATTAGTTTGCCTCCTAGACGCATGGTTAACCGGGAAGCAAGGGATGAGGACAGAGAGGCTCGAGACGAGGGGAGGGACGCTCCTCCTCCTCCTCCACCGCTAGATATGCAGGCACAGATGCTTGCAGGTATGACTCAGTTCTTCGCATAGTTTGCTGGGAACCAGGCGGCAATGGACACGGGGGCGAGGCCTAGACCAGAGGCAGTGTATGAAAGGTTTAGGAGGATGAATCCTAAGGATTTTTCGAGGACCACTGACCCGATGATATTCGAGGGATGGGTTAAATCCATCGACGTTATTTTTGCATTTATGGAGCTGCAAGTTGCAGAGGGTCAGATGTGCCACATTCCTTCTAGCAGAGGACGCCAGACTGTGTGGGATAGTCAATGAACTTGCGAACACTGACGTGGAATGGATTTAAATAGGTATTCTACTCCAAGTACTTCACTGAAGAAGTATGATCCAGATTGACTAGGGAATTCATGACGCTGCGACAGGGAGACAGCAGCGTGGCAGACTTTGTCAGAAATTTTAAAAGGGGATGTCACTTTGTGCCCCTAATAGCTAATGATGCCAAGGGGAAGCTGAGGCAGTGTATGTGAGGGTTGCTGGTCCGACTATGTATGTCGTTGCCGTGTCCAGAGCCTTCGCGGCAGAGCAAAACCAGAGAGACATCGAGGTTGACAGGCAGGGCAAGAGGCCCTATCATGCACCGCAATAGCAGCAACATCGACCTCAATTTAAGAGGCCTTACCAGGGGCAACCAGGAAAGAAGCCATTTCAGGGACCACGGAAGGGCAATGGTCCTGTTCCACAGCAGAAGGCTCCCTAGAGGCCGGGTGAGCAACCGGTGTGCCCGAAGTTCAACCGCCAGCATCCAGGACAGTGTTTATATGGATCAGGCAAGTGCTTTAAGTGCGGAGCCAGCGATCACATGTTAAGGTGTTCCCACGATGGAAGCAGCCGACCCCAGGGAAGGGTATTCACCATGCATGCTCAGGAGGCAAACCTAGACACGACATTATTGACCGGTAAACTCATTTAGTTAAGTACCGTATTATTTTTCCATGCATGTTTTGAATTTGATTTTTGGGATTATTAATGCTCTAGTAGCATTTTGGTGACTTGGGTAGAGGTTTTTCTATTGTGCTTGAGGTTAAGATTAGAATTTTTGGGATATAAGTTTTTGTGTTGTACCAACGTCTCTCAGGGAATATTTTCATAAAACGAGTCGCCAGGAAGGCCTTGATAGATTCAGGGGCCACCCACTCTTTTATCTCAGAGACGTTTGCCAATCATCTAGACGTCAAGTCTATTGGACTCGACATGAGCTATTCAGTGACAATCCCATCAAGGGAAGAATTATCCACTAATAGCGTGGTCAGAGACATCGATCTTGAGCTGCAGGGCCACCTAGTGTATGTCGATCTGATTGTGTTGTCGATGCCTGAGTTTGATATCATTTTGGGAATGGACTGGCTGATGAAGAACAGAGTTCTTATCAATTTCCAGAAAAGGTCGGTGTTGGTAAGACCTTTAGGCATGGAGCCGTTTCTCTTTGAGCCAGCGAGATGGAAGAGTTTCCCTCGCATGATCTCTTGCACGCAGGCGCGGAGACTTATGCACAAGGGTTGCCAAGCTTTCTTGGCCAGCATTGTGTCTACACCTGACGTACCCACTCCGTCAATAGCTGATATGCCAGTAGTCAGAGATTTTCCTGACGTCTTTCCGGATGACGTCACAGGCCTTCCACCAGAGAGAGAGGTGGAGTTTTCAATTGATCTTTTACCAAGCACCGTGCAAATCTCTAAGCCACCGTACCGGTTAGCTCTAGCTGAGATGTTAGAGCTCAAGCAACAGATTCAGGAGCTCCTAGACAAATGATTAATCCGCCCTAGTTTCTCACCATGGGGCACACCAGTGCTCTTTTTGAAGAAGAAATATGGGAGCATGAGGCTGTGTATCGATTATCGAGAACTGAACAAGGTAACGATCAAGAATAAATACCCACTTCCAAGGATCGAGGACTTGTTCGATCAGGTACAGGGAGCTACAGTGTTCTCTAAGATAGATCTTCGATCGGGGTATCACCAGCTGAAGGTGAAGGATGCCAATGTTCATAAGACAGCCTTCAGAACAAGATATGGGCATTACGAGTTTTTAGTGATGCCGTTTGGACTGACGAATGCTCCAGCGATATTTATGGACCTTATGAATCGAGTATTTCAGCCCTACCTAGACCAGTTCGTCATATTATTCATTGACGACATTCTCATTTACTCGAAGAGACATGAGGAGCATGTTCAACATTTGGATATAGTTTTGCAGGTCTTGCAGAGTCGCAAGTTGTTTGCAAAATTCAGTGTGTGAATTTTGGTTGGAGAAGGTAGCATTTTTGGGTCATATAATATCTAGCAGCGGTATCGAGGTGGATCTAGATAAGATAGCAGCAGTTAAGGAATGGGTTGAGCCGAAGAATGCATCAGAGATCCGCAGTTTCCTAGGCCTAGCAGGCTACTACAGAAAGTTTATTCAGGGATTTTCTTCGGTAGCAGTGCCACTCACTTCATTGACTAAGAAGAATGCTAAATTCATATGGAGTGAATAATGTTAGAAGAGCTTCGACCCTTTGAAGCAAGCTCTCATTTCATCGCCATTGTTAGACATGCCATCAGGGCAAGGAAATTTTGTGTTATACACCGATGCATCTAAGCTTGGGTTAGGCGCAGTGTTGATGCAGCGTGTTCGGGTCATAGCTTATGTTTCCAAGCAGTTGAAAGTGCATGAGAAGAACTACCCGACTCATGATCTTGAGTTAGCTGCAATTGTCTTTGCGTTGAAGATATGTAGACACTATCTGTATGACGAGAAATGCCAAATAATCACTGATCACAAGAGTTTCAAGTATTTCTTCACGCATAAAGAGCTGAACATGAGACAAAGACGATGGTTGGAGTTGGTAAAAGACTACGATTGTGAAATTAGCTACCATCCAGTGAAAGCTAATGTTGTGGCAGATGCTTTGAGCATAAAAGTTGCAGTCGTAGCACAGATGTCAGTGTAGAGATCTCTTCAGTCAGAGATTCAGAGGTTTGGTTTAGAGATTTATAAGAGCTATGCTGACAAGAAGAGAAGGGATCTAGAGTTTACCATAGGTGATCACGTTTTTGTAAAGATAGCACCCATGAAGGGTGTTATGAGATTTGGGAAGAGAGGCAAGCTTAGTCCGAGGTTTATTGGACTGTTTGAGATTCTTGACAGAGTTGGGATGCTAGCTTATCGTGTAGCCTTACCGCCGAATCTAGCCGAGGTACACAATGTGTTCCACGTCTCGATGTTAAGGAAGTACCTAGCTAACCCTTCGCATGTTTTGAGCTATGAGCCGTTACAGCTTGCTCCAGATCTGTCGTAAGAGGAAAGACCTATTCAAATCCTAGACAGACAAAAACGGAGACTTCGGAACAAAGTAACCAAGTTGGTCAAAGTCCAGTGGCTGAATCAATCAATGGAGGAGGCAATTTGGGAGACCAAAGCAGATATGAGAAGCCGCTACCCGGAGTTGTTTGGTAAGATTTAATTTCGAGGACGAAATTTATATAAGTGGGGGAGGAACTGTAGAGCCCAAAATCAGTACACGTAAAATCCATGCATTCATTTAATTGTTAAATTATTTATTCAAGTTTAAAATGATTTATAGCGATGCATGATCTATTTAAATTGCATTATTTTAATTATTTATGTTGATGTGATGCACGTTAAATATTTTCTTGTGTTTCATGTTTCAGGTGATTATTCGATGCGGGATCGAGGAAAAGAGACCGCCGACGATTCTGGCAATTTTTAAAATGTGATATTTTATCTTATGTTGGGTTTGGGGCATATTAAAAGGTTTATTTATTTTTTTAGCATTTTAAAAGCCTAATTTAATTATTAGGTAATTTTATGACTTTAAAGTTTTAAAGATTTGTCACTTGTACATTTTATTTTAAACTAAGAGATGTTATTTAAAGTTAGAGGAATGTTAGTATTTTAATTAGTTGTTAATTATTGATTAAGCAATATTTATTCCCCTAATTTAACTAAACACACGCACACACACACTTTTACACACACACTACACATACGAAACACACACACACATATGTCATTGTCTTGTTTTAATTTTTGAGAGCAAGAAAACCTAGGGTTTTAAAAGAAAGAGCAGCCGCTCCTCTCCCTTTGCTTTCCAGCTAGTTTTCGAAAGCTTTGTTGCAAGAAAATCGTGTCACGTTCGTCCCGGATCAATCCTTGCACGTTCCAGCTTCGGTATCGTCTTTTCGGTATTTCAAATCATCAAAAGGCATGTATATTCTTTCGTTTTCGCATCGATATTCTCATATTAATAATTTTGATTTTTAATGTATGAAAAACATGTGAATGTTATGCAAAGGTTTGAGCAAAAATGGTTGGATCGATTTTGAAACATTTTTGGATCTCAAAACTCAAAGTTTGCTGTCATTTTAAATAATGCGACTTTTTTATCGACCTTTTAGAAAAATAAAACGTAGAATTTTTTGATACCTTCGATTTGACAGTAAATTAGAAACATTTGGATAAGAAATGAATGAGTTATGATCGTTTTCATGGGACTGCTCAAACTGTGATTTTCGGAAAATATGTTCTTGATGTGTTCTTGAAGTTCTATTATTGCAGGCTTCGTTGGTGATCGACAGGTGATCGCTGCTACGTTTAGGTATATCGAGAATGATGTTGGGATGATTGTTGGTGTTTCGTTTCGTGTCATTAGGCACATGGTCGAATTAGAAGTCGTAGGAATGATTTTAGTGCCAAGGGTCGTGTTTACGGGTTATGTTGCGTTGCTTATGATGCTTCGTTTTGGGAGACGTTTGGGACGTTTGTGGAGTCGATTCAGTGCCATAGTTTCCTATGATGAGTCTCGAGGCGTTGCTCACTGTCTGTATAATCGAATTTGGAGGAATTAAGCTTCTAAGTCGCGGAGTCCAGGGCACTCGGCGCCCGAGCGCCACTCTTTCTGTCCGCTGTAGGTTTCCGAAGACCTGGTGCTGGAGCGGTAATATGTTATCGCCTGAGCACGGCCCCAGCTGTAAGAAGGTTTGCTTTCCACTTATTTTCAAGTTCCACTTGTGAGTTCATGTCTTTTATTGTTGGGAAATGTTCACACATCATTTGTTGAGATTGTTCGAGGTTCGATGCCATGGGTTAGTACGATTATTAAACGAGGTCAAGTCCCAAGTGATCTAGATGTCATAAGCCATTTATTTACTTCGGTAGTGAGTACGAGTACCTACGTCTAAGCTATGAAAGATAAGTGTTTGAACTCATGTCAGTATATGCAGCAGTGACCCCATGCAAGATCCAACGAATCCCTCAACGACAAGTAAGTATGTTCGACGTGCAAAAGAAAATATTTCAAGTTTTTGAGGTATGCTAAATGTCTTGTGACCAAATTATGTATGGGATTTGAAAGCGGTAAAGCATGACCATGGACCAATCCACCCCGGTAAAGCATGACCGGGTTTAGATTAGGATTAAAAAGCGGTAAAACATGATCAGGGACCAATCCACCCGTTAAAGCATAAACGAGGATCTCATATATATATGGCAGTGGATCTTTCCTGTCAGCCCATTACTGTGGTTCAGTCTGATCAGGCGTTTTATGTATGGGTCACTTGCTTTGAAACATATCTCTACGAAAAATGATGAATTTCATGTATGTTAAAGTATGTATGTTGCAAGCATGTTTCAGAAAATTTTCACGTTATGACACGTCTTTGTTATGTATGTAAGCTCAAGCTTTTACACGCATGTTCAAGTTTCAAGTATGTAAGCTTTATTTTAAAGATTGTATGTGGTTTTACTACGTAATACTTGTTATGCCCAGTTTATACATGTTGAATCTTTAGACTCACTAGCCTTATCGATGCAGGTAAGGATGACTCTGAGGAGACGAGGGGTGTGGACCAGTGAGCTGGCTTGGGCTGAGTGGGAGGCTAAACCCGAGTACCGCCCATGTTTTTAAGATTTTACGCACGACAATTTTCATTACTCTGATTTCATGTTTTGGGTTACGATGTTTAAACACGTGTTTTTAGCAAACTTTACTTACGATCTTTCTATTGCAATTATTTTCGGATGAACAGTTTATTTTAAATAGAAATTTGAGAGTTTATTTCTTACGTAAGAAAATTTTTATTTTTCCGCAAATTTTAGAATAGTTAAAAGTACGGTACGTTACAGAATTAATTCTTATTGATGTGCTACATGTTTCGGACATTCGAAATAATCTTGTGTCGGAATCAACACTTGCCAATAAATGTGTTCAGCACTTTATCAATATTCGCCCAGTTGCCATCCCCAATCAAAAAGTTTCCAAAAACTGTTTTGGCCGACACAAATGGGAATATATGAAAAATTGCCAAGGCTTATTTCTCTTGGCCTGTTCCAGATTATCGACAAGCAATGGAATCAGTGGCTGAATCAGAAGGCTCGGTAGCTCAAGTTAGGTTGCTGAGGAGTTCACTTCATCAGAGGAGTCTTCTACTCCAAAAAGAAAATGCATAAACTTGAATAAAGCCAGCTGTATTGAGAAATTCGATTTAGTGACATTATTATTAAAGCCCAAGAGATTTCCATTGAAAAAAGTAAAGACTAGAGCTGGAGAAGCTAAATCTCGAGATGGAGAAGCTTGAGAGGCATAGAAGAGAAGAGAAAGCACCCTTGAATTCTGAAGCTAAGTCAACAGAATTGGATCGAATAAAAACTGAAGTATAAGTTGTTGTAAAAGCTAGAAAGAAAATAGAACTTGAGAGAGAAGTTGCACGTAATGCTTTGCAGAAGATAGATCAAACTACTGAAATCAATGCGAATAATATGTTCATGGAAGATCTCAAGTCAAACAAAAACTCAAGCAATTGGAATACGACGAGCCACGCGAACAAAATGTTGCACAATCAACAAATTTCGAGATAAGTCATAAATTTGTAGATACCAACATCATTCACACAAAATGTCAAACACCATGGGTGTATGAGCATTAAAGCAGGAGATTTTCTGAAGCATTTCTGTCATTGACAATTAAAAAAACGTTGAAATCTACCTCCTTGAGATGGTCTGGCTAGATGTGAAGGAGTTTGAGGGTGGCGATTTGCTTGAAAATAGAATGGTGTCCAAGTAGTGATCTAGGATCTAGCGGCAACTGGCGAAGAATCGATAAAAAAATTAAGAAATAAATGGTTTGTTACGTCAAAGGGTTGCATTGATTAGTCGAATTTGAGGGTGATTAGAGGAAGAAAGTTGGCTAGGAAGTGATCACTTGAATCGGACTCTTTGGATAGGAGGAATGTAAGTTACAACAAACAACTTGACATCATGTTTGTATAAGCCTCACACCCATAAATTTTATATTGGGCCTCACAAGTGGAGCAATAACAATGAGGTGAACATCACAAGCTTAAATATAGCCAAATTAGCTCATTGGCCAAATTGTCTACAAAGAGAATTGTTGCACTAAATTGTGCAAAAGCCCAAATTTTGCAAAAAACAACAAAATTTAAAGTCCATCAGCTTTTAAAACTCAAATTTCCAATGCCCACGAAGGAGTTGGTTTGAAAGAAATGACACACAACTTAGGAAGTTGACAGATGATCCATGATTGATGATCATGGAAGATGTCCATAACTGCTCGTGATAATGGAGCAAAAACAAAAGGAGTGACCAGAAGAAAGCTCTCTCAAAAAATACATCAACAAAAAACTCTACAACAAAAATGTAACATCTCATATTCGACGACTGTCCTAACTCTACCAAGACGATTCTTTCCAGCGTACTTATGTCCTCACTCACACGCACCTTGGGAAGCTTCCCAGCGAGTCACCCATCCCAAAATTGCCACAAGTCAATCACACTTAACTTTGGAGTTCTTATGTGACGAGCTAACGAAAACTCCGGAGTTAAGCATGATTGACTTGTGGCAATTTTGGGATATGTGACCCGCTGGGAAGCTTCCCAGGGTGCGTGTGAGTGAGGACATAAGCACGCTGGAAAGAATCATCTTGGCAGAGTGAGGAAAGTCGTAGAATCTGGGACGTTACAGTTGGTATCAGAGCAAGGGTCCTGTATAGAGTTGTGTCACTGCCAGCTTCTGCAGCTCAGTCTTCAAGCCTCAAGTCTGTAAGTTTACATGCTTTAAATGTTTTAAATGATTTACTGATATCACCTGCATGTTTACATGATATATGTTTTACAGTACATGTTGAGCTATTTATATTGTTTGGAGATTAAATGTTTTAAAAACTAGATTAAATTGCATATTGGTTACGTTTGGAATTGGACAGGATTAAGAATTTGGCTATTGGGCGTTAGGAAAGATAGAAAATGATTTGATTATATAGATTTTTGGGTTCGTATTACTGATGTTCTACTTTTTGGGGTCATAAGTTAATCTTGAAAATTATGAATGCTTTTGGGACATGTAGATTTTCTAAGAAATTACTGATGATTCCTGGTTACTAGTTGAGTTAATTTTTGATTATTTCATATAAGGAATAATTTTTCGAAGACTACGACGGTCTTTAGAAGTATAAAATATATAACTTCGGATTTTAAGTATTTATGGGAATGTAAGATTGGTTATGAAAATTAATTTTGTGTTTAATAAGTTTAAGGTTATTGAACTTTAAGTTACGAGAAACCTATAAAATGGAATTATGAACGGTAAGAACTTATGGGTAATTATGGAATTTTAGAAAATTAAGGAGAAATTGGATAATTTTCGAGGAAATTAAGAATTATTGTATTAATTTTAAGAAATTTAGGGGAACTAGTTTAGGAGTAAGTGAGAATCGAATAGTTTAAAGGATATGAATTTTCGATTATTTAGGCTAGAAGGGATATTTAGAACCTTGAAACATCTGAGTTATAATATTATAATGAATGATAATCAAGGGCATTGTAGGATAAATCAACATGGGGCGTTACAGTTGGTATCATAGCCGACATTTCCGAGTACGGTGTGGTTCGGGGACGAACCAATCGAAAGCTGGTGGGCATGTGAGGCCCGGGGCCGAAGAGGGTGGTGGGTGTTCGCCTGTGCCATGAGGTTGCATGGACAATGAGCGGCTCCTGGCAGGCTTCTAGGCGGAGGGAACATGGTTGAACCAATCTTACACCAGAAGGAGAGGGATCCGGAACTGTTCAGGTATGAGACTGTGCAGTTGAAGAGAGCTTAAAAGATTTGATATGCACTACTCATATCAAGAAGGTGAATCTTCTTTTCGGTAGCTCGTCACATAAAAACTCCAAAGTTAAGCGTGTTTGACTTGGGGCAATTCTGGGATGGGTGACATCATGAGAAGTTTCCTAGAGTTCTTGTGAGTTAGGACATAAGCACTCTGGAAAGACTCGTCTTGGTACAGTGAGGACAGTCGTCGAATCTGGGGCATTACAAAAAAACTTCTGCAAATTTCATTAATTCAAGTTCGTCTTAGTTCGTTTATTTCCAGTTATCAAAGACATAATTCTCTTAGGCTGCGTTTGGTTTGGAGGATAGGATAATGAAATGATTAAGAGAGAAATGATGAAAAGAATGATTGAAGTAGAAATATAATATATAATGATAAAATAATATTATGTTTGGTATGATGGATAAGAATGTGATAATTAATAAATTTTTGATGAATTGACAAAATTGCCCTTCTAATTGTGTGCCGGTGGGGGGCGGCGGCGGTCGGCCGGTGGTGGCAGCGGTCGGTCGGAAGCGGCGGGGGTGGTCTGCCGGAAGCGACGGCGATGGTCGGCCGGAGGAGGAGGCGGTGGGCCGGAAGTGGCGGCGACGGTCGGCCGACGGCGGTAGCGGCCGGCGGCAGGGGTTGGCGGTGGGCGGCCAGTGGAAGGAACTGGTGGTGAGTTTGGATTTAGAAAAGTAAAATTGGAAAAATAGAATGGATTAAAAGTGGGATAAATAATACTATGGGGTGAGAAGATATTATTTTAACGTACATAATATAACCTAATCATTCATCGGAGGGATAGACTTGGTTAAATAATCACATGTACCAAACATGTGATTAGGTGGGTTAAAAAAAATAAACCCACCTAATCACCCCTACCAAACGCCCCCTTAGTTTTTAGCATATTTCTTCAGCTTTTATATTTCTTTTTAGTGATAAAAAATGGTAAACCCAATTCATAATAGCGCAATTAATTTTGCTGGTGTTCATGGATTTCTTTTTTGCAATTTACATCAAATTTCTCATTTAATTTCTTAGTTGTGTTGCTTATCTATTGAGTTAGAAATACTAATCGAATCATGGTACATGTCGCTTGATCGTATAAGTTAGATTATTTAAAATTTTGGCACAATTTCGTGTCTTGTACACTCACAATTTTTCTATGCAAATATTATGAATTTAAAATTTGATCTATTGTTATTGTTTCATTATTAACGATAAAATTATAACAAATTCACATCCTCAAATGCAACCAGAAAGCAAACTAAACAAAACCAAAAGCTTTCGTAATTGTGAGTCTTGTGACTTGTTCAAATATTTTTTCACACCATATATAAGGAAACGCAGAGGGGAAATTTTCTTGCCGTTTAAACTAAAAAATACAGCACAACTTTCAGCACATTTACACACACATATATATATATACACAAACACACACACATATATATATACACACACACACACATATATTTTTATTATTTAGATTAATGAAAATTCAAAAATAAGAAAACGGTTTCATATTCCGTTGACACCTAATACTACCTTACGCGAGTTTTTTAAAACAGGTCTTATACGTACGATGGTTTTGGATATTCAATATTTTGAAATTTTGGTCAAATAACTTATGTTATTTTGTTACGTTGAAGTTTTACATTTAGCCAGGTATATATGTATAGATAAACTTTAAAATATTTTAATAGAAGGTGGTAGCAAAAATTATAGGGTAGAAATTAAAGATTCAATGGTCCCAAAGTTTTTGTCTACTTTTTTGTATGCCACTAAATCGTCTTTGCGAAGGCAACGTGGACCCTCGTAATCAGACCACAAGTGCACGCATCTCCGTACAATTAGATAGATTCAAGGCACCGTTTAACAAAATAGTATTTATTATTACAAAAAAATTATTGATTTAAGTTTCTATGCTTGTGTTCAAAATATTGAACCATTTTTAACATCGAATAATTTAATATAAACTTGGATTTAGGAATAAAATATAGTCTAGTTTAGTTCGATGATAAAATGTTACAAACATCGAAATATATTAAATAAATAAATAATAACTTATAAATTACACAATTTAATACACAAATCTTTTTAGATGACACTCTACTCTAATTTATAACATAACATAAATTTTGACAAATAGCATCCCCTAATATTTTCAAAAGTTAGTGTTGAATCATTATGATACTTTTGAAAGTCGTGATTCAAAAAATAGTTATTTATTTTTATCTTTTTTTAAACTATTAACATTTGATGTTTTTTCCCTTAATTTCAAATTTATTCTGTGAGATTTGTTCCTCAATATAAATTTAAAAAAAAAATTGTTACGATCCAGGTTCTAAAAAACGTGAAGCGTCACGAAGCGTGGATGTCGAGCTCCAAGTTTTTCAAGATTAAGCGAGATTAGCACATGTTTAAGCATGAATTTTTTTAATTTTTAGTGTAATTGTAATTATCTCAAACAAATAAATTGATAAAATAATACATAAATATGATAAATTTAAGCCTGATGCATTAGTTCTCACATTTATTTATAAAAATATAAAAATCTCAAATTTACAATCTTTATTTGTTTTTACAATTAGACCGCATTAAAAAATATTAAATATTGTCATCATAATTAAAATTAAAAATAAATATCTAAATTATAATCTATTCTGTATGTTAAAATGAGTGTAATTAGGCAAATTCCACTGCGAGGCCAAAAAAAAAAAAAAAATCCTTCGTTAATTTGCAATTGCAAGAAAGATCTTGTGTTCTTTCTATCCACTTCTCCGCCTATATAAATCGGATTCCTATTCTAACTTCTTCAGCCTGTCATTTCTATGTCCACGAATCCTATTCGATACCCATCTTTGCTGCATCAGCCCTTATTCAAGCCTACGAAGCTCTCCTCTCAAACCATGGCCACTTGTCTACGCTCTTCCAGAACGGAAACTCCCCAGACTAATCCCAAGATTGATGACCGTGATTTCAATAATTATGTAAAATACTGCAGACCCAATTTCCCTGATCTTGTTTCTTGCGTGCCCATTCCGGGAAAAACGTCGAATATCCTCCGCACGAGCACACACACTGTTTTAGAAGAAGCTAACGTCGACCCTGATGCAAAGATTGGTGATTTATGGCTACGGATGAAGGACGAAGCTAAGTCAGATGTTGAGCAGGAGCCCATTTTGTCAAATTGGTATTTCTGTTCAATTTTGTACCATGAATCCATGGAGAGTGCCCTAGCGAATCATCTTTCTATGAAATTGAGCGATTCTAGTTTGCCTAGCGGTACCCTTTATGATCTTTTCCTGGGGGTTCTCTTGGGGGATCAAGAAATTGTGAGAGCAGCTCATGATGATTTGAAGGCAGTTAAGCAAAGGGACCCGGCTTGTATCAGCTACGTTCATTGCTTCTTAAATTTCAAAGGATTCTTGGCATGCCAGGCTCACAGGATAGCGCATCATTTATGGTCTGAAGGGAGAAAAATCTTGGCTCTGTTGATACAAAATAGAGTGTCCGAAGTTTTTGCAGTGGATATTCATCCAGGAGCCAAGATTGGTAGAGGAATTTTACTCGATCATGCGACAGGTGTTGTGATTGGAGAAACCGCAGTAATTGGGGATAATGTATCAATCTTGCATAATGTGACATTAGGTGGCACTGGGAAGGCCTCTGGTGATCGGCACCCGAAGATTGGCGATGGTGTCTTAATTGGTGCAGGGACTTGTGTTTTGGGAAATGTTAAAATTGAAGACGGGGCTAAGATTGGTGCAGGATCAGTGGTGTTGAAGCAAGTGCCTGCTAGAACTACTGCTGTAGGAAATCCTGCTAGATTGATTGGTGGGAAGGAGAATCCGATTAAGCTAGATAAAATACCTAGCTTGACAATGGACCACACATCACATATATCTGAGTGGTCTGACTATGTTATTTAGAGCGACTACATTTGTATCTGTCTTATTTAGACTGTAGAACCGTGAGATGATTTCTTTATGCTTTAATGAGAGAACTTGAGTGCTCCTATTAACATACATAGATTTATCCGGGTATCTAAGCTGTTAAATTGCGCAAAATGAGCCTAAATCGGGTTTGTTAGTTCTGTATTGTGGTAACTGGAGCAATGTGTAATCATATTTTGAAGAAATAGAAACTCCGGCTATTTACGGGCTATATGCACTTGTTATTGTCTTATCAAATATTTCTTACCATGGTTTGCTGTCGCTGAGCTGTTTAGATACAACTAGAAATAATGCTTCAGGTTTCTTTTGAGCCTGCTTCGTGAACGAACATGTTTCGGAGAATACTAAACAAAATACTTCTGACATGACTGTGTTTGTGCAAAACCTGTTAGGAGCAAATGCAAACTTGGTTTCGGATAATTTATGAATCCATCATTTATAAAATTGACAAGATGGGGAACAGGATTGATGAGTTGGAACTTGGAACAGAGCATCAATGATCTTAGAACCGAGATGGGTCAAGAAGGTTCCCCGTCTCCTTCAGCTTCACTAAAGGTTAAAGAATAACCCAAGTCCATTGATGATAGTTAATAAAATTAGCCACTAGATTTTACAAGTTTTGCTGGATGTTACTTTTGCTTGCTTTTGGTTTTAACCATAGGAGCTGTTGTATTTCCGTTCTCTGTATCCGTTTTCAAATCTCACAGACATATGCTATGGATGGCCTTGAGCCACTTTCTGAGCTCAGATTTGTGGAGGGTGTAAAATTTTCTGCTAAGTGTGTGTAGTTTCCGGATGATATATTTTTCTTATTTATGTTAGAGAAAAAAAAAAGAGCTTGTTTCTTGATTCTTGGTTATATTTGCTTGATGGTTTCTCCGGGTAAGGTATTGTTGATTATACATGAACAATTAGTTACTCTTGATATATCTACCATTGAACCAACTTATTTATGTTTGGATCTTGGTGAAAATACAGAACAGAGTTGTCAGCATTAAAAATTTCTCAACGGCCTCGGAGGTTATCACTTTAAAGCTTGTCTACGTTCATTGCGTCCTCTTTTTAGACGTTTTCAACAGCCAGGCTTGTGATTGTTTATGGGTGAACGGGTCTTGGGATCTGGGTCTGGTGTTTTGGTTGGTTTTGTATTAGTTATTGGTTCTGGTGTGCTTGGATTATGCTTTAGGTGGATGGTCGTGATGAAGATCTATGGGTAACTTGGGTTTGTTTGGGTTGAGTTGTTTTTGGCAACATATGTTTTGTTGATCTGGTTTCATTTTTTTTTCACAGACTACCTTTGTGCTGTGTAATCAATATTTTTCCTTCACATAGATGTTTCTTAATGTCTTCTTTACATGTTGCATGAATCTGCTAAGCAAGGAATTAGTAGAATTTTTGCATCCTCTGTTCTCTGTACGTCCACTTATCGCTTCCTTTCTGCAGGGACCAGGAGATTGGATATAGCCGTAAAAAGATTGCTTGGTATAAACAACTCATTTCTTGGTCTTCGACACTCCTCACTCACTACGTCCTAGACAGTTGCCAACTAGGTGAATGAAAAAAATTGTCTGAGATTGTAAGAGAAGCTTATTTGCGAACAATGGGGTGGTGTCTTCTTATACTTGGGATGTGAGATTTAGGAGAGATTTGTATGACGATGAGGTTCAAGAGTTCACCTTTATGTTAGGTGTCTTAGAGGGGGTCAGGTTGAGGTTGGGGTCGGGAGATAGTAGAGTATGGTTGGGGGATTCCTCGGGGTTGTTCTCTGTCAAATCTTTCTATAATTCTTTCTTCCCAGACTCTCATTTTCGAACATTCGGTTGTTTCAAAAACATTTGGAAAGTAAATGTACCACAGAAGATTAAGATTTTCTCGTGGATCATCGCTTTGGGGAAGTTGCCGACTTGTGACAGTGTGCAGAGAAGATGGAAGAATTGTGCCCTTTTACCTCATTGGTGCTGCCTATGTCGGCAAGATGCAGAAAGCCAAGATCATATACTCCTACACTGCTCATTTGCACGAGGCATTTGGATGAAAGTTCAGAGGGAGATGGGCATCCAGTGGGCAATTCCAAACTCTGCTAAAGAGCTGTTACAAGATGACTTTGAATGCCCAATGACATCTTCACTAAATGTTTTCTGGTTAATGATTGTTCATTGCGTTTTTTGGTCATTATGGCTCGAGAGGAATAGGAGAATTTTTGAAGAACAAACAGAATCGGCAGAGCAAGTATGGGAAAAAGTCAAATTCATATTGGCAAGCTGGACGACAAGATTGAGGGAATTCAGTCATCTGTGTATTAATGATTTGGTTCGAGATTGGAAATTTGTATTGCCAGGCCAGTAATGTGGTGTCATTTAATGTAGTTTAAGTTAGTTATGCAGCTTTTATTAGAGGATTGCTTATCCTCGTTCTATTGTAACAAAAGGCATATTAATCTAATAAAATAGTTTTCTATCAAAAAAAAAAACTTAGCAAGCTTGCTAAAAAAGATGATTGAACGCATTCAAGTTATTGGCTCATCCAACCCGTCAGCATTCATGAGTCGCTCGTTCAACTGTCCAAAAGGTGTATAGAGTGAGCAAGGCTAACTCAACTGCGACACCTTCTCTGAGGACAATGAAATCTCTCTTCTAGGCGTGTTTCATTAATATCTTTTGCTGATGGTTCCAGTAGTAGTAATTGCGATCATCTATCCTCTTCGGCAGTGGAGTAAGTGAAACTTGAAAAAAGAGGGTGCATTTTGAAGTAAGGAGAGGAGTCTGTTCAGAGTCGGACAGCGTATGAACTTCGAAAACTTCAGATGTTTGTGGGTGGATAGTTTCAAATGCGACTTGTAAGGTTTGTTCCCCTGCATGCGTTGTCACGTATCAACGATGAACATGAAGTTTATAGACAAGGCTTGAAGAAATGCTTTTGATGATTGGTGGAGAAGTCGATTTCTGTGTATGCCCACTTCTGATGTTAAATGATCATTGGCACAATGCAGTCATCAAACTTGCATATGTTTTTGGTGCATACTTTGTACTTCTCTATTCTACAAAACCTCGGAAGGAAATTTCCTCTAAATGGATCAAATAAATCTTCTAGAACAAATTTATAAATAACTTTTTAATGTTGTATGAATAGAAACACAAATAAGTAATTGTAATGAATCTTTTTTATGTGCAGGATTTTACTGATATAAAGTAAGAGAGTATCTAACCAACGTTTTTTTATTCAAATTGGTTATATCAATGTAATTATACATAAATATTCTCAAATATCACCATGAGACTCATTCAATTTTTTTCAAGGAACAAAGCAGTAATAGTAATAAAAAAAATGTCCAGTTTCTACACATATTTTTACAAATTGTAATGCAGTTTTTTCTCTCATTAAACTCCCTTGACTTCTATTTTCATGTTTGTTTTTATTTTTTTAGTCTTATTTATTTGTATTGATTTTGAAAATATTGGAATACACAGAAAATTCAATCCGGTATTTTTGAACTATTTTTTGTCTTATTTATGTGTAAAATATTTGTATACATACGCATAGTGTGTGCCATTATTAGCAGTTCTAATAAAAATTTAAAGTAAAAAGATACAAATTCATGGGAGATTATGATACGAGGATGGAAATGGAGAAATGTGACTGAAGGATTATGCTGGAATAACAGACGCGAGCAAACGAGGTTGGAATTGTAGACACGTAGAGAAGTTTAGTTACAAATTCTTTTATAAAAAATAGAAAACGCAATCGAAAAAGGAGGATAGCGTTCTCTCTTTCTTTCTCTAAGAGTAACTCCAACCTTCACATCATACTGGTGTTATTTTTTGCTCCACTCCAGCAATATAATCGATGGCGGAGCTAGAAATATGACTCTGTCCGAACTAGAATTTTAAACTTTAGAATCTTATAATATTTTAAATTGATCTACTCGGACTAATATCGTATTATTCTAAAATTATACAAAATTTATATATGAATTTATTTATAAAAAAAATTGGACTGCTCGGGTATTCAATCATGTGGCTCCGCCTCTGAATACAATGGACGCTGGATTTGAGCAACTCCATATCCCACTCTATATGTGACGTAGCACTGTTGTTGCGCCTCATGCATTTTTTTTCTATTTTTTTTAAAACTTTTTTAATAAATTAATTTAACTGTTTAATATTTCAATTAAATAATAAATTTTATAGATCTTGTTTTTAATTTTTTAAAAATAAATCTTAAATTAATTTTTTTTAATTTTGAAATATAAATTACAAAAATTTTAATACTTTGATTTGAAATTATTAAGTATAAAAATATAAATTTTAAAAAACAAACAAATTAAATTATTAGTGCGTTAAAAATGATACAAATTATGAAAAACAACATTACGGAACAAAAAATAGCAAATATAAAAACTAACAAACAACAAAATTACAAAACTTAGCAAAAAAATTATTTAACAAATATATTTTTTAGTAATAAGGTAAACCGGACATTTATCATCCAATATCTCCAACATAAGATCCAAAGCTGTCAATATCTCCAAGTTCAATTTCAAGTTTTTTTTTTTTTACAAAAAAAATTTGTTGTTAAGTTCCAGTGTACTCATGCAGAGTTGGATCAGTAATTTTACTTAAATCTTTGTATAAAATTCTTTCATCTAATTTTCTTTCCTTTTCTTCAAGTCTAATTTTTTGAAGGTCATAGTTTTGTTGTTCTTCGACAGTTCCTTGTTTCAAAACATTCAAAATCTTGCGATGTTGTTCTTCTATAAAATGTTGACTTCGAGAATATCTTCATCATTTTCTTTTTTAATTTTGTTTTTTTCACTTCAATTGATCTTCCAAAAGTTTTGAAGCCTTTCGACAGTTCCTTTTATTACCAATAATTAGAAGAATATTTTTATTTAAAAATTTCTATAGAAAATAATTTTTTTTTATACTAAATAATTAATTCAAATTTTAATATATAAATTATATGATTTAATTATCATTGTAATATCAAACTTTAAACAGTTATTAGAAAACAAAAATATTAATGCTGAAATAAAAATAATATTTAGAGAATATTCTATTGTAGGGCAATGAGTTAGAAATGATTTTGGTGTAACACTAGTTTAACGCAAAATATAGTGTAGAATATAGTGCAATAGATTGGAGAATGGTCTAAGTACATTGAACAAAACTTTTTCCGGTTGTTCTCTAAACTCATCCTCTATTTTGGAGAATTAGTGTAGTGACCCGTTCCAGAATCACCTACTAATCAGAACTTAAGCATGCAATTAACTTAATAAAACTGAATCAGATAAACAGCGGAAAAACAACATATACAGCCCGATCGAATCAGTAAGTACGAATACTAAAACAACCAAATCAAACTAAATCCCAAGAATAAAATACCAGCAACTACAGGTCAACCCCTGCTAGCTCCCTGTCCTCTCCCTCCTGGACCGTCCAACCTGAGACCTGCCCCATCGAATAGGGTGTCCAAAACAGAGATAAACCGAGGACGTGAGCATAAAACGCTCAGTACCGAAAGAATGAGTATACAAGACTATGACATGCATGTATGCAAAATGTACTGGATACCAGGGTCTGGGTATAACGAAAAACTGCTCAGGCAAATGACGTCAAGGTAAGTAGCACTCTGCGCCGTCGCACCAGGAGGTGGCTCCCATACCATAAACCTGTGGATATACCGGTATCCTGACCACCGTCGGCCAACGGGGTCCAACCATCCACAACAACCGAGGGCTGAGCACCCTCTGAACAGGCTATCTCAAAAGATAAACAGGCCCAACATGATTATGCAAATGCCGCATAATAAACCATGCATCATATGTCAGATAATAATGCAACACATAAACATGCAACACATAGTAAAGCATACTCAACCAGGATATCTCGGATAGTACTTCCGTACCTCAAACCAGTAGATCCTAGTAATCAGCCCTAGAATCAAGCCTACAATCCAAGTGATACCATATCACTAAACCACATCTAAAAGCCTTAACTAGACTAATAGATACTTCCAAATCTCAAGGGAACCTAGAACCATACCTGCGTCCGTAGTCAGCCCACTGATGCCGCTAGCTCCCAACTAGAGCACAGCTCCGCTACAAAGCCAGTAGCTCCCTGCTAGTGCCCGAACCTCGGGAAAAGCTAGAAACCCATCAGAAACGACTAAAACGCTCTGGAACTCTCGGAATTGGTAATTGAAAAGTGAAGCCTCGCGCCTCTATTTATAGACGACGATCGGACGATCCGATCCACTTCGGAAGATCCGATCCTGTGCACTTCGGACGATCCGATCCACTTCGGACGTTCCGAACTCTGCATGTCTTCCACGTGTCCAGCCACCTGTCTTCGGACGATCCGAACCTCTTCGGACGATCCGAACCCTGACACGGTCTACTGTTGACAAGACTCGGTCTGACACCGAACCGAACGGTCCATCCGAACCCACTTCGGACGATCCGAACCTCTTCGGACGGTCCGATCCTGGTTCGTTCCTTCCGAACTCGCAGAATATAATTAATCCAATAATTACTCAATTTAGGCATCGGGATACTACATTCTCCCCCTCTAAAAAGGATTTCGTCCGCGAAATCGAGTCTGAAGAATAACAATTCTGAACAATCAATACATTCATCTCAAGAATGAATTACAAATTGAAAGCCCAACTGAAATTACAATCATAACTGAAAATGCTACAACTAGAACAACTCAGGATGCTCTGACCGCATGCGACTCTCTAGTTCCCAAGTAGCTTCTTCAGTACCTCGGCGCTGCCACTGCACTAAGACAAGAGGAATAGTCTTATTCCGCAGTACCTTATCCTTCCGGTCTAAGATCGAAACCGGTCTTTCTACAAAAGACAAATCCGGATTCAACTGAACTTCTGTCGGATGCAAAACATGGGACTCATCCGCTACGTATCGTCTCAACAAGGACACATGAAACACATTGTGAACACTAGACAGATACGGTGGCAAGGCTAATCTGTAGGCCAAATCTCCCACACATTCCAAGATCTCAAAAGGACCAATGAATCTCGGAGATAGCTTACCCTTGAGTCCAAATCTCAGAATCCTCCGAAAAGGTGATACCTTGAGAAACACTTTCTCGCCTGCATCAAAATGAAGAGGCCTGCGCTTGGTGTTCGCATAACTCGCTTGTCGATCCTGAGCAGTCTTAATCCGCTGCTTGATCACAAGAACTTTATCCTTGGCCTGCTGAATCAATTCTGGACCCTCGACCTGTCGTTCTCCGACTTCCTCCCAGAACAGAGGAGTACGACAACGTCGACCATACAACGCTTCAAACGGAGACATACCAATACTCCTATGAAAGCTGTTGTTGTATGCAAACTCTATCAGTGGCAAATGATCCTGCCAAGCTGGCCCGAAATCCATCACACAAGACCTCAACATATCCTCAAGCGTACGAATAGTCCTCTCTGACTGTCCGTCAGTCTCTGGGTGATACGCAGTACTCAAACTCAAAGTAGTGCCCAAAGCTTGCTGAAAGCTACCCCAAAATCTAGACGTAAATCGAGGATCTCTGTCACTAACGATACTCACAGGCACACCATGAAACCGTACAATCTCCTGAATGTACAACCGTGCCATCCGATCGAAAGTGAAATCTCTGTTATACGGAAGAAAATGGGCAGACTTGGTAAGCCGATCTACTACAACCCAGATAGCATCTCTATTCCCCACAGACATAGGCAAGTGAGTCACGAAGTCCATCGTGATATGCTCCCACTTCCACTCCGGAATAGGAAGATTCTGCAACAAACCTCCAGGTCGTCGATACTCTGCCTTTACCTGCTGACAGACCAGGCACTTGGAGACATACTGATAAACATTGCGTTTCATACCTTTCCACCAAAATCGAGTCCTTAAATCTTTATACATCTTGTTGCTCCCCGGATGAACACTCAACTTGCTACGATGAGCCTGGGACAAAATCTCCTCCCTCAAAGTGTCATCCTCCGGTACAACAACACGACCAGATAAGCACAAAAGACCCTGAGACTGATAGTGGAAACCAGAAGTATTATCTCCATCAGCCAACCGAGCTAATTTCTGAACCTTAGAATCAGACATCTGAGCATCTCTAATCCGAGAGTACAACACTGGTTCAGACAAAATAGTAGCCACACGGATACTCTCTGATCCCTTCCGATGCTTATAATTGAATCCCATCGAACAGAAATCCTGAATAATCCCAGATACAGCACAAGTCTGAAGAGCAGACAATCTCACCTTGCGACTAAGAGCATCAGCCGTGAGATTCGCAGATCCTGGATGATACTTGATCTCACAATCATAATCCTTGAGTAGATCCATCCAGCGACGCTGACGCATGTTCAACTCTGCCTGAGTGAACAGATACTTCAAACTCTTATGATCGGTGAAAATCTCAAATCGCTCACCATACAGATAATGGCGCCAGATTTTCAAAGCAAAAACGATCGCTGCTAATTCCAGATCATGAACAGGATAGTTCTCCTCATGAGGCTTCAACTGCCTCGACGCATAAGCAATCACATGCTCATTCTGCATCAAAACACACCCTAGACCCTGCAAAGAGGCGTCGGTGTAAACACTAAAACCACCAGATCCAGCCGGTAAGGCCAAAACAGGCGCAGATGTCAACCGTCTGCGAAGCTCCAAGAAACTCTCTTCGCACTCTGATGTCCACTCAAATGAAACATCTTTCCGAGTGAGCTGAGTAAGTGGCTTAGCAATCTGAGAGAAGTTGACAATGAAGCGGCGATAATACCCAGCCAATCCCAGAAAACTGCGGATCTCGGCTACTGTCGTCGGACGCGACCAGTTCAATACCGCCTCCACCTTGCTCGGGTCAACTGAAACTCCCTCGCTAGAAATAACATGACCAAGGAATACAACCCTGTCAATCCAAAACTCGCATTTACTCAACTTCGCATAAAGCTGATTCTCGCGAAGTATCTGTAAAATAATTCTCAAGTGTTGTACGTGTTCTCGCTGATCACGCGAATAGATTAAGATATCATCTATGAACACCACAACAAATTTATCCAAGAAGTCTCGAAATACCCGATTCATCAGATCCATAAAAACTGCTGGTGCATTCGTCACCCCAAAAGGCATAACCAGAAACTCATAATGCCCATACCGGGTCCTGAATGCAGTCTTTGATATATCTCCCTGATGAACTCGAAGTTGATGATAACCAGACCTTAAATCGATCTTGGAATACACAGAGGTACCTTGCAGTTGATCAAATAAATCATCAATCCGTGGCAACGGATACTTATTCTTTATCGTAGCACGATTCAACTGCCGATAATCTATGCAGAGCCGCATAGAACCATCCTTCTTTTTGACAAAAAAGAACTGGTGCTCCCCACGGGGACACACTGGGTCGAATATACCCCTTGTCAAGAAGATCCTGCAACTGCTGTTTCAATTCTTGCATCTCTGATGGAGCTAAACGATAAGGAGCTCTGGAGATTGGTGCCGTGCCTGGCACTAAATCAATGCTGAAATCCACTTCCCGAACTGGAGGAAAACCAGGAATCTCCTCGGGAAAAACATCCGGAAAATCGCAAACCACTGGAATGTCACTGACCCCGACACTGTCTGCGGACGAATCAATAGCATAGATAAGGTAGCCTTCCCCGCCCGACTCTAAGGCACGACAGGCTTTCAGAGCAGAAACCACAGGCATCGGGGGTCGCGCTCCCTCTCCATAGAAAAACCAACTGTCGCCCTCCACTGGACGAAACTGTACGAACTTCTGGTAACAGTCCACAGTAGCTCTATACACAGTCAGCACATCTATTCCCAGAATGCAATCAAAATCCTCCATCGCAAGAATCATCAAATTAGCAGTTAAGATATTACCCTCAAACTCTAGAGGACAACCCATCACTAGACGTTTAGCTAACACCGAATGACCCATCGGTGTGGAAACAGATACCACAATGTCCAAAGAAGTGAAAGGTAAAGCATGACGCTTAGCAAACCTCGCAGATATAAATGAATGCGATGCACCAGTATCAATGAGAACGTAAGCAGGTAATCCACATAAATTACAAATACCTGCAATAACTCTCTCGTTCTCCTCAGCAGCCTGATCCTGGTTAAGAGCAAAGACCTGCCCTTGAGTACGCGGTCGGAGGTTAGAGCCCTGAGTAGACTGTCCCTGCTGTGGCCTCTGATGAACTGAAGCCTGAGAACCAGATCCTGATCCTCCACCCATCTGTGGACAATCTCTCTTCATGTGGCCCATCTCACCGCACCTGAAACAAGCACCCGCAACTCTGCGACAACGCTCTGTCGGATGGTCCTTCCCGCAATGCTGACACGGGCCCTTCTTCTTCCCAAAATGGTGAACTCCTCCAGATCCAGAGGAAGAAGAAGTAGATCCAGCCTTCTTAAATGATTGGGCACGGGGACCCAAAGAACTAGTAGGACGAGCAGACTGCATGGCTCGACCCCTCAGCAAACTGCCCTCTGCCTGACGACAACGGTTCACAAGGCCCTCATACGACGTCGGATCATCACAGACCACGACCCGATCATAAATCTCCTGATTGAGGCCCTGAAGAAAATGATTATACTTGGCCACCGCATTGTCACTGACGTGCGGAACATATGGGAGCAACTCAAAGAACTTCTGCTGATACTCATCAACAGACAAACTCCCCTGCTTCAGATTGATCAACTCAATCGCCTTGGTCTGCAGAAGAGCTGGCGGAAAGTAAAGCAGCATGAAAGCAGCTCGGAAATCGGCCCAAAGAACTCGGCCCTGTCGCTGAACTATCGGTGCAGAGGTAGACCTCCACCACTTACGTGCACCGCCCTCCAGCAAGAAATCAAGGGTATCCATCTGCTGCTCCGCCGAGCACTGGAAAGACTTGAAACAGCTCTCCATCCTCTCAAGCCAGTTCTCCGCAACATCCGGAGTCTCGCCGCCCGAAAGAGGTTTCGGCCCCATCTGCAAGAACCTATGCATACTGAAACTCCGAGGCTCATCTCGTCGGTGTGGACGACGTTCCCGATGCTCTCGACGACGCTCCCGATCGTCGCGGTCTCCCCAGCGTCCCACGCTGCCATGACTACTAGCATCGTCGTCAAAACCAGACATCTCTACAAAAAGTCACCAGAGATTAGACCCAAAAGAACAGTTCTAAATCCCAAAATCTTAA
Source organism: Primulina eburnea (assembly GCF_022965805.1). Lineage (NCBI taxonomy): Eukaryota > Viridiplantae > Streptophyta > Magnoliopsida > Lamiales > Gesneriaceae > Primulina > Primulina eburnea. Next base: position 16,216,048 of record NC_133108.1, read on the forward strand.
TGCATGCTCTGATACCATAAATGTAGTGACCCGTTCCAGAATCACCTACTAATCAGAACTTAAGCATGCAATTAACTTAATAAAACTGAATCAGATAAACAGCGGAAAAACAACATATACAGCCCGATCGAATCAGTAAGTACGAATACTAAAACAACCAAATCAAACTAAATCCCAAGAATAAAATACCAGCAACTACAGGTCAACCCCTGCTAGCTCCCTGTCCTCTCCCTCCTGGACCGTCCAACCTGAGACCTGCCCCATCGAATAGGGTGTCCAAAACAGAGATAAACCGAGGACGTGAGCATAAAACGCTCAGTACCGAAAGAATGAGTATACAAGACTATGACATGCATGTATGCAAAATGTACTGGATACCAGGGTCTGGGTATAACGAAAAACTGCTCAGGCAAATGACGTCAAGGTATGTAGCACTCTGCGCCGTCGCACCAGGAGGTGGCTCCCATACCATAAACCTGTGGATATACCGGTATCCTGACCACCGTCGGCCAACGGGGTCCAACCATCCACAACAACCGAGGGCTGAGCACCCTCTGAACAGGCTATCTCAAAAGATAAACAGGCCCAACATGATTATGCAAATGCCGCATAATAAACCATGCATCATATGTCAGATAATAATGCAACACATAAACATGCAACACATAGTAAAGCATACTCAACCAGGATATCTCGGATAGTACTTCCGTACCTCAAACCAGTAGATCCTAGTAATCAGCCCTAGAATCAAGCCTACAATCCAAGTGATACCATATCACTAAACCACATCTAAAAGCCTTAACTAGACTAATAGATACTTCCAAATCTCAAGGGAACCTAGAACCATACCTGCGTCCGTAGTCAGCCCACTGATGCCGCTAGCTCCCAACTAGAGCACAGCTCCGCTACAAAGCCAGTAGCTCCCTGCTAGTGCCCGAACCTCGGGAAAAGCTAGAAACCCATCAGAAACGACTAAAACGCTCTGGAACTCTCGGAATTGGTAATTGAAAAGTGAAGCCTCGCGCCTATTTATAGACGACGATCGGACGATCCGATCCACTTCGGAAGATCCGATCCTGTGCACTTCGGACGATCCGATCCACTTCGGACGTTCCGAACTCTGCATGTCTTCCACGTGTCCAGCCACCTGTCTTCGGACGATCCGAACCTCTTCGGACGATCCGAACCCTGACACGGTCTACTGTTGACAAGACTCGGTCTGACACCGAACCGAACGGTCCATCCGAACCCACTTCGGACGATCCGAACCTCTTCGGACGGTCCGATCCTGGTTCGTTCCTTCCGAACTCGCAGAATATAATTAATCCAATAATTACTCAATTTAGGCATCGGGATACTACAATTAGAGTAGCAATGGAGAATCAAAATGAAGAACTACATTATTTATGATAATGCTATTCACCAAAATGCTATTTTTATGATTTTTTTGGGGCCAATTTCATATATAATTTTGTTCTTCTCAATCCTTTTATTTTTTTTTAGGGTGTTTTTGTCCGTGTTTCTTGTAATTTGATGACAAAATACGTGTTTAATTGAGTTCTGTTTAATAATAAATTACGTAATTATTTAATTTTTTTATATTTAACTTGAGAAAAAAATAGAAAGAGAGAGAATTTGAGTTGAGATACCTTAATGTTTCTTTTTCCCACTTTTCTGTCGAGTTAGCTTACGCTTGCGGGAGGAAATCCATCCCTAACAGGATGTTCCTAAGAGAAATATTTGTATTTGGATGACAGAAATCATAATAATTAAATGTATTTGTAACGTCTCGAAAATTCGAATGTTCACGTGAACCACATATATCCAAGTTATCAAACTTCTTTTGTATTGTATTAAATAGTTTTAATGCAATAAATGGATGTTTATTGCGTGATTATATGTTTTAATTCATGTGTTATTTAACGTTTCATGCATAAAAGCTTCTAATAGTTTTCGCGATCGAACGAAGAACGAAGACCTGTGATAATTAAGAAAAATTTCTTTTATTAAATAATTAGTTTTAATTATTTAAAATATGGTGTATTTAAATATGATTTTTGAAAATAGGCATTAGTTGGGTATTGTTATTCGCCGGGTCATATTTTTAACAGGTACACAATTTAGCGAATCGGAAGAATTTTTGAGGGCTCGGACAATGTTTTCAAAAACATACGTAAACGAAATAATTTTCGAAAATGTTTTGGGCTTAATGAAGTTATTTTGTTGCTTAATCGACAAAAAATCCTTTTAACCCTTGTAATTTTTATCAAGGCCCATAGTGCGTAATTATACAACTTAAACACCATTATCCAAACCCTAAACTCTCCACCCTAACCATTTAGCCGCCCCCTCCATTTCCAGCAACCACTTTTAAATATTTCAGCAAGTTTTCTCTCTAGTTTCTCAAGCTTTTTTTCAAAGGACTTCTTCCCCGCTTCTCCAGTTAACGTCCTACGCGCATATCTTCGAGTTTTCGAGCGTATAAACGCAAAGGCATGCCCAAAATCTCGTTTATTTCATCATTCACATCATAATATGATGATTTGTGTGTTTATGTATGATACATTTTTTTTAATCTATTATATGGTATTGTTTTTGCATAGTTTTGACATAAAATATGTAACGTTCCGAAAATTTGAAGGTCCGCATGAACCACATACATGCAAATTATTAAATTTCTTTGGTATTTTAGTTCATTCTTTTAAAGAATCAAATGCATGTTTATTTTATTAATTTTTGTTTAATTATTTTCATGTATTTTATGCATAATTATTGCATGATGGAGATTTATTTCATGAATTTTCTTAAGTTCATGCATTAGGGTTTCTAGGTGCATTTCACGCTCGAACGAGGATCGGAGACCGGAGAATTTTCAGAAAAATTATTTTATTACATGATTAAATTTTTATTTATTAAAATAAGGTGTTTTTAAGGATATTTTTTCAAAAGGGGAATTTTATCGAACATTTTTACCCGCATAATTTTATTTTTAACGGTACTCTAATTTTATCGAATTGGGGGACTTTTTAAGGGTTCGGCTAATATTTTCAAAACTTACCAACACGAAATATTTTTCGGAAGTGTGGTTGGACTTAATACACTTACATTTAAGCCTACAGGGCTTAAAACTCTTTTAAAAACTTTTAAATTACAATTGTGGCCCATTAACTAAGTATTATCTATATAATAAAGCATCATTAACCCTAAACCTAAATTTTGCACCCCCCACACAAGCCGACACCCTCTTTTAGCACTCTTCGTCCCCGATTTCTGAAATCAGTAGCTGAAAGGCTTCAGTTCTCACTTGGCTAGCTAAAGAAAAACCTCATCCGGGTCTCCATTTGCATCATTCTTGTCTTCAAATCATCAAGGCACGCTATGTATCTTCCTTGCTCGTCATACACGCTATATTCTTATGATGATGTGGTGTCTTAGCCGAATGTTTCTTGTTCATGCATGTTAAACCATTATTTTCCTTCAAAACACGTTCTCCACTCACATTTTTTTGTATTACCTGCAAGGGGCTGTTGAGTTTTATGCTAGAGGGTCTGTCCAGGGCGTGAAGAATGGTGTCATGGTGCTGGAATCAGGAAATGGTTGAGACAAGTAGGGAACCGAGCGGACTAAGGGTTAGGTTGATGCTTTGGCTGTGTTGGCTTAGTGAATGGGGATGGCTTTAGGGGAGTCACACGGAGTCATGGTCCAGATCCTACAGGGTCTGAGTCGTGGTCTGGAAGGGCTCCACGATGGCTAGTCTCTCCCTAGTAGTCGACCGTAGGGGCTGGTAGCAATTAGGTTGGATCGTGGCTTTGCTTCGGGTGAGTCGCATGAGGAGGCTTGCATGGATGGTAGGGGAGGTTAACTTGGGTCTAGTAGAGTGTCTTTTGATTGGTCTCTGCCCTAGGGTGTTCGGGTTCCGGGGTGGATTGGTCTAGGGTGAACTAGAGGCTCAAAGGAACAAGGAGAGTTGTGCTAGGATTTTTCCAATTGGGGGCTGCTGGATTTTTCAGTCACGGTCCAGTGTTCTTGTCGAAATTTTAGGGTCTGGTTTTGAGGTTTTTAGGACCTTTTAAATGTTTTTAAGGTATGGCAAAAATTTGGGAAAGTTTTGGTTAAGTTTCGGTTCGATTTGGATTAAAACTGGGACCCTGGTCTAAGTTTTAAAACGGATCGATTAAGTTATGAAATGGGCTCAAGTTTACGTCTAGGAATGCTTATAAACATGTTTTGGATTTTAGAGGCCCAGGGGTGAAACAATAATTTTTGAGTTTCCAGGGACAAAATGGTCATTTTGCACCCGAGGTGAGATTTTGGTCAAGAAAACGCCCCGAGCACAAATTTACTACATTTTAAATGTTTATGCATCATGATCACGATATTTAAGATTTTATGAAAATGTACGTTGCATGCTTGATTTTAACGAAAATTGCATATGTGCATGATTTTTATAAGTGATGAAAATGATGATATTTTGAATGATGGGAATTAGTTGTGGCTATCGAAGTATATGTAAATGTTTAAGACGTATATGTAAATGCTGATGATGAGGGCTAGGCACAGTGGATGGGTGATCCTGTCACTGATGTCCGACAGCACCGGGTACCGCGGTTATATGTATGATGGATCCATCGTAAATGATGATGTACGATAGTCACCTCTAATGAACTGAATTCACCAAAGGAAATGATAAACGATGAACGATGAACGTGAAAGGGATCGATTTTAGGTGACCGAAAGCGCAACGGGAGCAACAAAAATTTCGGAAATCATATTTTAGCATGAAAATTTCGGCCACCTAGTGTACTAGGTGTAGCATTTACAAAAAACACAAACTATGACATACATAGGGTGTCTTAGAAATGTACCTATCAATCTTAAAAGATTGATGATGGCTCCAACTAAGATGTTAACACCTTAGCTCTTGAATGGCAAGATAATCTTCAAGCTTCCCTTTGAGCCCACCTTGCTCAAATATTAAGCCCACCACCAACAAGCTAGAACCACTCTAATTTTGCACTAGAAAAATTAGAGCATTTTTCTTTGAGAAGTGTTATCTTTCCTCAACTATTGAAGAAGAAAAATGAGAGAAAAACTTGGATAATACTTCATGCAAGTTTCGGCCATCACCTTTCAAAATTAGGAGGAGAGAAGACTAGTTTTGGTTGTGGGAAAAGGTGTGAATTCCAAAGGCATGCCATGCCTTGGATGTTGCAAAAGTTGTCTCCCAACTTTTCACCTCCCATGCATGCAAGTCTTATTTGATTTTTAACAATTAAAAATCCATGGATTTATTTTAATTATCTCAAACATATTTAAGACTAATTAAACATTACTTGAATTCACTCAAGTCACTAGTTGAATAATTATTTCTAATGGGGCTCTACAAGGCCCAATATTGTTTAATTAATCCAACACTTGAATTAATTTAATTATTTGGACTCTACTAGGTCCACTAGTGTTTAATTAATTCAACACTTGAATTAATTTAATTTAGTCTATAATAATGTTTATGAAAATCACAATTTTCATAAACATTATTTATTTGGCCAACTTTTAATCTAGGAACACTTCCACAAATTAAAAGTCACATTTCTCTCATAGAAGTCATACTTTTATTTTATTTATGCTTATAAACTCATTTACAATCCGTTCAACACATTGAACAATTTTACTTATCAACAAGATCTAGAAAGCTAGTACTTGTGTGGCCCTCAATGGTTCATTGATACAACTAGCCGTGGGTTCACATCTCCATGTGATTCGGACTAAACATGTCCTTATATGAGCATACCCCAATTGCTCCATTCTTAATTATCAACTCCTTGATAATAAGAATGTCAGAACTCAAGTCTGATAGCACCCAACGAATCATGTTAAATGCCTAGCAGCATCGCTTACATGATTCCCTAGGTATCAAATGATAGTGCCTGCAAGAACCATTCAATTATGGTTAGTGTACAGTACGGTCCCTTCAACTCATATATCCCGACCGATTCGACAACCATTGGTTTATCGAGAGTTGTCAATGAATCGATACTATGTGTCATGTCGTAGTTGCATCGATGGTGTAATCTATGAAACCCCTTTCATAATTACCACCATATTCTGATCAGAGATTTCAACCTACATACACATGAGAACACATAGGATATCCATATCCGAAGGTAAGCGGTGAATCCCCGACTACAATGCATCGACTCCTATATGTTTCGACAGAACACCCAACCTTGCCACCTGATGACCCCATGAGAGTCGGTAAACAAGTCAAAGTGTAATTCTAGCACATAGAGTCTCAATGTTGTCCCGGATCATAAGGACTAATGGTGTACAACTATAAACTAGGACTTTTCCACTCGATAAGTGTGAACCACTTGGAAAGTCCTTTATGGAGGGTTGTTCAGTGCATTCTACCAGGAAAACCTATCTGCATGCTCGGACTCACAATGTCCCCTACCAATGAAACATGGTACTCACATTGCAGATACTAGTCTCTAACTCGAGCAGCCTATATCCTTCTTAGCGGCGGCTGAATCGACTAGGAACTGTTTAGAATATATAGTATTCCAAATATGAGTTTCATGATACTCATCATATGAGCATCTCATATTCTTTTTACTATTTGTATATTCAAAGACTTTATCTATGCAACTAGCATGGGTATACAGATAAAGAAGTGCCAAAATAATAATTTCAAATATTATTAAAATAAAGATCGTTTATACATAGAGTTTCATTGTGAACACTCAGCCAACACTTGGCTCGACGGGCACCTACTCTAACAGAACGATGAATGATGAATGATGATTAATGTTGAATTGTTTTGACACGTCACAATGTCATATGACACGTTTATGTTACGTTTTTAAAGTTCATGAAAGGTATGTTGAGTATGGTATTTTTCATTGCTATGTTCTATGTACATGTCACAATTTCATATGACACGTTTATGTTACGTTTTTAAAGTTCATGAAAGGTATGTTGAGTATGCTATTTTTCACTGTTGTGTGCTATGTATATGTATTTGCTATTAACGGTGCAGGTGTGTTGAGTCTTTAGACTCACTAGGCGTGTGTGATGCAGGTGAGCTTAATGATGAGGGGACTGGAGGTGCCGAACTCTGAGTAGGCAGACCTGGTGCAGTGACACGACCCGAGGACCACATATTTTCTGCATTATTATTTATGAGATTGAGTTGAGATGAATATTTTCCTACGTTGATGATTTTTAAGGTTTTGACTGGTTCATGTTTAAATATGATTTTGGCATGAGTTTGGTTATTTTAAACTGCATTATTTTCACTGTCAAATATTTAAGATCATTTTTAAATGTTATATTTTTCTATACAGCTCATGCATGCGAAACGTTTAAATGTTATTTCTAAAATGTGAGTTTTTATTTAGATATGTTTTTAAAAATAATTCCTCACTATTAAATGAGTAGACGTTTCAAAATACACCTACACTTTGATGCAATTCACGTTTTCTTTACTTCTTATGTAAGGGGCTGCCGGTTTGAGATGTTAGGGGACAGTATACGTTGGGAGGTAAGTGTCAAGGGCTGGAGTCACGAGTTAGTCACGTTTTGGGAGGGCCGATCGGCCTTCTTGAGAGAGATATGAGTTTTATCGTAAAATCGCACAAGCTATGAAATTTCGGTGTCACAAAATCTTTCACCCTCTGTTATTTCGAATTCTGCAAATTATAGCTTAGTTTTCTGGAAATGTGTTCAACATATGATTTGTAGCACTTTGTGTTATCTTCGATTAGATAGAAAATTTGTAATTTTCTGATAAGAAACGAGGATATATGATTTATATCGTAAAACCGCACAAGCTGTGAAATTTCTATGTCACAAAACCAGTCACCCTTTGTTATTTCGAATTCTGTGACTTTTAGGTTGTGTTTTTTTATGGAAATATGTTCAACATACGATTTGTAGCACTATGTGTTATCTTTGATTCGATAGCAATTTCGTAATTTTCTTATAAGAAACGAGGGAGATATGATTTTATCGTAAACTCACTCAAGCTGTGAAAATTTGTGCATGTTGTTCAGGTTTTCTCAAGTTGCGAGGGTAGGCTCGGCCAAGGAGGGCTGAACCAGGACATGGTGTGGTCGAAGAGGTCCAGAGGTGGGCTAGGAAGATTTGATTCAAGTCTGATCCCCGTTGGTTTGGTCTAGGGTCGAGAATTCGAGGGTTTAGTGCACTAGGGTTCGGCTCGCTTTGGTGCAGAAAAATACAGCAAATTTCAAGTGATGTTCGAAGGTCTTAAGTGGGCTGGTCTAGATGGATTAAGGGCTGGTAGGTTATGGTTGAGGCATGGTTTAATCTTGGAGAGATTTGGTTAAGTTTCGGATTTGTTCGGGTTAAAACGGGACTCCAGTCCAAGTTTTAAAACGAAACGTGTAAGTTTTGAGTTAGGATCGATTTTACGTCTAATAAATGATTTTAAATATGTTTTGAGGTGTTTTAAGGAGTTTGGTAGGTTTCGGGTCGAAATTTTGAGGTCCAGGGATAAAATGGCCATTTTTGGTTTCCAAGGGCAAAATGGTCATTTTGCACCCGTGTCGATTTTTTAGTCCTGGCAGCGTCCTGAGCACAATTTGATATGTTTCTAAATGTTTATGCTACCTAGTACACACGCTTTTACGTAATTATGAAAATACGTTGCAAGCTTGATTTTAAGGAAAAATTACGTACATGCATGATTTTGATAAGTGGTTAAAATGATGATATTTTTGAGGATGAGAATTGTTTATGACTGACGATATATGTATACAATAATATGATTGGATATATCATGAGGGAAAAGGCCCAGAGGGAGCCCATTTATGGGAGAAAGCCCCAGAGAGAGCCCGACGACTTGAATTTTCATTGACATGATAAGATGATATGATAGGCCACGACTCAGTTGACGGGTAAGAGCGTCACTGATAGAGCTGATACGATAGAGATGATACGAAAAATCACAACTAATTAACTGAATTCAATTAAAGAAAATGTATATGTATATGGTGATATGATGAGATATGTTTTGACACGTTATGTTATTATATGATATGTTTACGTTTATACTTTTAAGATCATGAAATGTATGTTGATTATAGTATTTTTCAATATTGCATGTTATGTATATGTACTTGCTATTAACATTATAGGGTTGCTGAGTCTTTAGATTCACTAAGTGTGTGTAGTAGCCCGAATTCTAAATTGGGTAATTAACGGATTAATGGTGATTAAGAAGGTTTAATGTGTAATTTTGACCGTGGTCATGATCGGACGGACCGAAGATGGTTCGGTAGCACCGAAGAGTTCGGACGATCCGAAGTGGGTTCGGTGGATCCGATCATGAGGTGTCAAGAGTTGATCGACACGTCAGTTTACATGCAAGTTCGGATGATCCGAAGTGTAGGTTCGGTGGATCCGATCATGAGGTGTCAAGAGCCGATGGACACGTGGGAGTTCGGACGTTCCGAAGTGGGTTCGGTGGATCCGAACATAGCCTATAAATAGTGCTCGGATTTCCTCATTTTGTATTGTCAATTCTTAAAGTTGTGTCTCATTTTGAGAGGTTTGGAAGGTTTCTAGGGTTAGTTTGTCGGTCGAGCGTTAGCCAAGAGCTGCCAGGTTTAGTAGCGTAGTGACGCCTGAGTTACGAGGCAATCGACATAAAAGGGCTGTCGACGGACGAAGGTAAACCCTAAACCTTTGGTAGTACTGGTTTTGCTAGTCTAGCATGGTAGTATTGTTCATTGGGTATGCTTTTGATGCGTAGGCTTGTTCTAGACCTGATTAGCGGTGTTGCGTAAGGCTAGGCTTGCTGTGATAGAGGTACGAAAGTACTATCCGAGATATCCTGGTCGAGTATACATCCTTATATGTGTTGCATGATTATGTGGTGCATTGATATATGTCATATGATGCATGCTATTATGTCACGTTTTATGATGCATGTTGCATTTCATGTTGAGCCGTATCTCCTTCGAGATAGCCTTTACTGTTGAGCTGTATCTCTTTCGAGATAAGCTATATCTTGTGGGGCCGCTCAGCCCTGTCTTGTCTTGTGGACGCATGGACACCGAGAGTACACAGTGGCCGACGGGTCCGGAGGGCTTCGGTGATCCGGGACATTTTGGGTCCATGTCTGTTCTTGTAGTGGATGCAGTGACCCAGAGGAGTACCGCGCGGCACTATCCACTTGGCGCCTCTAGACTGAGCATTTTGAGATCCTTTGTTACTCCTGTTTCTTGACTACCCTGGTATCATATCATAGCATGTGCATTTCATATAGGTTTGTATACTCATGCTTTTGTACTGGGCGTTCTTATCGCTCACGTCCTCGGTTTTGTTTATCTTGGACACCCCATTCCCACGGGGCAGGCCTCAGGTTGGACAGCTCAGGAGGAGGAGGAGGAGGACGTTGAGTAGATGGTTGGTTTAGTTCTTCGATATCTTTTTGATTCGATATGGTTGTACCGTATATTTGATTATATTTTGAGTTGTTCTGATTTCGATTGGGTTGTATAACTATTGTCGTTAGCCTTATTTCCGCTGTTATCTCTGATTATTATTAATTAAGTTAATTGCATGCTTAGTTCTTCATTAGTAGGTGATTCTGGAACGGGTCACTACATTTATGGTATCAGAGCATGCTTACGATTTTGGGATATAGATTCTGTTTTGGGATTTTCGTTGACCATTTTACCATTTTTCCCATTCTATCTTGTAGCGATGGCTGACCACTTTGGTGATGAGAGTAGTCAGGGAAGTGTAGGTCGTTGGGGTGACCAGGACGATCGTAGGCGTCATCGTGAACATCGTCATCGTCGGGATGGTTCTAGGCGTTTTGATTTGCACCGTTTCATTCAGATGGGGCCTAAGCCTTTAGTCGGTGGTGAGACTCCCGATGATGCTGAGGATTGGTTAGAGCGCATGGAGAGTTGTTTCCGTGCATTCCAGTGCACCGAGGAGCAGAGGATGGAGACCCTTAGTTTTCTTCTCGAGGGCCGTGCGCGCAAGTGGTGGCGATCGACTTCTGCGCCGATAGTCCAGTCCCAGGGTAGGGTGACTTGGGCCGATTTCCGTGCAGCTTTCATGCAGCTGTATTTTCCTCCAGCCCTTCGCCAGGCAAAGACGATTGAGCTCCTGAATCTTAAGCAGGGTAGTATGTCTGTTGATGAATATCAGCAGAAGTTCTTTGAGTTGTTACCTTTTGCTCCTCATATCAGTGGCAGTTCTGAGGCCAAGTATGACCATTTCCTCCAGGGTCTTAACCAGGAGATTTTTGATCGAGTCACTGTCTGTGATAATCCTACTTCTTATGATGGGTTAGTGAACCGGTGTCGCCAGGCAGAGATCAGTCTCCAGCGTGGTAGGGCTATTCTTTCTTCTAGACCTCCGAGTACTTTGAGCCCTCGATCTCAGTCTTTCAAGAAATCTGGTTCTTCTTCTTCTGGATCTGGATCACGGTCTAGCGGTGTTTTCCGCTTTGGTAAGAAGAAGGTTTCTTGTGTACATTGTGGGAAGAACCATCCATCGGAGCAATGCCGATCAGCCGCGGGAGCTTGTTTTCAGTGCGGAGAGATGGGTCATCTCAAGAAGAATTGTCCTCAGTTGCGAGGTGGAGCAGGATCTGGTTCCGGATCTCAGACGACTGTTCAGCAGAGGAGGCAGGGTCAGGCAGTGGGTAGTTCAAATCTTCGACCTCGTGCCCAAGGTCAGGTTTTTGCGCTGAACCAGGATCAGGCTGCAGATGAAACGGAGAGAGTCATAGCAGGTACTTTTCGTTTATGCGGTATTCCTGCTTTTGTTCTTATTGATACCGGAGCATCTCATTCATTCATTTCTGCACGATTTGTTAAGCGTCATAAGTTACCGTATGTTTCTCTAGACGTCATTCTTTCCGTTTCTACCCCAATGGGTCATTCGGTGTTAGCAAAGCGTCTAGTGATGGGTTGTCCCTTAGATTTTGAGGGTAACGAATTGATTGCGAATCTTATGATCCTGGAGATGGAAGATTTTGATTGTATTCTAGGTATAGACCTATTGACTACTTACCGAGCTACCGTGGATTGTTACCAGAAGCTTGTTCAGTTTCGTACGACTGAGAGCTCTAGTTGGTTTTTCTATGGTGAGGGAGCGCGACCTCCGATGCCAGTGGTATCTGCTCTGAAAGCCTGTCGTGCTTTAGAGTCGGGCGGGGAAGGCTACCTCATCTATGCGATTGATTCATCCACAGGTAGTGTTGGTATAGAGGATATTCCAGTGGTTTGTGAATTTCCTGATGTTTTCCCAGATGAAATTCCTGGTTTTCCTCCGGTTAGAGAGGTGGAATTTGGCATTGAGTTAATGCCAGGGACTGCACCGATTTCTCGTGCCCCCTATCGTCTTGCTCCGCAGAGATGAGAGAATTGAAGCAGCAATTGCAGGATCTTCTTGATAAAGGTTATATTCGCCCGAGTGTTTCACCTTGGGGAGCTCCAGTATTGTTTGTCAAGAAGAAAGATGGATCTATGCGATTGTGCATTGATTATCGCCAGCTGAATCGTGTGACGATCAAAAACAAGTATCCATTACCTCGTATTGACGATTTGTTCGATCAGCTCCAGGGTACCTCTGTTTACTCCAAGATTGACTTGCGATCGGGTTATCATCAGATGAGAGTTAGAGATGATGATATTTCCAAGACTGCATTTCGTACTCGATATGGGCATTACGAGTTTCTAGTTATGCCATTTGGATTGACGAATGCGCCAGCGGTGTTCATGGATCTGATGAATCGAGTCTTTCAGGATTTTCTAGATCAGTTTGTTGTGGTTTTCATCGACGATATCTTGATTTATTCTCACAGTGTGGAAGAGCATATCCAGCACTTGAGGATTGTGTTGCAGATTCTTCGCGAGAAGCAATTGTATGCTAAGCTGAGTAAGTGCGAGTTCTGGATTGATCGTGTAGTATTCCTTGGTCATGTGATTTCCAAGGAAGGAATTTCTGTGGATCCCAGCAAGATCGAAGCAGTGCTGAATTGGTCACGTCCTACGACGGTGGCTGAGATCCGTAGTTTTCTAGGTCTGGCAGGGTATTATCGTCGCTTCATCGTGAATTTCTCTCAGGTAGCTAGACCATTGTCGCAGCTTACTCGGAAGGATGTTCCATTTGAGTGGTCATCTGAGTGCGAAGATAGTTTCAGAGAGCTTCGTCGACTTCTGACTTCTGCACCTGTTTTGGCGTTACCGTCAGGATCTAATGGTTTCAGTGTTTACACCGATGCTTCTTTTCAAGGCTTAGGGTGTGTGTTGACGCAGAATGGTCATGTGATCGCTTATGCTTCCAGACAGTTGAAACCTCACGAGGAAAAGTATCCTATTCATGATCTAGAATTAGCTGCTATTGTGTTCGCGCTGAAGATCTGGCGTCATTACTTGTACGGGGTTAAGTTTGAAATTTTTACTGATCATAAGAGTCTGAAGTATCTGTTCACTCAGGCTGAGTTGAACATGAGACAACGTCGTTGGATGGATCTACTTAAAGATTATGACTGCGAGATCAAATACCATCCAGGTTCTGCGAATCTCACAGCCGATGCTCTTAGTCGCAAGGTGAGAGCCTCTGCACTTCAGACCAGTGCTATGATTAGTACTATCCAGGATTGTTGTTCATTGGGATTTAATTTCAAACATCGGAAAGGTATGGAGAGCATTCGTGTTGCTACCATTTTATCTGAGCCAGCTTTGTTCGCTCGGATTCGAGATGCTCAGATGTCTGATCTCAAGACTAAGAGATTAGCTCGGTTGGCTGGTGGAGATAGCAATTTCCATTATCAGTCTAATGGTCTTCTGTGTTTGTCTAATCGGGTTGTGGTACCAGAGGATGATACTTTGAGGGAAGAGATCTTGGCTCAGGCTCATCGAAGCAAGTTGAGTGTCCATCCAGGAAGCAACAAGATGTATAAAGATTTGAGGACACGATTTTGGTGGAAAGGGATGAAGCGCAGCGTTTATCAGTTTGTTTCCAAGTGTCTTGTTTGTCAGCAGGTTAAGGCAGAGCACCGTCGACCGGGAGGATTATTGTTGAACTTACCTATTCCCGAATGGAAGTGGGAGCATATCGCGATGGACTTCATTACTCACTTACCATTGTCTTCGAGGAATAGTGATGCTATTTGGGTAGTGGTGGATCGACTCACCAAGTCTGCTCATTTTCTGCCATATAACCGTGATTTCACTTTCGATCGTATGGCTCGATTGTACATTCAAGAGATTGTACGTTTGCATGGGGTGCCAGTTAGTATTGTCAGTGACAGAGATCCTCGTTTTACCTCACGATTTTGGGGTAGTTTCCAGGCGGTATTGGGTACGTCCCTAAGTTTAAGCAGAGCTTATCATCCAGAGACCGACGGTCAGACGGAGAGGACTATCCGTACACTTGAGGATATGATGCGAGCTTGTGTGATGGATTTCGGAACCGCTTGGCAGGATCATTTGCCTTTGATTGAGTTCGCGTACAACAACAGCTATCATCGTAGTATTGGTATGGCACCATTTGAGGCGTTGTATGGGCGACGTTGTCGTACTCCATTATTTTGGGATGAAGTTGGGGAACGACATGTTGAGGGACCGGAGTTAGTCCAGCAGGCTATTGATAAGGTTGCAATAATCAAGAAACGGATTAAGATCGCTCAGGATCGACAGGCTAGTTATGCGAACACCAAGCGGCGACCTCTTTATTTTCAGCCAGGTGAGAAAGTGTTTCTCCGAGTTTCACCTTTTCGCAGGATTTTGAGATTTGGTCTCAAGGGTAAGCTGTCTCCGAGATTTATTGGTCCATTTGAAATATTGGAAAGCATGGGAGATTTGGCTTACAGACTTGCATTGCCGCCGTACCTATCAAGTATTCACGATGTGTTCCACGTATCTTTGTTGAGACGATACGTAGCAGATGAGTCTCACATTTTGCATCCCTCTGAAGTTCAACTAAATTCGGATTTGTCTTACGTGGAACGACCAGTGCGGATTCTCGATCGCAAAGACAAGGTATTGCGGAATAAGATCATTCCTCTTGTCTTAGTTCAGTGGCAGCGCAGAGGCACTGAAGAAGCCACTTGGGAGTTAGAAAGTCGTATGCATTCGGAGCATCCAGAGCTCTTTTGAGTTGTACTATGGTTGTAATATGGAGGTGTGTGTGTTTTTCTGTTGTAATCCAAATATCAGTTGTATTCAACAACAATTGAGATGTAATAACGATGTTGTTATTTCAGTTTTTGTTCATCCTATAAACTTGATTTCGAGGACGAAATCTTTTTAAGGGGGGGAGAATGTAGTAGCCCGAATTCCAAATTGGGTAATTAACGGATTAATGGTGATTAAGAAGGTTTAATGTGTAATTTTGACCGTGGTCATGATCGGACGGACCGAAGATGGTTCGGTAGCACCGAAGAGTTCGGACGATCCGAAGTGGGTTCGGTGGATCCGATCATGAGGTGTCAAGAGTTGATCGACACGTCAGTTTACATGCAAGTTCGGATGATCCGAAGTGTAGGTTCGGTGGATCCGATCATGAGGTGTCAAGAGCCGATGGACACGTGGGAGTTCGGACGTTCCGAAGTGGGTTCGGTGGATCCGAACATAGCCTATAAATAGTGCTCGGATTTCCTCATTTTGTATTGTCAATTCTTGAAGTTGTGTCTCATTTTGAGAGGTTTGGAAGGTTTCTAGGGTTAGTTTGTCGGTCGAGCGTTAGCCAAGAGCTGCCAGGTTTAGTAGCGTAGTGACGCCTGAGTTACGAGGCAATCGACATAAAAGGGCTGTCGACGGACGAAGGTAAACCCTAAACCTTTGGTAGTACTGGTTTTGCTAGTCTAGCATGGTAGTATTGTTCATTGGGTATGCTTTTGATGCGTAGGCTTGTTCTAGACCTGATTAGCGGTGTTGCGTAAGGCTAGGCTTGCTGTGATAGAGGTACGAAAGTACTATCCGAGATATCCTGGTCGAGTATACATCCTTATATGTGTTGCATGATTATGTGGTGCATTGATATATGTCATATGATGCATGCTATTATGTCACGTTTTATGATGCATGTTGCATTTCATGTTGAGCCGTATCTCCTTCGAGATAGCCTTTACTGTTGAGCTGTATCTCTTTCGAGATAAGCTATATCTTGTGGGGCCGCTCAGCCCTGTCTTGTCTTGTGGACGCATGGACACCGAGAGTACACAGTGGCCGACGGGTCCGGAGGGCTTCGGTGATCCGGGACATTTTGGGTCCACGTCTGTTCTTGTAGTGGATGCAGTGACCCAGAGGAGTACCGCGCGGCACTATCCACTTGGCGCCTCTAGACTGAGCATTTTGAGATCCTTTGTTACTCCTGTTTCTTGACTACCCTGGTATCATATCATAGCATGTGCATTTCATATAGGTTTGTATACTAATGCTTTTGTACTGGGCGTTCTTATCGCTCACGTCCTCGGTTTTGTTTATCTTGGACACCCCATTCCCACGGGGCAGGCCTCAGGTTGGACAGCTCAGGAGGAGGAGGAGGAGGACGTTGAGTAGATGGTTGGTTTAGTTCTTCGATATCTTTTTGATTCGATATGGTTGTACCGTATATTTGATTATATTTTGAGTTGTTCTGATTTCGATTGGGTTGTATAACTATTGTCGTTAGCCTTATTTCCGCTGTTATCTCTGATTATTATTAATTAAGTTAATTGCATGCTTAGTTCTTCATTAGTAGGTGATTCTGGAACGGGTCACTACAGTGTGAATGATGCAGGTGAGCATTTTGATCAGGAGACTGGAGGTGATGATGACTGAACGGGCAGAGCTGGTGGCGCATGTTAACTCGATGACCTTGTGTTCTTCCGCAAGAATATGATTTTATGGGAATACATTTAAACAAATTAATAAATGGTTGATGATTTTATTTTGTTGAGTGTTTTGACAGATTTTAGTATGCTTGAGGTTTTATATTTTTAAACGGTAATTGTTTAGGTTGGTTGCTCTTTTTATAATTTTAACTGTAGTTATTTTATTCCGCAGTGGGTTGATTTACAAAATGCATGTTTCGAATTTTATGTATTTATGTAAGCATAGTTTCGGTCATTGCAAAATAATAATAATAATAATAATAATAATAATAATAATAATAATAATAATAATAATAATAATAATGATAATAATAATAATAATAATAATAATATTCTGTAGAATTTTGAATGAGCAGACGTTTCAGTTTATATCAGAGAAAGAGTTCCTGTATAGGGTTGTACCACCGCCAGCTTCTGCAGCTCAGTATTCAAACCTCAAGTCTGTAAGTTTACATATTTTAAATGTTTTGAAAGTTTTAATGTTATCATCTGCATGTTTACATGATATATGCTTTACAGTACATGTCTAGTTGTTTATATGTTTTGGAGATTAAATATTTTAAAAACTAGATTGGATTGTATGTTGGTTACGTTTGGAATTGGACATGTCTAAGAATTTAGCTAATTGGCGTCAGGAAATTATTTGACTATATTGATTTTTGGGTTTTATTACTGATGTCGTACTTTATGGGTCATAAGTTAATCATCAAAATTATGAATGCTTTTGGGCATGTAAATTTTCTAAGAAAATACTGATGATTCGTGGTTACTAGTTGGATTAATTTTTGAGGATTTCATATAAGCGATAATGACTCGAAGAACAGTCTTAAGAAGTACAAAATGTGTAATTTGATATTTTTAAGTATTGATCAAAATGTAATATTGGTTATGAGAATTGATTTTGAGTTTAATAAGCTTAAGGTTATTGAACTTAATGATACCAGAAACATATAAAATGGAATTAGGAAGACCAGTAACTTATGAGTAATTAAGTAATTTTTGAAATTTAGGATCAATTTGGATACTTTTATAGGAAATTAGGAATTTTTTTTTTCAATTATTAAGAAATTTGGGGATTGGTTTAGTAATAAGTGAGAATTGATTGATTTAAATGATACGAATTGTGGGGACCCGGACGCTAATCATGTTCATAATCCTCAACCATGAACCTTTCCCACCTGTTGTCATGTACACATACAGACAAGACAACAGCCGGATAACTTCGGTGAGAATAAATCCCAATATAAATCAACGAAAAATGCAATCATATAAACAAATATAAAGCATGTAACAGGTAACAGCAATATGTATCAAAATTTGAAACATAACTAATATCAAACTGTCGACAATACTCGTAGCTACACAATTTAGACTAGACTCAATCCTAGTCTAGGGATCCCGGTTTCCAGAAGTTGGCATTCCATATCGATCAACAGTAATAGAAGGAATACCGATTCTATCCACATCGATATGATATCGATCACCAGAAATAGAAAAAGGTCTGATTCTATCCACACCGATATGGTATCGATCACCAGTAATAGAAGGAACTCTAATTCTATCCACACCGATATAATATCGATCACCAGTAATAGAAGAAGCTCCAATTCTATCCACACCGATACGATATCGATCAACAGTAATAGAAGAAACCCAAATTATATCAACATCGATAGCCAATCATCCGGTGACAGACTTTGGCTCTCTCGCCAATACATTATCCTGTAACATCGTGCAATGTGCCCGTGGCGATCCCGCCACTGTCAGGCACTTCTGTTACAAGATTACTCGACTAATACCTGCTGTCTATATATCAAGAGAACAAGTATATCAATCAAATACCTGCAAATATCAATGAAATAAAATAAAGTATGTGATTTCGGGAAACTCAAGTCCAAACTGACTCAAGTCGATCTCCCAATACCACATTGACTTATACCTTTCGTTTGTAGTCTCGGTCTAAAGCAATTGAAGTTCTGAACTCAAGACTGTCTCTGTAAATCTGAAAGGATATATCAAGAATCATACTATCAATATTTGATTCTCAATTCAACTCTGAATCTGATTAATCTGAATTAATTCAAATCAGCGGCAAAACGGCACAATCTCAGTATTCCCGTCAATACCACATCACCAGATAACAGTTACAATCCATAACCCATATCCAATACAATCGAAAATCAATCAACAATCCAAATCTATCCAATATCAACAGATATATTCTGAAAAATCATAACAATTCCATAATCAATCTGTTCTTTGATCTGACTTCGATTCTACAATGTGTAGTATTCTCAGAACACATAATAATGATCAAATAATAATTCCTCCAATATCATAATTTCAAATGATAACAGAACTCAATAAAACTTACATCCAGTTGTAGCTGTCGACAAAAGAATCTAAGTACTGGGTTCAGATTATAAATCTGAGTACCGAATCTAGAATAATCAAATTTCGAAAGCGTAAGAAAAATTTGAGGGAATTGCTGAAACCTTTTTCTCGATTCTTGCTGTTGGTCTCGTAGGAAATGAAGAATATACATTATATATTTGCATGCAAGGACAAGTGTCATATTCAAGTCCCAAATTGCACTTTAGTCCCTGAAGTATTTACTTTTTTAATTTGGTCCTCACAACTCTTTTTAATTCCATTTCAATCCTAATTAATTACAAAATTCGTGGAATCTAATTCATCATTCCAAAATTCGTAAATTAAATAATTACGAATTAAAGCGATATAATCTCGGGCCTTACAATTCTCCCCCTCTGAGACATGATTTCGTCCTCGAAATCTCAAGCAATCATATCCCAGGCAATCAAATCAGAAATAACCGAAACTGAAATAGTAAACTCACATTAGTGGAATAATTCTGGAATTCCTGTCTCATATCTGATTCAGTCTCCCAAGTAGCTTCTTCAACGCCATGACGAGTCCATTGTACTTTCACCAACGGAATCATCTTTGTTCTGAGTTGTTTTTCTTTACGATCGATAATCCGGATCGGTTTTTCGACATAACTCAGAGATTCATCAAGTTCGGCCACGTCTGGTTGAATAACATGTGAATCATTAGGGAGATACTTCCGCAGCATTGATACATGAAAGACATCATGTATTCCAGATAATGAAGGCGGCAATGCTAGTCGATAGGCACGATCTCCTATATTTTCAAGAATCTCATAAGGACCGACGTATCGTGGAGACAATTTCCCTTTCTTCCCAAATCGGACCACACCTCTGAAAAGAGAAATCTTCAGGAACACTCGGTCTCCTGCTTCAAATACCAACGGTCGTCGTCGAAGGTTGGCATATTTGGCTTGTCGATCATGGGCTGCCTTCATTTTCTTCTGTATCAATTACACTTTTTTAGTCATATCTCTGATCATATCAAGTTCAGTCTCCGGAACTTCAGAGATATCATCCCAATATAATGGGGATCTGCATTTCTTTCCGTACAACGGTTCAAAAGGTGCCATCTCAATACTAGTCTAATAGCTATTGTTGTACGAAAATTCACACAGTGGCAATGCATCTTGCCAATTAGTACTAAAATCAAGCACCACAGCTCTCAGCATATCTTCCAATGTCTGGATCGTCCGTTCTGACTGTCCGTCAGTCTGTGGATGATATGCGGTACTTAAATGTAACTTTGTACCAAGAGCTTGCTGCAAACTCTACCAGAAGTGCGAAGTAAACCGAGGATCACGGTCTGAAACAATCGACTTCGGTACTCCGTGCAGTCTAACCACTTCCTTGACATAGATATCGGTCATCTGATCATATATATAGGTCATCTTTATGGAATAAAGCATGCTAATTTGGTCAATCGATCAATCACGACCCAAATCGCATCACAACCTCGGGAGGAACGGGGTAACTGTGTCACAAAATCCATGGAAATGTGATCCCATTTCCATTCAGGAATAGATAAAATCTGTAACAGTCCTCCAGGTTTCTTCCTCTCAGCTTTTACCTGTTGGCAATTCAGACACTTGGCTACAAATTCAGTAACATCTGATTTCATTTGTTTCCACCAATATTGTGTCTTCAAATAATTATACATTTTCCTGCCACCAGGATGAATGCTAAAATGACTGTTGTGTGCTTCTGTCAGTATTCGCTGTCTTAAATCCGAGACATTTGGCACAACAAGACGATTATTCACATACAAAATACCATTTTGTACCTGATATTCCGATCGGTATCCAGCTTTAACCATATCAATCGACTTCTGTATATTCTGATCAGTTTTCTGAGTTGCTTTAATTTTCAAAATCAGCTCTGGTTCAGCTTGAATAGTATATAATCTCAGAGGCTGACAATCTGTTTCAAAAACTAATCCAGACATACAACAGTCTTCTATTAAATTCGAGACACCTATCGTCGATAAGGATAAAGAGCATACCTTTCGACTCAGTGCATCGGCTGTTGCATTAGACTTTCCTGGGTAGTATTTGATTTCACAATCGAAATCCGTTAGCAAATCAAGCCATCTCCTCTGTCTCATATTCAACTCTGACTTTGAAAACATATATTTCAAGCTTTTATGATCAGAATATATCTCAAATTTTTCACCGTAGAGGTAATGTCGCCATATCTTTAAAGCAAAGACAATGGCTGCCAATTCAAGATCATTAATTGGGTAACGAGTTTCATAAGGCTTCAGTTGTCTTGAGGCATACGCGATAACATGTCCTCGCTGCATCAGCACACAGCCCAATACTCGGTGAGATGCATCACAATAAACAACAAAATCACCAGTGCCTGAAGGAATCGTCAACACAAGAGCACTGGTTAATCTCTTCTTCAATTCGAGAAAGTTGGTTTCACATTTCCTCAGACCAAACAAACGGAGCATTTTTCTGAGTCAACTGTGTAATCGGTTTGGCAATACTCGAAAAATCTTTAATGAATCGACGATAATATCCTGCCAAACCCATAAAACTGCGTATCTCTGGTACAGATGTCGGTCTTGGCCACGAAATCACTGACTCAACCATACTGGGATCAACTGATATACCGTCTCCGGATATAATATGACCCAGAAATACTACCTGTTTCAACCAGAACTCGCATTTCGACAGTTTAGCATACAGTTTCTCCACCCTCAAAATTCTCAACATAGTCCTCAGATGATCAGCATGCTCAATCATATTCTTTGAATAAATCAAAATATCATCGATGAAGATAATCACGAAATCATCGAGATATTTCTGAAAGACTCGATTCATCAGTCCCATAAATACCGCCGGTGCATTCGTTAAACCAAATGGCATGACAATAAATTCATAGTGTCCATACCTAGTTCTGAATGCTGTCTTTGGGATATCAGAATCCCTGACTCTCAGTTGATGGTATCCAGATCTCAGATCGATCTTGGAATATACCGATGAACCCTGCAACTGATCAAAAAAATCATCGATACGAGGCAATGGATATTTATTCTTTACCGTTGTCTTGTTCAGTTGCCGGTAATCGATACAAAGTCTCATCGAACCGTCTTTCTTCCTCACAAATAGTACTGGAGCACCCCAAGGAGATACACTAGGCCTGATATACCCCTTGGCCAGTAAATCCTCCAACTGTTCTTTCAACTCGATCGGTGCCATTCGGTATGGAGCTCTCGAAATCGGAACTGTTCCTGGCATCAATTCAATACTGAAGTCGATCTCTCGTATCGGAGGCAATCCAGGAATCTCATCTGAAAAGATATCAGCAAACTCACACACCACTGGCAAGTCTGCCAATAATGGGCTCGACTTCAGTAAATCAACTGAATATACCAGGAATCCATCCGCTCCTTTCTGCAACAATCGAGTCATATTCATAGCAGATATCAAAAGAATTCTAGCACGAGAACCCTTACCATAAAATTTCCACTCTTCAGCCATCTCAGCTCTGAATCGAACAATTTTGTGGAAACAATCGACTGTAGTCCTGTACTTGGTCAACGTATCGATACCGATAATACAATCAAAATCAGATATCCCAAGCACAATACAGTCCAACTCAATCTCATGCCCATCATACTGCAGTATACTAGATTTAACAGATTTCACTGACATCAAACATGTCCCTAATGGAGAAGAAACATACACTACTGCAGACAATGACTCACAGGCAAAGAATGCATCAAGGCAAATCGCTCAGATATAAATGTATGGGATGCACCAGTATCAATCAATACATATGCAGGATAACCAGAAATAAAACAGTTACCTGCCACGACATCATCAGGTGCATCCTGTGCCTGCTCCTTAGTCAAAGCGAATAGTCGGGCCTGCTGTCTACAAGGCTGGCTCACGGTTTGGCTTCCTCCTGGCCTCGGCAGTGACTGGGTAGGCGGTGCTGACTGAAAAGAATGAACGACAGATGGTCGTCTACCTGTCTGAGCCGCTGATCCAGATGACTCAGCTGCCTGGGATCCCTGAGCACCTTGCTGTGGACACACTCGAGCAAAGTTTCCATGCTGTTTACAAATGTGGCAGTTGCCGAACACTCCTCGGCACTGTTCGGTGGAATGCTTCCCTCCACAAGTGCTACAGTAGGGTCCTGTATAACTCTGGCCCTTACCAGTCTGTCTAGAGCCACTCGAACTGGATGAGCTACTTCCAGCTTTCTTGAATTTCTTCCCCATAGCTTTCAGAAAGTCTTTCTTCCCACTACCACCGCCGCTCTCAAATCGAGGGGCTGGTGGAGGTATCTGTGATCTCGGTGATGAAGGCACAAACGAAGCCTCTTTCTATCTCATCAGACCGGCTTCAGCTCCCTTGGCTCGGTTCAAAGCATCAGTAAAGTTGTTTGGCCTCCCGGTATTCACCAAGGTAAAGATTTCAGGATTTAGGCCATTTATGAACTGGTCCGCAACGGCCTCATCATGTTCAGCCACATGAGGAGCAAATCGGAGCAGAGTAGAGAACTTAGCCACATATTCCTGAATGTTTAATTGGCCCTGTCTCAAGTTTGCGAACTCGGCTCCTTTGTCCTTCCTATATGAAACTGGAAAGAACCGTTGATAAAATTCAGTTCTAAATACATTCCAGGTAATGGTCGTACCTCGTTTTTCCAATGCTCGTTTCGTCGTGATCCACCAGTTTTTGGCAACGTCATGCAACTGGTGTCCGATCAGTTTCACCCTCTTCTCATCAGTATACTCCAAAGATTCGAACATCATTTCAATATCATCCAACCAGCTCTCACAATCCACGGAATTCTCCGTACCCTTCAAGGTCGGTGGATGGAAAGACTGGAATCTTTTTAGTAAAGTCTCCATGGGTGTCGCTGTCACATCCATGGGAGGATTTGAAGTACTACCCTGCTCAGGTACTTTTCTCGGAGGCATATCTAATAGTTAAAGAGTTTAGTAATTCCAACTACCACATATCAGTTTCAATCTTCCTTGGATCATCTTACAGCTGATCTATTCCAAATAATACACTATACCATATCAAAATCAGATATTCAGGCAACATGTATTAAAATAGGAATTCATGCTAGCAATCAAAAGCAGGAAAGAAAACCTCAATTTACCCCGCTCATTAGCTCCTATCTCAGTCTCAAGGATCTATCGCTCTGATACCACCTGTTGTGGGGACACGGACGCTAATCATGTTCATAATCATCATTGGGACTAATTAATCAATTATAATAAACAGGGTCTAATTTTTTTTTAAAAAAATAATGCGGAACGTAGTGACATAAAAACATATATATACATCTCAGCATATATATAAAAGTACAAATCCTGTATCACATACATATATTCAACTAAGGTTTAACCGCTAATATCAAGTGTCCAACCCTATCTCTAATCCAAGTCCGGAGCCGCCACTCTAATCACGATCTCTCTTCATCTCCTCAACCCTGAACCTGTCCCACCTATTGTCATGTACAGATACAGACAAGACAACAGCCGGATAACTTCGGTGAGAATAAATCCAAATATAAATCAACGAAACATGCAATCATATAAACAAATATAAAGCATGTAACAGGTAACAGCAATATGTATCAAAATCTGAAACATAACTAATATCAAACTGTCGACAATACTCGTAGCTACACAATTTAGACTAGACTCAATCCTAGTCTAGGGATCCCGGTTTCCAGAAGTTGGCATTCCATATCCATCAACAGTAATAGAAGGAATACCGATTCTATCCACATCGATATGGTATCGATCACCATAAATAGAAAAAGGTCTGATTCTATCCACACCGATATGGTATCGATCACCAGTAATAGAAGGAACTCTAATTCTATCCACACCGATATAATATCGATCACCAGTAATAGAAGAAGCTCCAATTCTATCCACACCGATACGATATCGATCAACAGTAATAGAAGAAACCCAAATTCTATCCACATCGATAGCCAATCATCCGGTGACAGACTTTGGCTCTCTCGCCAATACATTATCCTGTAACATCGTGCAATGTGCCCGTGGCGATCCCGCCACTGTCAAGCACTTTTTTTACAAGATTACTCGACTAATACCTGCTGTCTATATATCAAGAGAACAAATAATCTAATACCTGCTATTCATATATCAAGAGAACAAGTATATCAATCAAATACCTGCAATTATCAATGCAATAAAATAAAGTATGTGATTTAGGGAAACTCAAGTCCAAACTGACTCAAGTCGATCTCCCAATACCACATTGACTTATACCTTTCGTTTGTAGTCTCAGTCTAAAGCAACTGAAGTTCTGAACTCAAGACTGTCTGTGTAAATCTGAAACGATATATCAAGAAACATACTATCAATATTTCATTCTCAATTCAACTCTGAATCTGATTAATCTGAATTAATTCAAATCTGCGGCATAACGGCGCAATCTCAGTATTTCCGTCAATACCACATCACTAGATAACAGTTACAATCCATAACCCATATCCAATACAATCGAAAATCAATCAACAATCCAAATCTGTCCAATATCGACAGATATATTTTGAAAAATCATAACAATTCTATAATCAATCTGTTCTTTGATCTGACTTCGATTCTACAATGTGTAGTATTCTCAGAACACATAATAATGATCAAATAATAATTCCTCCAATATCATAATTTCAAATGATAACAGAACTCCATAAAACTTACATCCAGTTGTAGCTGTCGACACAAGGATCTCAGTACTGGGTTCAGATTATAAATCTGAGTACCGAATCTAGAATAATCAAATTTCGAAAGCGTAAGAAAACTTTGAGGGAATTGCTGAAACCCTTTTCTCGATTCTTGTTGTTGGTCTCGTAGGAAATGAAGAATATACATTATATATTTGCATGCAAGGACAAGTGTCATATTCAAGTCCCAAATTGCACTTTAGTCCTTGAAGTATTTACTTTTTGCAATTTGGTCCTCACAACTCTTTTTAATTCCATTTCAATCCTAATTAATTACAAAAATCGTGGAATCTAATTCATCATTCCAAAATTCGTAAATTAAATAATTACGGATTAAAGCGATATAATCTCGGGCCTTACACGAATTCTCAATGACTTAGGCTCAAAGAGATATTTAAAACCTTGAAATATCAGAGTTAGAATGGTAATCAAGGGCATTGTAGAATGAATCAATATTGGGCTTGAAAATCTAAGCGTTAGTGGAATAATGCTGTGGTAAATTAAAAATTTAGAGTGATAATGATTTAAGGTAAAGTTGATCAATCAGTCAAGTTATAAGGGTAGACATTTAGTTAACCTATTTTTGGGAATATAAGTTTGATGTATCATAAGTTTTAGTCACGACCTTTAAGAGTTAAAATTACACCTTTTTTAGAGTTGATTTTTTTAAAAAAAAAAATCGCGTATGATTGATGGTTAGGTTTCTTGAGAGACATATGTAAGAAGTCAGATAGACACCATGTTTGGGGGAAATTAAAAATGTTGGTCTTAAAAGTTTAGTAGTATAATGATATTTGGAAGTAAGTATACATGGTATACATGAACGTTTAGATGTTATGCTTTATAAAGAATAAAGGCACTTGAGGAATTTTTGAAAGTCATTAAGAAACTTGAGATTAAGCGGATATGTGTGTTGTAATTAGGTTATCTAAGATTATTTTTGTTAGGTAAGTGTGAATTTCAACTTTATGAGATATGTGTTTATATGAAATTTTTGGGGGAAATAAAAACAAAAAGGAATTGTTTGTGTTCAACATAGGTTACCAACGGACGAATGTTAAGATTTTTATCAAGTAAAAAATCTAAAATCTTGATATGGAGATTCTAGAACTCTATGGGTTATAAGTGAAGATGATTTATTAGAGTTAGTCTAATGCTTTCATGTGATAACTTATTAAGTTTTCTACGCTAGTATTAATTAAGCATTAAGGATACGAAAGAATGAGACATTTGTTTCAAGGAGGAAAGTCCAATGGTCTTAGGCCTCCAATTTATTGTAATTGGGAAGAGAATAGTTTAAGCCTATAATTGATGCTAGAAAAGTTTTATTATATAGGTAGAAGATCGATATTATATATTTGAGTTTTATGGATTAACATTACTCGAGGTTTAAAATTTACAACAATT
The DNA here is from genome assembly GCF_022965805.1 of Primulina eburnea. Lineage (NCBI taxonomy): Eukaryota > Viridiplantae > Streptophyta > Magnoliopsida > Lamiales > Gesneriaceae > Primulina > Primulina eburnea. Next base: position 16,243,459 of record NC_133108.1, read on the forward strand.
TAATATTTGAGATGTACTTATAAGTTACGTAAGTTTGGAGTTGTAAGATAAAGATTCGATTTAAGGATCTTAGGCTAATATTATTATGGGGTTGAGATAAGGCTTAACATTTAAGTGTATTACCTAGTATAGAAGTCGATCAGTAAATTTTGGTGCTAAGGTTTCATAAGTCGAACTACATAAATGAAAACGTAATAGGTTGATGAACATTATGAGTATTGTATACGAAAAATGTGCGATAAGTTGGACATCCAATTCTAATATGAGGAATTGCGAGAATTGTCAAATTCGAGATCATAGTAGAATAGAACTAAGTCGTCGTAAGTTGTTTTAAGTTTCGTTTCGCAATCGAGGATTTTGAAGGCAATTTAATTGGGATTGAGGAGACATAAGGAGAACTTAACACTTATTTAATCAGAGTGGCGCAGCGGAAGCATGGATTATTGAGATATTGTAATTAAGATTTTAAAATTTTTGTTTATCGAGGTTAAACGAATTTTGGGGACGAAATTCAATTTAAGGGAGATAGATTTCCACGTCCCGAAAATTTGAATGTTCACGTGAACCACATACATACAAGTTATAAAACTTCTTTTGTATTTTATTAAATGGTTTTAATGCATTAAATGGATGTTTATTGCATGATTATGTATTTTAATTCGTGTGTTATTTAAAGTTTCATGCATAAGAGTTTTTAATAGTTATCGCGCTCGAACGAGGAACGGAGACCTTAGATAATTAAGGAAAAATGTTTTTATTAAATAATTAGTTTTAATTTTTTAAAATATGGTGTATTTAAATATGATTTTTTTGAAAATAGGCCTTGATTGTTACTCGTCGGGTCATATTTTTACCGGTACGCAAAATTTAGAGAATCGGGAGACTTTTTGAGGGCTCAGGCAATGTTTTCAAAAACGTACCTAAACTCAATATTTTTTGAATTTTTTTGGGCTTAATGTGTTTATTTTGTTGCTTAATGGGCCAAAAAATCCTTTTAACCCCTTTGATTTTAATTAAGGGCACATTAGTGCATAATTATACCACTTAAACACCAGTATCTAAACCCTAAACTCACCACCCTAACCATTCAGCCGCCCCCTTCATTTCCAGCAGCCACTTTTGAATATTTCAGCAAGTTTTCTCTCTAGTTTCTCAAGCTTTTTTTCAAAGGACTTCTTCCCACTTCTCCGGTTCACGTCCTACGCGCATATCTTCGTGTTTTCAAGCGTATAAACGCAAAGGCATGCCCTAAATCTTGTTTTTCTCATCATTCACATCATAATATGCTGATTTGTGCGTCTATGTATGATAAATTTTCTGATATATTATATGGTATCGTTTTTGCATAGTTTTGACATGAAATACACCTAACTTTGATGCAATTCACGTTTTCTTGACTTCTTGTGTAAGGGGCTGCCGGTTTGAGGTGTTAGGGGGCTGTATACGTTGGGAGTTAAGGTGTCAAGGACTGGAGTCACGAGTTAGTCACATTTTTGGGAGGGCCGAACGGTCTTCTTGAGAGAGATATGATTTTTATCGTAAAACCGCACAATCTCTGAAATTTCTGTATCACAAAACCCATCACCCTTTGTTATTTCGAATTCTGCGACTTATATGTTTTTTTTTTTTTTTTCTGAAAATGGGTTCAACATATGATTTATAGCACTCTGTGATTCTTCCATTCGATATAAAATTTGTAATTTTCTGATACGAAACGAGTGAGATATGATTTTTATCATAAAATTGCACAAGCTGTGAACTTTCTGTGTCACAAAACTCGTCACCCTCTGTTATTTCGAATTCTGCGACTTATATGTTGTTTTTCTGAAAATGGGTTCAACATATGATTTGTACCACTCCGTGTTTCTTCGATTCGATAGAAAATTTGTAATTTTCTGATACGAAACGAGTGAGATATGATTTTTATCGTTTCAAGCTGTGAAATTTCTGTGTCACAAAACCCGTCATCCTCTGTTATTTCAAATTCTGCATCTTATAAGTTGGTTTTCTGGAAATATGTTCAACATATGATTTGTAGAACTCTGTGTTATCTTCGATTTGATAGCAAATTCGTAATTGTTTGATAAAAATCGAGGGAGATATGATTTTCATCGTAAACTCACTCAAGCTGTGAAAATTTGTGCATGTTTTTCACGTTTTCTCAAGTTGCGAGGGCAGGCTCGGCCAAGGAGGGCTGAACCAGGCCATGGTGTGGTCCAGGAGGTCCAGATGTGGGCTAAGAAGAGTTGGTTTAGGTCTGTTCCCCGTTGGTTTTGTCTAGGGTCGAGAATTCGAGGGTTTAGTGCACTAGGGTTCAGCTCGCTATGGTGCAGAAAAATCCAGCAGCTTTCAGGTGCTGTTCGAAGGTCTTAAGTGGGCTGGTCTAGGTGGTTTAAGGCTGGTAGGGTATGCTTGAGGCATGATTTAAGCTTGGAGAGATTTGGTTATGTTTCGGGTTGGTTCGGGTTAAAACCGAGACTCCAGTCCAAGTTTTAAAATGAATCGTGTAATTTTTGAATCGGGCTTGAGTTTACGTCTAAGAAATGCTTATGAATATGTTTTGAGGTGTTTTAAGGAGCGTGGTAGGTTTCGGGTCGAAATTTTGAGGTCCATGGATAAAACAGTCATTTTGGGTTTCCAGTGGCAAAATGGTCATTTTGCATTCGGGTCGAGTTTTTAGTCCTGGCAGCGCCCTGAGCACAATTTGACATGATTTTTAACATTTATGCTACCTTGTACACGCCTTTTACGTAATTATGAAAATACGTTGCATGCTTGATTTTAAGGAAAAATTACGTATATGCATGATTTTGATAAGTTAAGAAAATGATGATGTTTTTGAAGGATGCGAGTTGATTGTGACTGACGATATATGTATACGATGATATGCTTGGAGATATCGTGAGGAAAAATGCCACAGAGGGAGCCCGTTTACGGGATAAGTCCCCAAAGGGAGCCCGATGATCGAATTTCCATTGACATGATATGATAATATGATAGGCCAAGGCTCAATTGACGTGTGAGAGTGTCGTTGATTTCCCCGTCGTCCGGTACCGTAGTTATACGTAGATGGATCCATTGTATAGAGCTGATACGAAAGTCACAACTAATGAACTAAATTCAATTAAAGAAAATTTATACGTATATGATAATGTGATGAGACATGTTTTACACGTTATGCTATTATACGACATGTTTAAATTTATGCTTTTAAGATCATGAAATGTATGTTGATTACAGTATTTTTCACTTTTGAATGTTATCTATATGTACTTGCTAGTAACGTTACAGAGGTGTTAAATCTTTAAACTCACTAGATGTGAATGATGCATGTGAGTATTTTGATAAGGAGACTGGAGGTGATGATGACTGAAAGGGCGGAGCTGGTGGCACACATTAACCCGAGGACCTTGTATTCTTCCGCAAGAATATGATCTTATGGGAATACATTTAAACAGATTTTTAAATGGTTGATTGTTTTATTTTGTTGAAGGTTTTGACAGATTTTAGTATGCTTGAGGTTTTATATTTTTAAACGGTAATTGTTTAGGTTGGTTGTTATTTTCATAATTTTAACTGTAGTGATTTTAGTCAGCAGTTTGTTAGTTTTACAAAATGCATGTTTCGAATTTTATGTATTTATGTAGGCACGATTTTCAGTCATTGTAAAAAAAAATTTAATAATATTGAGTATAATTTTAAAATGAGAAGACATTTCAATATTATTGAATATGTTGAAAAATAATATTTAAAATGTGTGTATTGAATATTTGAATGTTGAAAATAAGAGTTGTAAATATTGAAAATTAGTGTGTGATGATGTATGTAATGATGTATTTTATTTTTGGATTATTTGTAAAGATTTCCTATAAATAGATCTCTCATTTGTGAAGAAAATCACATTTGAGTAGAGAGAAAAATATTATAAAGTGTGTAGTTTGGTAAATTTTGAGAGTTTGAGATTTTTACTTTTTACCATAAATTTTTACTTTTTCACAACACATTATCAGCACGAAGCTCTAAAAGTCCTCCATACTTTTCCAAGCTCCAAACAGAAGAAATGTAACAAAAGTAATAATATTTATTTTACTGTTATTTATTTATTGTGTATATATTTAATATATAATATAATGTTATTATTAGAAATAATACAAATAAATTTTTCAAAAACTTGTTATAAATCCTGGGAGGATGTTAAGACGACATCCCACACTCCCGGTAAGGGATACGACAAGTATAAAAGCCTACAAGATTTTTAAACAAAATAACTTATGACACATCATTATAATAATATGATATGATATACGTAATTATTTAAACATGTCTAATATTATATACATCATATTATTACCATAAAATTATACAAATACATACCTTTATTTTTTTGTACACCAACGATCATAAACGGTAAAAAAAGGCTAGTTTTTGTCTTATAAATATGATCTCACGAACACATTCAATCACTCCAACTTTCTCTTCTTCTCTAAAAATTATTCTTCACTAAAATTTTCGAAGAAAAAAAAAGATGGCTTTCTCAAGGTTATTTTTAATTATTTTGGTCATCATACTCACCAGTCTTTTAGTTATCAGAGAATATCCTCCTCGTGTGTTTTCTTTATTTTTACAAATGGTTGTACTTGTTGTTTATCCATTACTTTGTATTGCAATATTCATTAACTAATAAAATGCATCGTAATTTTTTTAGTACCACCATGTCAAATTTGACAAAGCTCGAATTTGTTGCGCTCAACATCACGAGAAAAAATTATATGCCATGGACTCTCGATGTAGAAATGCATCTTGAGTCATTGGGTTTATGTGAGATCATAAAAGAAAATGGCATATCGACATCACAAGAAAAGGCAAAAGCCATTATATTTTTGCGTCGACATCTCGACGAGGGATTGAAATGTGAATATTTAATTGAAAAAGATCTCATGGCTTTGTGGAAGGGATTAAAAGAAAGATTTGAACATATAAGGGAAGTTATACTTCCGACCGCCCGTGATGAATGGAATATGTTAAGATTTCAAGATTTCAAGAAAGTCAGTGATTATAGTTCAGCGATGTATCGAATAATCTCGCAGCTAAAATTTTGTGGACATGAGGTCACAGAATCGAAAATGCTTGAAAAAACATTTTCCACGTTTCATGTATCAAATATTACTCTACAGCAACAATATAGAGTACGTGGATTTGCGAGATATTCTGAACTCATCTCATGTCTTCTTATGGCGGAAAAAACAACGAGCTATTAATGAGAAATCATCAGTCCCGACCCACTGGATCAACAGCATTTCCAGAAGTAAATGTTGTAAGTAAAAATGAATTTAAACCTCGAAAACAAAATCAAATTCAAAGACAAGATTTTGGTCGAGGTCGAGGTCGTGGACGTGGAATTGGCCGTGGTCGTGGTCGAGGCCGTGGTTTTGAAAACAATAGAGATAGTTATTTTTATAAATCATCTCAAAAGAGCGTCCCAAACCATCCACCGAAAAGGCATCATGAGAATACAAGTGTTAATGAGAATCACTCAAAAAGATATGAAAGTTCTTGTTTCAGATGTGGTACTCCAGGACATTGGTCCCGTATTTGTCGAGCCCCTGAGCATCTTTGTAAACTTTATAAAGAATCATTAAAGGAGAAAGAAAAGGAGACCAACTTCACTGAACGCAGTGACCGTTTGAGTGATTCAACTCATTTTGATGCTGGTGATTTTATGAATGATTTCTCTGGAAATGATCATTATGTTGGTGGGATAGAAATGAACAATATTGATGCTGCAGATTTTCTCAATGATTTCTCTGAAAATGAACAATATAGTGGTAGAATATAAATGAACAATAATTTATTTTTCATGTATTCATATAATAATGTTTTATTGTATAATTATAATATGTGTTATATTTAAATATATATTGCCAGTAATTTTATTTCATTGCATATTTTTTTTAAGTTCAAAAATGGAAAATGCTATGAGCAAAGCTGAAGTTTGCATACCCGATAGTGGTACAACGCACACTATCCTCCGAGATAAAGGATATTTCTTGGAACTAAAACCAACAAAAACAACGGTGAATACAATATCAGGTCCTGTAGACTTGATTAAAGGATGTGGTAAAGCACAATTTTTGTTACCTAATGGTACAAAATTTTTGATCAATGATGCTTTATATTCACCACAATCGAAAAGAAATTTGTTGAGTTTTAATGATATATATTCCCATGGATATGATAATCAAACAATGAATGAAGGGAATGAGAAATATTTGTGTCTTATCACATATAAATCAGGAAAGAAATATGTGATTGAAAAACTACCGATGCTCCATACTGGATTGCATTATACACTTATAAGTCCCATTGAATCAAACATGGTAGTTGATAATTCTTCAATATTAACCAATTGGCATGATCGATTGGGACATCTTGGTTTAACAATGATGCGAAGAATTATAAAAAATACACATGGTCATCCGCTGAAATATCAGAAGATCTTTCACAATAATAAGTTTCAATGTAAAGCATGTTCTCTTGGAAAACTTATTATAAGACCATCACCAGCCAAAATCCAAACTGAATCACCAATGTTTCTTGAACGTATTCAGGGTGATATTTGTGGACCAATTCATCCACCATGTGGACTATTCAGATACTTTATGGTATTGATTGATGCCTCCAGCAGATGGTCACATGTATGTTTATTGTCAACTCGAAATGTTGCATTTGCAAGATTACTTGCTCAAATAATAAAATTGAGGAATCAATTTCCCGATTATACAATCAAGAAAATTAGACTTGATAATTCTGGTGAATTTACTTCCCAGACTTTCAATGATTATTGTATGTCTATGGGACTCATTGTTGAGCATCCTGTTGCTCATGTACATACACAGAATGGATTGGTTGAATCATTGATTAAACGTCTGCAAATGATTGCTAGACCAATGATTATGAAAACAAAGCTCCTTATTTCTATATGGGGGCATGCAATTTTACATGCTGCTTCATTAATTCGCATCAAACCAAGTGTATATCATAAATATTCCCCATTGCAGCTTGCATTTGGTAAAGAACCAGACATTTCTCATCTGAGAATTTTTGGATGTATGGTGTATGTGTCTATTGCACCACCGCAACGAAAGAAAATGAGACATCAAAGAATGGTTGGAATTTATATCGGTTATGATAGTCCATCAATCATTCGATATCTTGAACCTCAGACAGGCAACGTGTTCACAGCACGTTTTGCTGATTGTCATTTTAATGATGAAATCTTCCCAATGTTAGGGGGAGAACAGAAACATACCGAAAAGGAAATTACATGTTATGTATCATCATTGTTACATCTAGATCCAAGAACACAACAATGTGAAAAATATGTACAGCAAATTGTGCACTTGCAAAGAATAACAAATCAAATACCAGATACATTTACAGATGCAAAAGGGGTAAATGCTCATGCTCGAATTGAAATTCCAAAGAAACAAATTGAACAAATTCATGATGTTGTAAAACACCTGAAGCGTGGAAGTCCAGTCGGTTCCAAGGATAAAAATCCTCGAAAAAGAAAATTCATAGAGAAACACGATGATCACAAAATAGAGAATGATGTTCCTGAAGAAACACATGATGATCACAAAATAGAGAATGGTGTTCCTGAAAAAACACATGATGATCACAAAATAGAGAATGGTGTTCCTGATGAAACACATGATGATGAAAATGTTCTGTCAGAACCTCAAACTGACGAGAATCATGAAATCTCTATCAATTATATTAATACTAGAAAAATATGGAACTGAAAAGATATAGAAGAAATTGATGATATATTTTCTTATAATGTGGCAATCGACATCATAAATGATAATGAAGATCATGAACCAAAATCTTTTGGTGAATGCAAAAATCGGCAGGATTGGATAAAATAGAAAGAAGCCATCCAGGTTGAATTGGATTCGCTAAATAAACATAATGTTTTTGGACCTATATTCCTTATACCTGAAGGTGTAAAACCTGTTGGATATAAATTGGTTTTTATTCGAAAGCGAAATGAGAAAAATGAAATAGTAAGATATAAAGCTCGACTTGTTGCACAAGGTTTTTCTCAAAGACCTGGAATTGATTATGAAGAAACGTATTCTTCCGTGATGGATGCAATTACGTTTCGGTATTTGATTAGCTTGACAGTATCTGAAAATTTAGAAATGCGTCTTATGGATGTTGTTACAGCTTACTTATATGGATCACTTGATAGTAATATATATATATATGAAAATCCCTGAAGGATTTAAGATACCTGAAGCACAAAGTTCAAAACCCAGAGAATGTTATTCTGTGAAATTACAAAGATCATTATATGGTTTGAAGCAATCCGATCGAATGTGGTATAATCGACTAAGTGATCACTTGATGAAAAAGGGATATGTAATTAATTCAATATGCCCTTGTATTTTCATTAAGAAAACAACATCCGGATGCGTAATTATTGCTGTATATGTTGATGATTTAAACATCATTGGAACGAATAAGGAAATTCAAGAAGTTGTGTCATACTTGAAGGAAGATTTTGAAATGAAGGATTTTGGAAAAACCAAGTATTGTCTGGGTTTACAAATTGAACAAAAAGAATGCGGAATGTTTGTTCACCAGACAAATTATACAGAAAAGATCCTTAAACGTTTTAATATGGATAAATCATATCCTTTAAGTACTCCAATGGTTGTTAGATCATTAAACATAGAAAAGGATCCATTCCGTCCATGTGAAGATGATGAAGATATTCTTGGTCCAGAAGTACCATATCTAAGTGCTATGGGTGCCCTTATGTATCTTACAAATTGTACAAGGCCTGATATATCTTTTGCCGTAAATTTGTTGTCAAGATTTAGCACATATCCAACAAAGAGACACTGGAACGGAATTAAACATATATTCCGTTATCTACGAGGAAAGACAGACTTGGGACTTTTGTATTTAAAAGATGCTAATCCAAGTATAATTGGTTATGTCGATGCTGGATACTTATCTGATCCACACAAGGCACGTTCCCAAACTGGATATGTATTTACTCGTGGAGGCACTGCAATTTCTTGGCGTTCACAGAAACAAACGCTCGTAACAACTTCATCAAATCATGCCGAGATTATTGCACTATATGAAGCAAGTCGTGAATGTGTGTGGTTAAAATCAATGACCCAACATATCCAAATCTCATGTGGATTATCATTCGACGAGAAGCCTGTGATACTATATGAAGATAATGCTGCATGTGTTGCTCAAATGAAAGAAGGATGCATAAAAAGCGACAGAACTAAACATATTCCTCCTAAATTCTTCGCATTCACCAAGGAGCTAGAGAAGAATAAATGTATTGATGTTCGTCACATTCAATCAAGTGAAAACTCTTCAGATCTCTTCACAAAGGCACTTCCTACGTCAATATTCAGAAATCACATATATAATATTGGGATACGCAATCTACGAAATTTTTGAAGAATTGTTTGTGTCAACATGAGGGGAAGTTTACGTGACTGCACTCTTTTTCCCTTGCTATGGTTTTTATCCTAATGGGTTTTTCCTAGTAAGGTTTTTAACGAGGCAACATAAAAACACGTAATGAAGACAATCATTATGATCATCATCACAAAGGGGAGTGTTGAAAAATAATATTTAAAATGTGTGTATTAAATATTTGAATGTTGAAAATAAGAGTTGTAAATATTGAAAATTAGTGTGTGATGATGTAGGTAATGATGTATTTTATTTTTGGATTATTTGTAAAGATTTCATATAAATAGATCTCTCATTTGTGAAGAAATCACAATTGAGTAGAGAGAAAAATATTATAAAGTGTGTAGTTTGGTAAATTTTAAGAGTTTGAGATTTTTACTTTTTACCTTAAATTTTTACTTTTTCACGACTGAACATACATATGATCTTAGAAGTTCCTCGTAATTTCTGAATAATTACTTTTTGTTTTCTAGCAAACTTCATTAATTTAAAATATATATTTCTAAAAAAAATAAACAAGTCAAAAATAAAATATTATATCATTTTCTAAAAATTATAGTATCTTCTACAATTAAAACAACACAAAAGATTTATATAAAAAATTTCAATTTTGCTAGACGAATATATTATTTGATTCGATCTATGAAAAAATATTATTTTTTATTTTAAAAATATGATTTTTCACTGTAAATATAAATTGATTTGACTTGTCTAATGATTATAAATCGATGAATTTAGTAAGAAATTTCTTCAGATGAACGGTCAGATATAACTACAATATTTTCGTCTATTTCAATTTTTTTTTGACATTGGAATTGGGGTTTTAGGTCTTGAACTCACTTTATTATATACTTATAAATTCGTAGTTCCCTCCATAAGATACATCCCCATCCCACAAGCTTATTGGATCCGATGGCTTGTAATATCAGTCTTACTTGCTCACCACTCTTAAAAGCACCAACCAAATGTCGATGTCATTCTTCTTTCCACAATGACCATTCACAGGAGTCATTTTTGACTTTTGAAGTGAATAATTTAAATTTTATAGATTTTTTTTTTTTAAAAAGAAAAAGAAAAAAGAAGTTTTATTTATTAAGATCTTGAATAATATTCTTTAGAAATATTGGTAAATTTAAGATCTTGTATCTATCACGATTATCAACATAAAAATATGTCGTGCTGCTTTAAGAACACCAACATAAAATAAGAATTTGTGCTTCTTCAAAAGCATCAATATAAACATAAAATATTATGCCTCTTCTGGAGCATTAATATAAAACTAAAATTATCATCATAAGATCATATTTGCTATTTCGAGAACACCAATATAAAATCTACATATTGTGCTTCATCGAGAGCATACATACGAAAGAAAAATAATTAATGATTTTATCTTTGAAGAACACTCGTGCTGATAACGTGTTGTAAATTTAGTAGAGAGAATGAGAGAAAAACAAGTACATCTTATTACAACTAAACACCTCTATTTATAATGTAGAAAGATTAGTCTATAAAAGGAACATTACAATCAAATCAATCATCTAAATATCATATATACGACTAAACACCTCTATTTATAATGTAGAGAGGTTAGTCTAAAAAAAGAACATTACAATCAAATCAATCACCTAAATATCATATATATATATATATAGGTGATTGATTATATATGATATTTAGGTGATTGATTTGATTGTAATGTTCTTTTTATAGACTAACCTCTTTATATTATAAATATAAATGTTTAGTTGTAATAAAATGGACTTATTTTTCTCTCATTCTCTCTACTAAATTTACAACAAAAGAAGCTTTATTTATTAGAAAAACCCAATGTTCTCCAATTATTGTTCGGAAATGTAGGAAAGATCAGTCAAATCAATTTCAATATTTGGAGTCCTGGAAGGGGGTTCGATTTATATTTGGTTCAATCACCTTCCACTGTGATTTCAAATTAATTTTATTTTGATGGACAAAACAATACTCGGAATTTGTGTAGCAGTCAATGCAACGGCAAATTGAGTATAAATATAAATACGTAGGGGCCAATAATTTCTCGATAATGATGCATGGAATATATATATATAAAATAATGGACAACTATGACAAAAGTTGCTTTGGCACCACTCATCTTTCCATCTACTTTCTTTATTATTGGATTTTAGTTCATGCTACACGATTGTTCAATTTTAGTAATTTCGGAACAATTGATAACGACACTAATCTTTATTCAAACGATGTTTTCAAATCATATAAATATTTTTATATAATACTTTTGTATAATAATATTTGAAATGTCTCATATAAGTTTCTATGTTGTTGTAATTATAGAAAATGCTATAATTTTTAGAAAATGATATAATATATCAATAATTTTAATAAATTTTCAAATATTTATACTTGTTAAATAATTAATTAAATAAAATAACATTTTGTGCCTCGTTCGTGCAAAATTGCAATTAATATAAAACATAGAGTTTATACCAACCTATTTAAAAACACATCAACTTTTGCGTGTTTTTTCCTTGTACGCTTTTATTTGCTCTTTAAAGTAATTAAATGAGATATTTTTTAAAACTATTAATATGTGAAAGATATATAATTGAGTTATATTCCAAATTCTAAGCTATCTCAGGAATTGTTTTGTTTATCGTCGAGCTCTATCCTTATTTTTTGTTTTTTGTTTTTTTGAAATTTTCGAGTGCAAAAATCTTGTGTATCGAGAGCCACAAAAGTTAAAGGCAAAAGACCGAAATTAGGGACCAAGATCCTCTGCTCGACATCCCCACAGTAGGGGATGCTGTGCCACAAAGTGTTTTTTTTTTAAAATTATATATATATTTTTAATTTTTTTTTCATTAGGATTTTTTTGTTTTAATCTTTCTTTTACTTTCACTCAAAATTTTCATTTTTAAATATTTTTTTGCTATTCTTAAAATATATTATAATTCTTTTTTTTTTCTTTTTTTGATATTTTGTTTACCTCGTTTTTTTGAAAGCAAAACATATTTTATTTTCAATTTTAGTTCTTTTCGTTGATTCGTCCATTTTCATCGATACTCGAACAAGAGTAAAAATTTGTGTTTTGTTTTCGTCATCAATCAATTCTACCAAAAAATATCGAATTTCCTGTAAGGATTATTTTGTCCGACAGATGCTAAAAATTATAAAATATCAGTATAGAATGTAAATGGTATGTAATGCACATGGGCTGTTCTCGATTGGCTTGAGTCCCCTCACGGTTATCCCATTACACATTACTCATAGAACTTCTCCAGCCCAGACACTGGAGCTTTTGCATTCCCAGGATTAGAACCCAAGACCTCCTGGGCTTATATAGATCTTGGCAGCAATTCTGGTACTAGTTGATCTAGTAGCTCAACTGGTACCAGGATTGCTTCCAAGATCTATATAAGTCCAGGAGGTCTTGGGTTCTAATCCTGGGAATGCAAAAGCTCCAGTGCAGGGGCTGGAGAAGTTCTATGAGTAATGGGATAACCGTGAGGGGACTCAAGCCCAATCGGGACAGCCCATGTGCATTACATGGTAAATTTGTGTTTTATCAGAATTAGGTGTTGTTCCAGATGTTACAACATCTGGAACAACATGCAGCAGAATATTATATTTTGTAACACAAATTCACTTTAAATAAATAGATGGACGAGATTAAATATGCACAAGTATAAATACTTGTGCGGTGCCTTGTGGCAAAAATTAATCACTAGAAAATCACAATGTTTACACAAAAACCTATCACTAGTGATTGTACCAAAATCAATTTCCTCAACAATTTGAGAAAATAAAGCTTTCTAAAATAAATAACCAAAACAAAAATAAAAGTAATCAAGAAAGCAAAACTTGATCCCGGAAACCACTATCAACTAGATGCAATCTTCAGTCAACATCGTTACGGATGTTGTCTATAGATGTTCAACATTCAGTGCAACACGTGAATCACCACTTCAAACAGCAACGGCTTCGTGAATAATTTTTACTTTATAATCTCTGCTATGTGTGTGTGTGTATGGTCGATATCGAAGCCACCTTCATCATGAGCTTACCTCTTATTTATAGGTGAAGAATCATATCTCCACAAAGAAACCTAAAATACAAGGAAAGTGAGAGTTTTATTAGGAATAAACTCTTTTTTAAACACTAATACCATATCTCTTGAATTAAGATCTCATTATCTAAGGAAGGCAAAATCATATTAAATATTTGCTCAATCACATCAACAAGGAAAGCTATATTAGGGAAATATATCATTTAAAATCGAAATATTATTTCCCTTCAATCTCCCCTTTTTTTGTCTTTCTTGGACAAAATGAGATCAAACCCATTTATCCTTGTTAAGATCAAAACAACTCCCCCTCTGAATAAATTACTGTTATCAACTCCCCCTGAGTTTTAGATTTTCTCCCCCTGAATAAATTACTGTTTGGAAAAGTGTTGTTAGAATTGTTGGCAACACTTGACACAACACCGGCACCAGTTTCATCAATAGTTTAGAAATAGACCAGGGCAGAGATATTAGTCAAAACAAGAATACAAACAGAAACATTAATAGACAATTAAGAGCAGAAATAGAAACATTTAAACCGACAAAATCTAAACATCCTCTTCATCCTCGTCATCCTCATTTTCTTCATCCTCACTGTCCTCTTCCTCTTCATCATCATCCTTGGTCCCTGACGGACCAGCACCAGTTTGATCATCTCCCTCTTTTTGTCCATGAACGGCCATTTCTAACATGACATTGATGGCAGCAGCCAAACTCTCATAGTAGGCCAAGTCGACCTTAGCCTGGGCAATTTTCTTGAGAGCATGATCAAGATGAGCCTGGACACCTGCTACGGTAATCTTCACATAAACAGGTTTAGGTGGTCGAGATGTGGAACTAGGAGACGGGCCGGTAGTAGGAGGTATTGTGGTAGAGGTGTTTTGAGAGGTGCCTGCGGTGGTGGCTGGAGGTGATGCAGACCAGGGGAGGTCTAGCTTTCGAGTGCCTTTGAAGAGTGCAGGGGCAATCTTGAGGGGTTCCCCGAGATCAGAAAGTTGCTCCGTGATATCCCTAGCAAAACCTTGTGAAATCAGAAGCCCATAGATCAGACTTGGGTATGGGAGCTTCGATGATTTAAGACCACCATTAGCATACTGCATTACTCTATGGAACACCAGTTTCCCGAAGTTGAAGACCTCATTTGTGCCAATGGAGTATAAGACCAAAGCTTGATGTCGAGTAAAAGCAGTGGTATTTGTAGAGGGAGTCTAGTTTCGTACTGAAAGCTTGTGGAGCACGGAGTAAAATGAGGTTAATTTTGCCGCGGATAACTTATGTGGATGGGTTGGAAAGTGAGTCAGTAGTCCCCCGGTGAGAGTGGAAGTTACTAGGTGAATGTCCGGGCCAATACCATCTTCATCTTCGGCAGGAGTCTGATAAAGTGCATTGATGATTGTATGATTGAACTCATAGATCTGGTTGCGGACAACCACTTTCCCATACTTTGCAGATCATTCATCAGCTACAGCAGGTGTAAGGTTCGTGTAGAATTCTAACACAGGCCCTCGACTAAACGGTGTGACAGCAGAAACTGTAGAGAGTAAGGAGTAGTGTCTCAGGAACGTTATCAGATTATGCCTCTCAAAGGCATCGGTGTCAACATTCCTCTCCTCAATGAGGTCTCGAGTGGAATACAGATGCCACTGGGCATTGGCGTGCTCAGTGTAACATTTTGCAGAGAAGGAGGAGTTCAAGTCATATGCACTGAGATCAGTGTCGTCCTCAGTGTTGGCATCATTCTCGCCAACTTCCTGTGCAGCAGTGCAATTTCCTCACAGAAAACATCTTCTTCGGCAACTTTGGCAGTTGAAATGCTATAGTCAGTAGAGTCTTTGGTTTCTGGAGGAGCAACAGGAACAACAGAGGCTCCAGGTTTCTGATTTTTCATGTTGGCCATAAATTGGGCCAATGTGATTTCTTCTTCAGTGGAGGGAGAGGGCTCTTGTGGAGGAACAGGGGTCGTTTGCTCAGGGGTGTTAGTGGCATTGCTGGAGGTAGACTTGCCTTCGGTAGGTGGAGGGGCACTCTTCTTGCGGGCCACAAACTCATAATTCGCATCATCAGAGTCATCACCCGAGGTGTCTGCTGGATCAATCAGCGAGGGGCGAGTAGATGGTTGACCCTTGTATCGGAAACGTTTGCCCGGCGTGAGGTCTGGGTTATACCCAGCTTGTCGTTTTGAGCGTCTTTTTGGAGGAGAGGGTGGATCGAAAACCCTAATGATAGGTGGGTTATCAATATCCTGCGGATTTCCAGGCTCACTTGGCTTAATAATCTCCAGGGACACCGCGTCTTCAACAGCAAGTATCAACGGTAGGGGCGAGTCCACAGTGGGTGTTGTAACAGATGTTGTCGTGCTGGGGGCAACATCATCTGTGTGTCCCATTTCACTTTGAATATCATGGGGTTCAAATCCATTTCCTGCCATTGATGGTAGATTGAAAATTAATTTAAGAACAGGGAGAAGAGTCGAAAAATTTTTAAACGATGAAATATTCCTTCAGAAAGAAACTTCGAGATGCAGGTGCGAAAATTCGAGAACCGATTAAGCTAACAGTGATGAATTAGGCGGTGTAAATCACAGAGATAATCATGAAATTATAGTGTAACGGTAACATTCCAAATCAGTAAATGACTGATTCCAACGGTAAAAGAAATCAAACGGGCAAATAAAATAACTGTTACTCCATAAAGAAATTTATCGCGATAACTGTGTGCAATTAGTTTTTCAAAATAGTTCCAGAAAGAAATCCACATCGAATTAAAATGCCACTTAAAATTAAGGATCACATGAATTCGATTTCCTGCAAAAATTTTATTTTTCACAAAATGTCTTTGTTGAGATACAAGTAACCTTCTGACCCAATTCACAATGTTATGTTTATGCATGATTTATGGATGCCTAAAAACATAATGGAACATAGATAGAAACATGAGAGCAAATATGAGATATGTTTGCAGATGAAGTGTTGTCACAAATGTTGGCAACATCTCCAGTCAACACCCACAATTCTTGAAAACAAAATTTGATAATCTTCACACTCAGTGACTTAATAATATTTTTAACCTAGAAGTGGTAGTTCTCACACTAGAAAAATAGTCTTCATTGAACTCCTCTAGGTAGCTTTTTCCATTTTCTTCTATTTCTGTGTTAATTTTAGAAGGGGTAGCTCCCACACTAAACGCACATATTTCATTGGGCTCTTTTAGGTAGTTTTTTCCATCTTTCCTTCTAATCACAGACCCATCACTTAGTTTACTTGTCACATTGGTTAGAGTCAATGACCACACTTCAAATCTTTCTGTGACTAACTTCACATGTAAAAGTGTGAAGTTTGTAAAGATAACAAGGAATTGTAGGTGCAATAGAGAATTATGCTACACATGTTCAACACATCATATCACAGTATGAATGCAATGCAGAATGTCTAAGTCCTAAAAATATATATGCAAATGAGATGTTGTCCGAGATGTTGTAACATCTGAGACAACATCCAAGAGTGATTACACAGAACACATGCTGAGAGATTTCTGAAGGTTGGAAAATCTCTCAAAATCCAATGCTTTGGTTAATATGTCGACCAGTTGGTTATTTGTATCAACAAACTCCATTCGGATCAATCCTTTCTCTACAAGATCTTGAATAAAATGTTGTCTTATGTCAATGTGCTTTGTTCGAGAGTGTTGTACTGGATTTTTTGAAATGTTAATTGCACTAGAATTATCACAATACACGACTAAGGATTTACTTTTAAGCCCATAATCTTCTATCATTTTATTCATACATAAAAGTTAGGTGCACGCATTTCCAGCTGCCACATATTTTGATTCAGCAATGGAAAGTGAAACACAATTCTGTTTTCGACTATGCCAAGAAATCAGATTATTGCCAAGATAAAAACAACCCCCAGAAGTGCTTTTTCTATCATCTAAATCCCCAGCCCAATCAGCATCAGAAAATCCTACCAGGTTTGAGTTGGTTTCGTGTGTATACCATAATCCTAATTCAATTGTTCCTGCTATGTAACATAAAATACGTTTAACAGCTTTCAAATGAGAAATTTTAGGATTGGATTGATATTTAGCACATAAGCAAACACTAAACATGATGTCAAGGCGACTGGCAGTCAAATACAGGAGGCTACCTATGATGCTACGATATAAGGTGTTGTCAATATTTTCGGAAACATCATTTTTGCACAATTTCTCACTCGAGCCGATAGGAGTTTTCATGTGTTTTGGGTTTTCATTTTTCAAATTTCTTAATCAAATTCTTAGCATACTTGCTTTGACACAAAAAGATGTCATCATGCATTTGTTTAATTTGCAAACCAAGAAAGAAATTTAGCTCACCAACCATGCTCATTTCAAATGTAGATGACATGCACTCAATGAAATCATCAGCATGCTTTTGAGAGGAAGAACCAAAGATTATATCATCAACATATACTTGACAAATAAGAATCTCACCTTTGGATTTTTGAATAAAAAGAGTTTTGTCTACCTCACCTCGTTTGAAGCCAATTTCGAGTAGATATGCAGTCAATCTCCCATACCATGCACGTGGTGCTTGCTTCAAGACATAAAGTGCCTTCTTCAACTTGTAGACATGATCCAAATGGTGTGGATCCTCAAAACCCTTAGGTTGTCTAACATACACTTCCTCACTCAAAATACCATTTAAAAATGCACTTTTAACATCCATTTGTAAAATTTTGATTTTCATGTAGCATGCAACGACTAGTAGTAGTCTGACTGACTCAATACGGGCTACAGGAGCAAAGGTCTCATCAAAATCAACCCCCTCAACCTGTGTGTACCCATGAGCAACCAATCTTGCTTTGTTTCTAATGATGTTTCCAGACTCTTCGGTTTTATTTTCGAAAATCCATTGTGTACCAATTATGTTACCATGGTCATGAGGTGGAACCAAGTCCCACACATCATTTCGAACAAATGGCTCAAGCTCATCATGCATAGCATTAATCCAAAACTCATCTTTCAAAGCTTCACCAACATTTTTAGGCTCAATATTGGATATATAACATGAAAATCTAACCTGTGAGTATGTAGAACTCAGGCGAATCGGTCCAACCATTTTTCGGTAATCAATCTTTTCTTTCTTCCGAGTTTGAACATCTCCACGCATGTTTCCAATTATTTGAGATGATGGATGGTTTTTCTGAATTTTACTTGGAATACACGATCCATCATCTACTGTATCATCATTGCAATGCGGTTCTTTAGATTCAGTGTCTTCGGTGTCACATGTTGTGCCAGATGTTGCAACATTTGGGGCAACATCTGCATTTTCCTGTGAGATTGGATTGTCCAGAAGGTCTTCAACGTCATTTTCAGTAGTTTTCCTCTTGAGATCTGCACAATCATCAAACACCACATTAATGGATTCCATAATAATCCTATTTCTTAGATTAAACATGCGATAAGCTCGACTATTAGTGGCATTTCCCAAAAACAAACACTTGTCGCTCTTTGAATCAAACTTTGCAAGTTGATCCCTGTCATTCGAAGTGTAACAAACACAACCAAAAACATGAAAATATTTAAGGTTAGGCTTCTTTCCCATAATGATTTCATATGAAGTCATGGTTGAACCATTTCTTAAATAGACCTTATTCGAAATATGACATGTTGTATTAAGGACTTCTGCCCAAAAATGCTTTGAAACATTCTTTGAAGCTAGCATCACCCTTGCCATTTCTTGCAGAGTCCTGTTCTTGCGTTCGGCAATGCCAGTTTTTTGGTGCTGAAAATTCGTGTGAAATACCTTTCCTGTCACAGAAGGATGAGAAGGATATGTTTTCAAATTCTTTACCGTGATCAGTTCTGATCCTTCTCACCTTTAAATTATGGAAGTTTGAGATTCTTGTGAGCAATTGTTTAAACACATCATAAGTGTCCGATTTCTCTCTAATGAAGCTCACCCATGAAAATCATGAGAAATCATCAACACACACAAAAGAATACTTCTTACCTCCAATGCTTTCTACTTCCATGGGACCCATAAGATCTATTTGCAGTAATTCCAGACAACATGTTGTCCCAGATGTTGGAAACACTGGGTGCGACACGCGCGTCTGTTTTCTCTTTTGACAATCTCCACACATATATGATATTCCAGATGAAAGATTTGGCATACCTCGTACTGCATCGTACTTGCTCAAGTTCTTCAAGGTTTTGAAATTTCCATGTCCGAGTTTTTGATGCCAAATGCCAAATTCGGTGATTTGCACATGTTTGCACGAAAGTTCCTCACCTATTTGATAGCAATTATCCGAAGACCTTATATCTGTCATAATGCACTTGTTAGATTCATCAAAAACTTCACAAGTATGTTTATCAAAATTAACAAGCAAATTATCATCACAAAATTGGCTTATGCTTATCAAATTTGAATTTAATCCTTCAACATAAAGCACATTGTGGAGCTTTGGTAGTCCTTCAACTTTCAAAGTACCCTTTCCAACAATTTTTACCTTAGATCCCCCTCCATATGTAACTCTGCCACCTTTTTGTTCAACATAATCGGTGAGACATTCTCGTGATCCAGTCATGTGGCGCGAGCTTCCACTATCAAAGTACCAATGACCTGCAGTGTTAGTTTTTAAAGAGGTATAGACAACCTTACATTGTGTTTTTACCTTTGGTACCCAAATTTGTCTTACTGTAGATCGATGGTGGGAGGTGTTGCGGGAAATGTTGGACAACATTCGGGGCAACATCCGACTCGACTTTTGATTCATGCGATCATCCCTGAGTTTAAAACAGTAGGGCCAGATATGACCAGGCTTAAAGCAGTAATGACATACATACCTGCGTTTTCGTTTCTTAGAAATTGATGCAGCAGGTTGTCTTTTTGATGAAGAGCTTTTGATTGGTGAATTGGATTGTGGTTGTGGAGATGTATCAGCTTTTCCCTTCACAAAAACAGTAGACTTGGAAGATTCACCTATTTCAAACACACTGTCTTTGAATCCTAAGTCTTTCTTGTCATCTCTTCCCATCAAAAGTATGGATTCAAGCTTGGATGTGCTTGAATTAAACTTGGACAAGGTTTCAGTTGCTTTTTGAAGTTCTTCTTTGGTCTTACCAAGTTCCAAATCCTTTTTGCTCAAAATTACTTCAATTTTGGCAACTACAGCTTTTAGTTCCACGTTTTCCTTCATGAGACTTGAGTTCAACTTGTTTCTTTTGGTCCAATCTTCAAACAACTCTTCATAAAGCTTTTGCACACTCTCAAGAGTGAGTTCTTCATAATCAGCTTCTGATTCATCATCTCCACTCAAATTTCCAGAAGTTGTGGCTTTCAAATATACTGAATTTTTGCAGATGTTGCGGCCAGGTGTGGAAACACCTAAAGGATTCACCTGCAGCCAGCGATTTTCTGTAAATAGTGCAGTCAATGAGGTTTGACTTTCTTCATCAGTGGATTTCTCCTCAGCATCGGATTCTTCATCGCTTAGAGACACATTGTAGCCTTTGTTTTTTTCGAAATCGGTTAGCACATTCATTGGCATAGTGTCCAAAGCCCTCGCACTCTCTACACTGCACCGAATCATACCTTTTTGAATTGTATTGTTCATTGCCTTCATTCCGTGGCTGAAATTGTTGCTTGGCAGGGTACTTTTGTGACTTTCAGGTGCAGGAAGGCTAGGAAATTTAGATGGTTGTGCATCCTTCTTTTTATCTCGGATTCTTTTCAAGTAATCACCAAATTTTTTTGTGATAAAGGAGATAGAATCCTCGCAGAGATCAGAATCATTGACTTCTTGAGATATTTGAAGGAGTTCATTGTAGGAGTAATTTGAAGCTTGGAGTGCAATTGTCTTCCCTTTATCCTTCTTCTGCATGTCCACGTTCATCTCGAAAGTACGTAATGAACTGATAAGGTCTTCCAATGCCATCTTAGAAGTGTCCTTAGCCTCATCTATTGCGCAAATTTTTATGTTGAATCTTTCGAGCAGAGAACGGAGGACTTTGCTAACTAGACGCTCATTTGAGATAGCTTCTCCAACACTGAATGCCTCATTAGCAATTTCCCATAGGCGACGATCGTACTCAAGTATGTTCTTAGATTCTTCCATCCTCATCATCTCGAATTTGGAAGTAAGCATCCTTAATCTGGTCCGTCGCACACTCTCAGACCCTTCACAGTGACTTTGGAGAATATCCCATGCACTTTTAGCCGAAGTACAATTTGTGATTAAACTGAACATGTTCATGTCAACCGATGTGAATATAGCATTCAAAGCCTTTGAGTTGTGGTTCGAATTTTGCACTACATCAGCAGTCCAGTCAGTTTCAAGATTTGGCTGTTTGTCACCCTCTTGATCTATCATGACTGGTGGAGTCCATCCATTGATGACACGCTGCCATGCCCGTTCATCTATAGATTTTATGTAGTATATTATTTTGACCTTCCATAGGCTGTAACTGGTACCATCTAGAACTGGTGGTCGAAGTGCTGCGCTTGCAAATGAATTGTCCATTTGATTAGTTCTGTCAAACAAAAACAAAAAGCAGAATCAGCACTTAGTATATCAAGAGTAGGCTCTGATACCACTTGTAAGGATTATTTTGTCCGACAGATGCTAAAAATAATAAAAATATCAATATAAGATGTAAATGGTAAATTTGTGTTATATCAGAATTAGGTGTTGTTCCAGATGTTACAACATCTGGGACAATATGCAGCGGAATATTATATTTTGTAACACAAATTCACTTTAAATAAATAGATGGACGAGATTAAATATGAACAAGTATAAAAACTTGTGCGGTGCCTTATGGCAAAAATTAATCACTAGAAAACCACAATGTTTACACAAAAATCTATCACTAGTGATTGTACCAAAATCAAATTCCTCAATAATTTGAGAAAATAAAGCTTTCTAAAATAAATAACCAAAACAAAATAAACGTAATCAAGAAAGCAAAACTTGATCCCGGAAACCACTATCAACTAGATGCAATCTTCAGTCAACATTGTTACGGATGTTGTCTATAGATGTTGACAACATTCAACGCAACATGGGAATCACCACTTCAAACAGCAACAGTTTCGTGAATAATTTTTACTCTGTAAATCTCTGCTATGTGTGTGTGTGTGTATGGTCGACATCGAAGCCACCTTCATCAATGAGCTTTACCTCTTATTTATAGGTGAAGAATCATATCTCCACAAAGAAACCTAAAATACAAGGAAAGTGAGAGTTTTATTAGGAATAAACTCTTTTTTAAACACTAATACCATATATCTTGAATTAAGATCTCATTATCTAAGGAAGGCAAAATCATATTAAATATTTGCTCAATCACATCAACAAGGAAAACTATATTAGGGAAATATATCATTTAAAATCGAAATATTATTTCCCTTCATTTTCATTAATGTGGTAAACACTTAGTTCTACAAATAAGAAAAAGGGAAAAAAATTATAATATATTTTAGAAGGAGCAAAAAATATTTAAAAATAAAAATTTTGAGTGGGAGTAATAAAAAGAGATTAAAACAAAATATCAAAAAAATGATTAAAAAAATTAATAAAATATATATAAAAGCTTTTTTTAAAAAATTTGTGGCACAAAATGCCACAGTAGAGGATCATGATCCCAAAATTAGTGGTATGTGAAGATGGAGTTGATATCCAACTTTTTTAAAAAAATTATTTGAGTATATTTGAGTATTTTGTTTAATGAATTAGATAAATAATATGCATACATTATATCAACTTAAATTTTTTAAATCTGTTATTTACTCGTGAATATAAGTTTAAAATCGAGCTATGAAGTCATTATTATTGTTGGTTTGAGAGACATAATTATCTTTCCATTTTAGGAAAGGTCATACTTCAAATTCTATTGACAATAAACTATTTTCCACAACTAATGTAATTTTTTTTTATATAAAAAAGCGAGTTTTTTACCCGTCGCAATATTTATATTCTCTGTCCGGAGATATAAAGAAGTAAGATTTTTCAATATTCTCGAAAAATCTTGATCTAAGATCATAAAGATCATCTATCAAAATCTATGAATAATATTGATATAAAATATAACATTATCACATTCCTGAAGAATTTTGATAAATGTTATATGTTTCAAAAATATTCTTGAAGAATATTGTTTCAATATAAATATATTATTGTTTTGAATTAAGTTTTCTCTCATATCTCGGCTTGCTTGTTTAGTATTATTTTAATTTTAATAACTTAACTGATCGCTAAAATATTTTGTGTCAATACAAGTATTTGATAGATTTATGACAATTTTTTAGTCAATCACAATGCTATAATTGATATTAGTTGGAAAAAATGTTTTTTTTTCTATTTTCTTATATGTATTTTCTTCACCTTGAAATTGATTGGTTCCTATGTTAATAGCTTACTTGGAGAATAAGGTAAACTATTTGTCGGTTTTCAAAATTTGATTTAGTCGAAAATGGATAAATAAATTATTAATTGAACACATCTCCATGTACACCAAATTTGATAGCCTACATGATACCATGTTTATTTATATTTTCTATGGACAAATGAAGACTAGATAATGGTTAGATAAAACAATTCATTATTTATGTTCATTGATGCTAGTTTAACAAATAATATAACAAAATTTCAAAATTGCATAATAAAAGTGATAACATGTGTTATCCTTGCATAATTTGTTACACTATTAATTTTCAATAATAATAATACAATATTACTCTATAAATGTTACAATTCTAATTATATAATTTTTTGTTCAAATTGCAATGAAGAATATTATCAAACTTGAATTTGAAGCACTTTTTTTGAATGGAAAAAAATATTTATCATGTGTTAGGATCGGGAAAGAGTTTAGAGGGGGAGGGGGATGAATGAACTCTTTCAAATTTTCTCGTGTAAGAGTGGTTTCAAACGTATTTAGGCGGTTGAAAACGTCTTCTCAAATAGTTGATAACGTGAACCACTATTAAGTGCGAAAAATGGTTCACAATCTTTGATGCAACTTAAAAAACAATATCGGGCTACAACAATGAATAGAGACTAGACAGATAAATGATTGCGGAAAGTAAAGTGACACATGTTTGTTATGGATGTTCGGAGATTAACAACTCCTACGTCACCTCTTCTTCCTCCTTAGGAAGGATTCCACTAAAAGACTTTGGCTTTACAAAATTCTTGCAACATCCCACTCCAATCATGACTTAACACTGCCTGTTTTGGATTTATTAGTGATCACTTTATATTTCTGGATATTTAAGAACATTTAGTTCACCAGATATCAAAGCTGAATCAAATAACCAAAGTGTTACTGATATGAATAAATAATTTTGATTTAGTAGCATGAAAATGATCCTTAGATGATCAGATAAATTTCTCCTATGTGCGTGCTGATTGAGCGATGTAGTAAATGAACTTTTAAGAGCGCTCTGAGATCTTTTTGAATAACAAGCGAGTTGTAATATTGCAGCTGAGAATCTCTAGCATTTCTACTTGCATACTCTTCCATTAATATACACGATTTCCTTAACGGTCGGAAAGGACATAACAACGTTAACCTGATCCTCTGTACAGACGTGTTGCTGTCGATATGTTGAGTATTAAATGATCTTTGATAAACACATGTAATGTTCCTTTTGCTCAGCATCGTTCTGAATCGCTTTTCTTGAGGAGCTACTTTTAAGGAAACTGTTTTGGGGAACAGAACTTTAGGTCTATGCTTGGTCTTCTTTTTTCTAGGAAAGATATTTAAATGTAGATCAATCTTGGAACTGATGTAAGAAATTGTTGACTTCAAAGCGATGTAATACTTGAATGTATTTAAGCCCCTCAGAGAATGTCTTTGAGTAATAACTAGTTCTCTTTAATGATCGTTCTGATAACGGTCTGAAGTGAGCGGTTGAAACTGCTTTGAGCTTTGATCAGTTAGCTGAACGGTTGAACTGCTGCATATCTTGATATACGAACCGCAGCTGAATACTTGTTTTTGTCATACACCAAAATTCTTGGGAATAATATTTTCTTAACAATTTTCTCCTTTTTGGTGATGACAAAACTTAACTGTATGGCTCAGGAAACATTAAGATATAGACGAAGATATATACGAGACTTAATGAAATACAATTAACAGAGTAACTGGCTGTATATCGTAAATTTTCAAGAAAAGTTACTATGGACCTTTTACTTCGTTCCACTGCTTTTCGCCTCATCTCCCTTTTCTTTTAACTGGTGCAATTCTTTCATGACCGATATTTCTGCAGCTTGAATAGCCATTTGTCGCTCTCTTTCCCCCTTTTTGACATCACCATGTACGAGGAAATTCATGATTTCCGCAAGCTGAGCACCTTGGGCATCGAGGCGCTATTCTAAATTTGTCTGAAGACTGTTCATTTGCTCCGAGAGGCCAAGGCACATCTTAATATGTTTAGCATTGTGTTGAGCTTGCTTGATCGAGAAACCGGTTTCCATGGTGGAGATATCATTTCGGAGAGCCAACTTGACTGATCGAAGGTCTTCTTGGAGATCAAGTTGTTTTTGAGTGATAGAAAAAATTTATCGATCCATATTACTCAACTTAATCAAAATTTGTTGTTGATTACCTGTTTCTAGATCTTCTTCTTCTTCTTCTTCTTCTTCTTATTCTTCTTCTTCAAGTTGACCTTCTTCTGATAGTGATCTGTCTTTGAGAAGAATCAGTTCAGAGGAAGAGCGCTTCTTAGCAATGTTTGATTGTTCAGGCTCATGAAGTTCAGCAGTAATGTCCTCCATGATTTTATCAATATCATCAATGAAAGTCGAGGTTTTAGTGCTGGTTACAATTGGATGATCAGGTTTGCTGATGAAGGACTGGTTGGAGGAGATTGAGCAGGCAGTGAAGTTGTGATCAGCTCGGTGTCCTGTACTTCTTTTGGAGAGGTCAACAATGTTCTTGAAGAATTGTTGAATCATTTTTGGTGGGAGAGCTTGGTGGAGAAACTGTTTGACCCTGAAAATTGACAACTTGATCAAAATCGAGTAAAAACTTTTCTGCCTCATCAGTAGAAACAATTTGAGCAGCTAAAAAATCAGGCTGATACAGTTAGGTAGACATCTCCATGACAGAGACAGTTGGAAACTTAGATGGAATATCAGTGGCAATCAGATGGCTCTGTAATTCAGTGCTTAATAAGTCTTCAAACGTGGGTTTTTCAGAATGAGGTATAGTGGTTTCTTCATCACCCGGTTGAGCTGTCATTGTAAGTACTGGTGAAGAGGGTTTCGAACCGGGAGACTTAGATGAAGAACTCTTTTTGGAAGGGATGGTTTGAAACTGTTCTGAACTCAATTCTTCATTAATTTGCATCACAGAATCAAACTTACCCTGTTCTGCAGTAGCTGGAAGATGGAGATTTTGACGCATCTGAGCGACTCTCATAGCACGTCCCAAAGCGTCCATCTCAAGTTGAGATATTACTGCAGAGTCATCCATGGCAGTAGGGCTAAAAGGATCAAATTTTTTCCTTTTCAGCTTAATAATGATTCGGAGAGTGCTTTCCTTCATTTGAAGTTCCACAAATTCTCATCGATGAAGGGCGGTTTGAATATCAGCCATTTTTTCCCATTCCAAAATGGACCGCTCAAGTTTAGTGGCTGCTTTTATTTTTCCAGATTTAACTAGCGAATCAAAAGTTACAGTCGTCCGGTACTGAACCCATGTATCAAACATTTTGATCTTTGTCTGAACAGCCTCATTTACACGCTCTCTTGCGAGTACAATGGCTGTATGAACTGCATTGTTTTGCTGTGGATTTTCAATCAAGACCTGTTTGCCCTTATCTGAGGATAGAATAATTGGAATTCCAGAATAAGATGACTGAATTTCTGGTTCTGCAATTTGAATTCCCTTCAGCTTAGTGATTGCGATTGCAGAAATTGGTGTCCTGTACTTCTTTTGGAGAGGTCAACAATGTTCTTGAAGAATTGTTGAATCATTTTTGGTGGGAGAGCTTGGTGGAGAAACTGTTTGACCCTGAAAATTGACAACTTGATCAAAATCGAGTAAAAACTTTTCTGCCTCATCAGTAGAAACAATTTGAGTAGCTAAAAAATCAGGCTGATACAGTTAGGTAGACATCTCCATGACAGAGACAGTTGGAAACTTAAATGGAATATCAGTGGCAATCAGATGGCTCTGTAATTCAGTGCTTAATAAGTTTTCAAACGTGGGTTTTTCAGAATGAGGTATAGTGGTTTCTTCATCACTCGGTTGAGCTGTCATTGTAAGTACTGGTGAAGAGGGTTTCGAACCGGGAGACTTAGATGAAGAACTCTTTTTGGAAGGGATGGTTTGAAACTGTTCTGAACTCAATTCTTCATTAATTTGCATCACAGAATCAAACTTGCCCTGTTCTGCAGTAGCTGGAAGATGGAGATTTTGACGCATCTGAGCGACTCTCATAGCACGTCCCAAAGCGTCCATCTCAAGTTGAGATATTACTGCAGAGTCATCCATGGCAGTAGGGCTAAAAGGATTAAAATTTTGCCTTTTCAGCTGAATAATGATTCGGAGAGTGCTTTCCTTCATTTGAAGTTCCACAAATTCTCATCGATGAAGGGCGGTTTGAATATCAGCCATTTTTTCCCATTCCAAAATGGACCGCTCAAGTTTAGTGGCTGCTTTTATTTTTCCAGATTTAACTAGCGAATCAAAAGTTACAGTCGTCCGGTACTGAACCCATGTATCAAACATTTTGATCTTTGTCTGAACAGCCTCATTTACACGTTCTCTTGCGAGTACAATGGCTGTATGACTGCATTGTTTTGCGGTGGATTTTCAATCAAGACCTGTTTGCCCTTATCTGAGGATAGAATAATTGGAATTCCAGAATAAGATGACTGAATTTCTGGTTCTGCAATTTGAATTCCCTTCAGCTTAGTGATTGCGATTGCAGAAATTGGGGCAGGAACGAATGGTGCCGAAAGATGCTTGACCAGCTTGATCTTAGCTGGTTGTGCAGTTCTCTTTTTCTTAAAGACCTGAGCAACTAGAACGTTATCTGTGGACTCTTCATCAGAGCTGTTCTCTAGAACCAGCTTCCTTTTACTTGCCTTTGCGGTCAAACCGATTTTTGATGATTTCTTTTGTTTCACAAACTCTTCCCCGGCTTCCGTATTGATTGAGACCAACACTTCATCAGTCGGCCAGTTCTTTTTGATAAATTTTTCAACCGATATCCAGGTGAAGAGCTTAGTTTTGCCAACTTCAATCATATCAACTGTGGGGACCCTGACGCTAATCATCTTCTTAATCATATTTGGGATTTAATTATCAATTCAGATAAAACAGGGTCTAAAATTTTTTTCTTTTTAAAATGTAACTGCGGAAGGTAATGGAATCTAAACAATATACATTTCTGTATAAAAACTACAGTTCAGTAGAAAAGTACAATACTGTACAACCTAAGTCTAAGGTTCAAGTACTAAATTCAAGTAATAAACCAAGTCTGCTACAAGTCCAGAATCACCACGCTAACTCGTCTTCTCTCATCGTCATCTCAACCCTGATCCAGCCCCACCTGCACACATACAAAACAAGACAACAGCCGGATAACTCCGGTGAGAATAAATCCCAGTATAAAACATGGTAAGCATGTATGTAAACAAACTAATTCATAAACCATGCGATCATGTATAAACACAATATATTTCATAATCTATGAAATTAATCAAATAAGCATGTAACTCAAATCAGATAAACATGCATATAAACGATCTACATCTTAAAACATGCTAGCACAACTGGAAGCAATAACGATGGGTCCCATGATCTAGGAACCACATCCATATAAGCATGAAGTCCTAATCAAATCATGTCTAGACTTGACTCGATCTATAACTCTAGGGATCCCGGGGTGAATAAGACGCCACTACCTACCCTCCAATCGGGGTAATGTACGTCTCATTCCTAGACTTCGGTCTGAGCTGTATCAACGGCGGCAATAAGAGTAATACCTACTCCTATGCTGAGATACACCGAAACGTCTAGCTATTTGACAATGCCTGTCAAAGACTCTCCTATCTTAGATGCAATGAATAAGAATCTGTAAACAAAGCATAATCATATTCATAACTGAATATCTCAATTATCTTACCTGCTTGAATACAATTCTATAATCAAAGCATAATCAGGTAACAATATAAACAATAATCTAGTATGTGATTTTATTGGGAAACTCAAATTAATCTAATTTGAGTTATGCTTCCCGAATATCACATGAATTATACCTTTGTCGTCCCGATCTGACGAAGACGAAGTCCTGTATTCAAATCTGTCCATCTCGAATCTGAAATGACAATATCGAATACGCTGTATTAGTGAATAACTCAATATACAATCTGTTCTGATCAATACCCAACTCAGTATACAATCTGATCAATATCTGAACAAGATATAATCTGATTCATATCATCGCTATCACAATACAATCTGAATCATATCGAAATCTGATTAATCTAAATCAACTGATGTTTCGACGGCATAGCAATACAATCTGAATAACCCCGTCAATCTGAACATCACAAATATAATACTGGAATTCATAATCTGTGTCAACATAATTCATACTCTGAATAGTAACACAATTCTGATATAAAATCTCAGTCAATATCTTTCAAAAATCATAACAATTACAGAAACAGTCTGTTCTTTAATCTGACTTCAATTCTATAATTTCTATGGTAGCAGAAACACCATATCTGAATCATATTCAAATCTGACAATATCATAAACTCAAATCTTGTTTAAACGTAACAAAACTTACGTCCAATTGTAGCCTGCGTTGATAGGAACACATCACTAAAGTCGGATTCAAAATCAGATAGACGGCTCGCTCATAAATCGATTTCGAAATGGCCGAACAAAGCTTTCCCTAACCTTTTCGATTTTCTTCTGCCAAAATCTGAATGTTTACATGTGTGTATATATATATATATACATCCACGACATGCAAGAGAGCAAGTGGCATCGTGCATGTTCAGCACGTTTCGCGCATATGCGCCAACAATGTCGCGCATATGCGCCGGTAGCTCAAACCAGCATTTTGCCAACTCGCGCATATGCGCCATTTATGTCGCGCATATGCGCCAACCATTCTGCCTAACCCGCGCATATGCGCCATTTAAGTCGCGCATATGCGCCAATCCTTCTGGACCTTCCGCGCATATGCGCCACTAATCTCGCGCATATGCGCCAAGGCTTCTGGAGGTGTCGCGCATATGCGCGCATGTCTTCGCGCATGTGTGCCAACCTTACTGTGATTCTCGCGCATGTGCGCGCCAACACATAAATTTGCACACATAATTTACACCTTTCTTATGTGTTCTGGTCCGATCCGTTCCGTCTATAATTATCTCCATTACTTCAATAATCATTCCAGATTAATTATCAATTACGGTAATCATACTCAATTCATTTCAGATTACGGTAATTAAATTCTCGGGCATTACATTTCTCCCCCTCTTAGATCTGAGTTCGTCCTCAAACTCACAAGCAATCAATCCAAATTTATCAGAAAAAAATGCATAACAGAGTTTAACATCCAAACTCATCTCACCAATATCATTCTGTGGTGTCTTTCTTTGGTCAATCTCTGATTCTAATCTGAACTCAAAATTCAAGAATTATAATATCCTAATCCTTTTTCAACTCGTTTTAACCGAATCAATCCCGCATTACTGGCTATACAACATCCGTATATGCCAATCTGCAGTCTATAACCAAACAACACCACCCGTAGTTGTTATCCCATCAGTCTATCCCAATCTAGGACATAATCAATCTTCATCTTCGAATACCAATCGTCATCATCCGACATTGGTTTCTTAAATCTGTCCATTCTGAACTATCTCAATAACTATTGTCATACAGTAAGTCACACAATGACAATAATCTATATAAACTAGTACTAACATCCAGTACTAAAGCTCTACAAATATCTGTCAATATCTGGTAACTACACCTTGACTATCTGTCAATCTGTGAATAATCTGCACAAGAGAGCTTATGATATACTCTATCATAAGTACAACTCCATCAAAATCACAATCTGATATCATCTAATTCTTACATTCTCGTCAATCTGACTCTTTCTTTGACATTGATCTATGCCATCTGGTTTTGTTTGTACGTAATCTGGTACAAACTGATAGATATAGATTGAGTAATCTGTCAATCATAATCATATCATATCATAATCTAAAAAAAAGGACGGTAATTTCATTACGAAAGCCATAGAAATGTACTCCCATTTCTATTCAGAATTATACAAAATCTGTAATAATCTTCTGATTTCTATCTTTTTGTCTTCTTCTGTTAGCAATTCAGATTTGTCAGTACAATTTCTGCCAACATTTCTGTACAAATTCTGTGACAACTGATCTGATTTGTCTATATCACCACTATCTGTTCGAATAACGCACATTCACAACTATCTGAATGAAAACTGAATCCAGAACTGTTCGGTTCTGACGTTATTTGTGAATTCAGATTCGAACCATCCTGTATAAACAATTCAGTTAATAACATAAAATAAAGAAGAAATACCTACCTGGTATTCGGCTCTGACTATCAATATCAAAATCTGTAACCAATTCTGAAACATTCTGATATCATAACATAATCAGTCCCATATAACACAAAATCAAATATCTGTTATTCTGACTGATACTCTGTTCTGATTATTACAAACAAATTCTGAACATTCTGATCACATGTCTGACTGTTTACACTAATCTGTATCAAACACTGATTCACAATAACAGGAATATTACATCAGATTCAGAATAGAAAGAACCGATACAGATCTAGTACTCATAAAACAAAGATTGCGGCAACACTGATGATTCTGACTACTGATCAATCTTCACAGTGCCTAAATCATCTGCCATATCTCATCTGCAAATAGAATATGCTCTCAAACAATATCAGATGTCTCAATTACTGATTTAGAGCAAGCACAATACGCAAACAGATATAACATAATAAGGAGATCAGAGAATAAGAAAATCTGTAAAACTTAGCAATTCTGGCTTTCTGACATTTTTGCTAATTCTGATATATCTGTTACCTGTGTCGTTTACAGTCGCTGATTTCTGTCTCAACCGTGCAAATAAATCGGTATACACACTGCAGATATCACATATTCTGAATACAATCTGTTTCAATTATGATTCATACCTGAACAATTTCTGTATACAAGAATCATAATTCTCTAAATATTTAATATGATCTTTCAAATATTCTTTCAATTTTTTTTTTTTTTCATTCTGTATAGTCAATACCATTCTGTACTAAATCTACTATACAAACAATGCCTGATCTCAATTCAATTCTGAACTCTATCTTTCTGATATAACACAATTCTGAAATTTGATCTAGGCAAATATCAGCCAACTTGTATAATATTGACCAATCTGTCAATACTAAACTCGATTTCAGTGGATCTACTGAATACATAAGGATGCAATCTGCTCCTTTCTGTACTAATTGAGTCATATACAATACAGATATCAAAGGAATTCTAAATCTAGAATCCTTATCATGGTATTTCCACTGATCATTCCTTTCTGGTCTTACTCTTACCATTTTTAGAAAAATTCTACAATATGTCTGTACTTGTGCTGCATATACATATCAATCATGCGTTCAAATCAGAAAACACAAGTACATCATAATATAACTCGATCTCATTCTTATCTTACTGTATTATATAATATGTCACAGAAATCTCTGATATCAACATTTCCTCCACAAGCTAGGAAATCAATACTACAGTACCACTAGACCCAACAGATACAGCATATCTCCATACAACTCAGTCAAAGATATTCTTTAACAAATGCATTCATATATATCAATACATATGCAATAAAATCATAAAGAATAGTACCTGTTGTGGATTCTGGTTCTGTTTCTCAATTAAACGCTGTTCCCTACGATCTTCGGGACCATCTCTGGGGACAAACTTTAGCAAAATGCCCCAGCTGTTTACAGATATTGCATCTACCAAGCACTCCTTGGCATTGCTCTGAGGAATGTCTCCCTCCGCAAGTCCTACAATAGACATCAGTATGGTTTGGACTCGAACCACTTGAGCTAGAGGAGCCACTTCCCAACTTCTTGAATGGCTTCTTACGAGTTTTCAGCAACTCTTGTTTCCCACTCGTACTGCCACGCTCTTATCGAAGAGGGGATTGCTGGGTCTGGGGTGGCTTCACACACAACCTTGTCAATTGTCTAATCAGACTCGCCTCCGCTCTCTTCGCTCTACTCAGGATGTCAGCAAAATGGTAAGGTCGTTGCAAATTCATAAATGCAACTACCTCTGAATTTGTAGTGACCCGTTCCAGAATCACCTACTAGTCAAGAACTAAGCATGCAATCAACCTATTTAACAATAATCAGAGATAACAGCGGAAAAAGTCAACAACAATAATGGTTATACAACCCAATCGAAGTCTAGACTAACTCAAAATGAAATATCCAATACAACCATATCGAATCAAAACAATACCGATAAACTAAACCAACCAGCTACTCAACGTCCTCCTCCTGCTCCTCCTGAGCTGTCCAACCTGAGGCCTGCCCCGTGGGAATGGGGTGTCCAAGAATAAACAAAACCGAGGACGTGAGCGATAAGAACGCCCAGTACAAAAGTATGAGTATACAGACCTATATGAAATGCACATGCTATGATCATGATACCGGGGTAGTCAAGAAACAGGAGTCACAAAAGGATCTCAACAATGCTCAGTCTAGAGGCGCCAAGTGGATAGTGCCGCGCGGTACACCTCTGGGTCACTGCATCCACTACAAGACAGACGTGGACCTAAAATGTCCCGGACCACCGAAGCCCTCCCGACCCGTCGGCCACTGTGTACTCTCGGTGTCCATGCGTCCACAAGACAGGGCTGAGCGGCCCCAAGATATAGCTTATCTCGAAAGAGATACAGCTCAACAGTAAAGGCTATCTCGAAGGAGAATACGGCTCAACATGAAATGCAACGTGCAGTAATAAACGTGACATAATAGCATGCATCATATGACATATATCAATGCACCACATAATCATGCAACACATATAAGAATGTATACTCAACCAGGATATCTCGGATAGTACTTTCGTACCTCTATCACAGCAAGCCTAGCCTTACGCAATACCGCTAATCAGGTCTAGCACAAGCCTACGCATCAAAAGCACCCAATGAACAATATTACCATGCTAGAC
Source organism: Primulina eburnea (assembly GCF_022965805.1). Classification (NCBI taxonomy): domain Eukaryota; kingdom Viridiplantae; phylum Streptophyta; class Magnoliopsida; order Lamiales; family Gesneriaceae; genus Primulina; species Primulina eburnea. Next base: position 16,278,297 of record NC_133108.1, read on the forward strand.
TAGCAAAACCAGCACTCCCTAGTACTACCAAAGGTTTAGGGTTTACCTTCGTCCGTCGCTAGCCCGCTGATGCCGCTAGCTCCCAACTAGAGTACAGCTCTGCTACAAGACCAGCAGCTCCCCGCTAGTGCCCAAATCTCGGAACACGACTAGAACCTGTCAGAAACGACTGAAATGCTATGGAACTCTCTGAATTGGCGAGTCAAAATGAGGAAATCCGACCACTATTTATAGGCCATGTTCGGATCCTCCGAACACCACTTCGGAACGTCCGAACGCTACGTGTCCATTGGCTCTTGACAGCTCATGATCGGATCCTCCGATCATACACTTCGGACCGTCCGAACATGCACGTGTCCAGCTGCTCTTGACACCTCATGATCGGATCCACCGAACCTACACTTCGGAACGTCCGAACTCCCACGTGTCGATCAACTCTTGACACCTAATGATCGGATCCACCGAACTCACTTCGGACCTTCCGAACCCTTCGGTGCTTCCGAACCATCTTCGGTCCGTCCGATCATGACTCGGTCAAAATTACACATTAAACCTTCTTAATCACCAAGAATCCGTTAATTACCCAATTTGGGATTCGGGTTACTACAGAATTCAACCCTCTGATGAATTGATTTACTATAGCTTCATCATTTCCAGCTAAATGAGGAGCAAAATGCAGTAAAGTCGAGAATTTAGCAATATATTCGTCAATATTTAACTGCCCTTGGCTCAAATTCTCAAACTCTAATTTCTTGTCCTCTCGGTACGAGACTGAGAAAAATCGTCGATAAAATTCAGTTCTGAATATCTCCCACGAAATCACTGTACCTCTCTGTGCCCACATTCTTGTACTGGTAATCCACCAACTCCTGGCGGCTTCTCGTAACTGGTAAGGCACCATTTTAACTCTCTGTTCATCTGTACAATCAAGTAAATCAAACAAGATTTCTATATCATCAAACCAGTTTTGACAGTCTTCAGATGTCTCGGTACCATTCAAAATCGGCGGCTGTAATAACTCAAATTCTTTCATCTTTTCTTCTAGCTGAGCTTCTGATGTATCTAGCTGTTCAGACGAAGTACTACCCCTTTCTGGAAATCTCCGAGGCGGTATATCTGAATATCAAACAAATCAATATACAATCTGTATAATCTGTCTCAGCCCTCCTCTGATCATATACCTCTGATTCAGACCCGGTTCTGATCCAGGCTTAGTAAGTACATGCTGCAATCAACTCAGATACAAACAACATGTAATAGGGAAAACAGTAAATCATGTTAGCACACATCATGCAAATCAACATTGACGTAAATCTCATGCTAGCAATCACATGCAAGGAAGAAAATTCAATCTACCCCGCTCATTCTCTTCTATCTCAATCTAACTCAGTCTAAAGGATCTATCAGTTCTGACTATCTCAATCTAAAGGAATTATCACTAAAGGATCTATCGCTTTGATACCACCTGTTGTGGGGACCCTGACGCTAATCATCTTCTTAATCATATTTGGGATTTAATTATCAATTCAGATAAAACAGGGTCTAAAATTTTTTTCTTTTTAAAATGTAACTGCGGAAGGTAATGGAATCTAAACAATATACATTTCTGTATAAAAACTACAGTTCAGTAGAAAAGTACAATACTGTACAACCTAAGTCTAAGGTTCAAGTACTAAATTCAAGTAATAAACCAAGTCTGCTACAAGTCCGGAATCACCACGCTAACTCGTCTTCTCTCATCGTCATCTCAACCCTGATCCAGCCCCACCTGTTGTCATGCACACATACAAAACAAGACAACAGCCGGATAACTCCGGTGAGAATAAATCCCAGTATAAAACATGGTAAGCATGTATGTAAACAAACTAATTCATAAACCATGCGATCATGTATAAACACAATATATTTCATAATCTATGAAATTAATCAAATAAGCATGTAACTCAAATCAGATAAACATGCATATAAACGATCTACATCTTAAAACATGCTAGCACAACTGGAAGCAATAACGATGGGTCCCATGATCTAGGAACCACATCCATATAAGCATGAAGTCCTAATCAAATCATGTCTAGACTTGACTCGATCTATAACTCTAGGGATCCCGGGGTGAATAAGACGTCACTACCTACCCTCCAATCGGGGTAATGTACGTCTCATTCCTAGACTTCGGTCAGAGCTGTATCAACGGCGGCAATAAGAGTAATACCTACTCCTATGCTGAGATACACCGAAACGTCTAGCTATTTGACAATGCCTGTCAAAGACTCTCCTATCTTAGATGCAATGAAGAAGAATCTGTAAACAAAGCATAATCATATTCATAACTGAATATCTCAATTATCTTACCTGCTTGAATACAATTCTATAATCAAAGCATAATCAGGTAACAATATAAACAATAATCTAGTATGTGATTTTATTGGGAAACTCAAATTAATCTAATTTGAGTTATGTTTCCCGAATATCACATGAATTATACCTTTGTCGTCCCGATCTGACGAAGACGAAGTCCTGTATTCAAATCTGTCCATCTCGAATCTGAAATGACAATATCGAATACGCTGTATTAGTGAATAACTCAATATACAATCTGTTCTGATCAATACCCAACTCAGTATACAATCTGATCAATATCTGAACAAGATATAATCTGATTCATATCATCGCTATCACAATACAATCTGAATCATATCGAAATCTGATTAATCTAAATCAACTGATGTTTCGACGGCATAGCAATATAATCTGAATAACCCCGTCAATCTGAACATCACAAATATAATACTGGAATTCATAATCTGTGTCAACATAATTCATACTCTGAATAGTAACACAATTCTGATATAAAATCTCAGTCAATATCTTTCAAAAATCATAACAATTACAGAAACAGTCTGTTCTTTAATCTGACTTCAATTCTATAATGTCTACGGTAGCAGAAACACCATATCTGAATCATATTCAAATCTGACAATATCATAAACTCAAATCTTGTTTAAACGTAACAAAACTTACGTCCAATTGTAGCCTGCGTTGATAGGAACACAGCACTAAAGTCGGATTCAAAATCAGATAGACGGCTCGCTCATAAATCGATTTCGAAATGGCCGAACAAAGCTTTCCCTAACCTTTTCGATTTTCTTCTGCCAAAATCTGAATGTTTACATGTGTATATATATATATATATATATATATATATATATATATATATATACATCCACGACATGCAAGAGAGCAAGTGGCATCGTGCATGTTCAGCACGTTTCGCGCATATGCGCCAACAATGTCGCGCATATGCGCCGGTAGCTCAAACCAGCATTTTGCCAACTCGTGCATATGCGCCATTTATGTCGCGCATATGCGCCAACCATTCTGCCTAACCCGCGCATATGCGCCATTTAAGTCGCGCATATGCGCCAATCCTTCTGGACCTTCCGCGCATATGCGCCACTAATCTCGCGCATATGCGCCAAGGCTTCTGGAGGTGTCGCGCATATGCGCGCATGTCTTCGCGCATGTGTGCCAACCTTACTGTGATTCTCGCGCATGTGCGCCACTCTTGATCGCGCATGCGCGCCAACACATAAATTTGCACACATAATTTACACCTTTCTTATGTGTTCTGGTCCGATCCGTTCCGTCTATAATTATCTCCATTACTTCAATAATCATTCCAGATTAATTATCAATTACGGTAATCATACTCAATTCATTTCAGATTACGGTAATTAAATTCTCGGGCATTACATCAACTGGTTGTTACCCAGCATCAATCAACATATGGCATATTTGTACTGCAAAACCTTGCGATTGAGTTTCTTTGTTGATCATGGCCACCAAAATTCTGAAGAGAACATCAGACCTGTTTAGTTGCAATTCGGATGAGATAGTGGCCACTACAAAGAATTTCTCCAAGGTGATTCTATCATAGGCCCCAGCCTTGGCAAGAAGTCCTTTTGCCACAATGTCAGCCAGTAAGCGGCATTCGATCTTCAAATCGCGCTTTTGGCATGTTGGGTGAGAGATAGGAGACTCTGTGAGTGAGAAATTTTTCGCCAAATATCAATATTCCCTACGGGTAGTGTAGAGAAGTCAGTGATGCCATCAGTGGGTAGGCTAAACAATTCAGCAAACATTTTCTTGTGAAGGTGAGGTTTTTGTTTTGAACAGAACAAATGATTTCTCCGTTCTTCATGTGGGCAGAGTCAAAGAATTCTTTTAATAATGTATCAGAGCAACTGTAGCTGTAACCCAGAAATTCTCAAAGCCCAGATTGTTCAATCGTTCGGCACATAGCTTTCATGGACTTATTGGGCATGGCAAAGACGGACCCAAAGTTTACAGCAACTGTGTTTTGAGCAATTGAGGTAGCCATTTCTTCAATTTGCAAAGAGGGTTGAGTTTTTGCACCTGCAGAATGAGCTCAGATGAGATATCACAATAAGAATTATGATGTAAGTGTATGTATGTATGTCTGGTTCAAAAATGTACTAGACAGTCCACGTAGAAGACTGTTAGTGGTGGGTTTTTCTTAAAATTTTGAAAAAATATGGACGGCGGTAAAATGAGTATTTTTGAATTTCAAAGAGATAGCCGTCACGTCAGACTGAAGCAGTCGAAAAGTTGGAGGAATGTTTACGAAAATGACGTGGAGGTATTGTGTCCACAGAATTTGAACCATATAAGTAATATAATTAGGAAGGAGCCGGTTAAAGAATATATTCATTATTATTAACCATTGTTCCCCCTAAATAAATGCATAAATGATAATTTTGGAAAATGAATCGTCGGTTGCTTAACACAGAACGCTTCACATTCCCCGCTGCAGTCATGATTACATATACGTCGGCACTTGGGTTCTTTATCTATAAATAAACGAAGAGAGGTTAGCGAAATAGTCACTTTGAAACACATAAGTGAATCAGATAAGAGGAACGGAGAGAGATGATAGTCCAGACTTAGCGGAGGAGTTCATGAAGGCAGCGGTGGCTTCTCGCAAATCAGCTATAGAGGACAAGGTGTTGGAGAAGACACTGGCCGTGTGGACTAAAGTCCAAAAAATCCAGTCTATCCTTGATGGCAGACTAGGTGCTTCCTCCAGCGAGATGGCAGATCTGAGGAGATATCGGCGGCGTCTTCGCGTTGACGATAATGCTGACATCTTTTCTGATGACGACATTTATCTCCTCATGCTCTATAAGGAGCGGAGCACTCTGAGGAGGATTGCCATCTCAGAGAAGTTTTTACGTACATCCACTGGAGGGCTGACCGCCTGGTTGGCACTTTGGAGGGGGTACGTTGATGAAGAAATTAAGAATGTACTGCCCCGCCTATTTTAAAATTTTGAATGAAATGAAGTATTTTGTATTGCCAACCGTCTCTTACCTCTTTCTCATATTACCTGCAAAGTAAAACTGAGCATACACAAGAAATATCCTTATCACGATAAGTCAATCAAACCAAGCGTATTACGAAAATGAGAGAACGTAGCCTCGGGTAGTGGTTTTATGAAAATATCGGCCGTCTGTTGATCTGTATGAACATATTCCAGCCGTATTTCCTTTTTCAAAACATGTTCTCGGATGAAATGATGTCTGATATCAATGTGTTTGGTCCGAGAGTGCATGACAGGGTTGTATGTGATAACTATTGCGCTAGTGTTATCGCAGAATATAGGAGATTCAGTATTTTGAATTCCATAATCTTTTAATTGCTGCTGTATCCATAGCATCTGAGCGCAACAATTTCCAGCCGCTAAGTATTCAGCTTCAGCAGTTGATTTAGCAATTGACGTTTGTTTCTTGTTGGTCATGATATTAGTGATCACCTAAAAATTGACATGAACCGCTAGTGCTTTTTTGATCAATCTTGCATCCAGCATAATCTGCGTCTGAGTACCCTACAAGATTAAGACTTGATTCTTTGGGATAACAAAGACCCACATTAGCAGTTCCTTTAAGATATTTAAGAATGCGTTTAGCGGCTATAAAATGAGATTGCATAGGGTTAGCTTGAAATCGTGCACATAAACAAATCGTAAACATAATGTCTAGTCGACTGGCAGTTAGGTATAGCAAATAACCAATCAATCATCTGTACATTTTTGTTTCAACAGAGATTCCCCCTTCGTCTTTATCCAATTTAATTGATGAACTCATTGGGGTGGAAGCTGGAGAGAAATTTTCCACGCCAAATTTCTTTAACATATATCGAGTATATTTGGCTTGATTGATAAATATACCATCTTTGGACTGCTTGACTTGCAGTCCTAAAAAGTAATTTAATTCGCCCATCAAGCTCATCTCAAATTGCTCCTGCATTATCTTGGAGAATGTTTCAGACAGTTTAGGGTTAGTTGATCCAAAAAAAATATCATCCACATATATTTGTACAAACAGTGAAAGATCATTTTTTGAGAATTTAAACAAAGTTTTATTAACCATTCTGATTGTGAAACCATGATCAAGCAAGAAATTGGTTAATGTGTCATACCATGCTCTCGGGGCCTGTTTTAGTCCATATAGAGCTTTGTCAAGTTTATAAACATACTCAGGGAATGTGTGATTAATAAAGCCAGGTGGTTGTTCTACATGAACTTCCTCATTCAAGAAACCATTCAAGAAAGCAGATTTAACATCCATTTGATATACTTTGAAATCTTTAAATGCTGAAAATGCTAAAAATATTCTAATGGCCTCTAGCCTAGCCACAGGGGCAAAGGATTCGTCAAAGTCTATACCTTCTTCTTGTCTATAACCCTAAGCTACTAGTCTAGCCTTGTTCTAATAATTAAACCACTTTCATCCATCTTGTTTCTAAATACCAATCTAGTTCCAATTACATGAGTGTTATGGCCGAGGAACTAGATGCTAGACCATACTCCTTTCAAACTAATTAGGTTCCTCCTGCATGGCTTCTATCCAATTTGTGTCAAGTAGTGCATCATCGATTTTTTTAGGTTCTATCTGAGAGACAAACGCATCATGTATAAATTCATTTATCATTTGATTTCTTGTTCTAAGAGGAGCAGTAGGGTTACCGATGACCAGCTCAAGTGGATGATCTTTTTTCCACTAGAGACATGGTCCATATGGATTTATCTCGGTTGGTTGAATGGTGTATTCTTCTTGTTCCAAAGCTCCTTCTTCATTTTGTACATTTTGCGGTTGCTGGTTGTCTTCCGGTTCGTTCACTTGTTGAGTTTGTTTTTGAGTGGTTGGATTTTCTTTTGATATGCTTCCACCTGTTTTTCTCAGATCTACCTCATCCTCACTGCTTGCTTCAAGGTTAGTAGCATCAAAATTATTTATCAAATCATGTATGATGCTATTGCTATTGTCATGACATATAGATGATTCATCAAATACAATATGTATGGATTCTTCAACAGTGAGAGTTCTTTGGTTGTAAACTCTATATGCTTTGCTCACTGCTGAATAGCCTAAGAATATACCATTATCAGCTTTTACATCAAAGGCAGTAAGATGTGTTTTACCATTATTATGAATGAAAAACTTACAACCGAATATGCGAAAGTACCTAAAATCAGGCTGTTTACCGGCCATATTTCATATGGAGTCTTCTCATGATTTTTATTAATCATGGACCGGTTTTGAGTGTAACAGGCTGTGTTGATAGCTTCAGCCCAGAACCTTTGTGAAATACCAGATTCAGCTAGCATGGTTCTAGCTGCCTCCTTCAAAGTGCGGTTTCTTCTTTCAGCTACTCCATTTTGTTGTGGAGATCTTGCTGTTGATAGTTCATGTTTTATGCCTTGATCTTCAAGATAGGATGATAGGAATTGGTTTAGAAATTCTGTTCCTCTGTCACTCCTGATTCTGTCAATTGCCTTGCTTTTCTCATTCTGAAGCCTTTTGAGCAGTTTGATTAGTTGATCAGTGGTTTGATCTTTGGAGCTCAAGAATATCACCCATGTAAATCTTGAGAAGTCATCAATTACGACAAGAGTATATTTCATTCCCCTAAGCTCATCACCGGTATTGGTCCGAACAAGTCCATATGAAGGAGTTCCAGGCATCTAGTTGATGAGTTTCTTCCTCTATTTTTGAATGTTGAACGGACATGTTTTCCTAATTGACATGCATTGCAAACTCTATCTTTGGCAAAATCAATGTTAGGCAAGCCAGATACAGGATTAAGTTTACTGATATTAGCAATGGATTTAAAATTGAGATGATTAAACGCTTATGCCAACGCCAATTTTTATTTCCATTTAAAGCAACAAAACAAGTAGGTATGCTAAGAAAATCATCATTCCATTTGACTTTGTATGTATTTTGTTCTCTATGTCTAGTTATCATGATATTACCAGTTGTGGTTCTCACAGTGCATAAGAGTTTTTGAACAAAGTTTTTGTCCAGTTATCCAATTTTTGTCACATAGTTGGCTTATACTTATCAGGTTATAACAAAGATTTTCTACTAGAAGTACATCTCTAATGATAATTTTTCCGTGGATAATCTTACCTTACCCACAGCTTTACCTTTAGAATTGTCGCCAAAGGTGATTGTTGGACCTTTGCAGTTAACTACTTCTGATAAGAGATCTTTGTTTCCAATCATGTGTCTAGAGCATCCACTATCCAAGAACCAGATGGATTCTTCCAGGTTCCTTTTCTTTGACACCTTACATTATTGAAAATAGAAATTGCTACTCTTTTCTATTTGGGTCCTGAGTTTATCAGTCTTTTAGGGATCCACACTTGAATTATCCTGGAGTATTTTCATGATGTGATCTAAAATAGTTGTTGTTGTGTGGGTAATCAAGTGATGTATACAGTGCTTGTGCAGTATGATGTTTCAACTGTTTGTCATTGTCACTCAATCGATACCTCTTTGGAACAGGTCGGCTGTTGTGGTAATGGTTAGGTATAGTTTTTGAATGATTTCCATTTGACCCTGGCTTTCTGCTGGCCCAATTTGAAACGTTGTAAGCGGTTGTAATAGGCCTGCGTCTGAGCCATGATCTATTGGTTTTAGCATTCTCAATTTCGACGTATCCTAAGCCACATCGCCTTCTGCTATTTTGAAGATTTGTATTTTGAGTGCCTTGATCTTCAGTCTTATCATGTTCATATACCATGCTAGATCTGACAAATTTAATTGGTTTTAAACTGTCTTTCTCTAGTAGCGGTTGAGTTGATACTACGGAAGTACTGTATTCATTAATGCTATAACCTATTCCGGTTTTGTCTCCGGCTGGTTTTTGCATTTCATTCATCTTGTTAAGAGATGCAGAGGACTTGTTCCAAGTGTTGACTATATTAATCAACCGTTTGTTTTCTTTCAAAGTAGCATGGAACAATCTTCGCAGATCATTGTTCTCAGCCGTTAGCAGACTTAAATTCACTTTCAAACCGTTAACCTATTTTTTCTGCGAACAGCTAGAGAAAGTTAACTTTTTTTCCAAGTTTTGTTTTTCTGTTGTGGCTTCATTGAACTGCTGTGATAGCCTCTTAAACTCATCTACCATGTCGTGAAGTGCGGTGACAAGATCTTCTCGTGTTAATTCAACAGAGTTAAAGTCAAATACCACTTCATCAATAGATTCTTGATCTTCTTTGGCCATGAGACACTCTGCTTTCTCATCTTCGCTTTCACTTGAAGATTCTTCAGAAATGGATTTTTCTGATTCTGAATCAGCCCATTTGCCTTTATCTTCTTCTGCAACTAGGACTTGCTGATTCTTCTTTTTGATGTATCTTTTGTTGTCTTTAAACCGTCTTGTATCACTTCATTTCTTTTCATCTTTCTTTGGCCTGTTGCATTCTGCAATAAAGTGTCCTTTCTTTCCATAGTTAAAACAAGCTTGACCATCATCAGTATGGTCCTTGTTGAAGTGAGGTTTATTCATCTGTGAATGATTTTTACGCATGAATTTACTGAATTTTTTAACTAATAAAGACATGGCTTCATTGCTTAATTGCTCGGCCGATTTCTTACATGAGAACTCTTCGACCGGAAGAGTCACTATAGTAGCTGGCAATGCCTTCATCTGTTGAGAGGTGAGTGTATCTTCTTCTGTTCGTATACCAGGCTCGAACTCATATGCTTTAAGGTCAAAAAAGAGATCGTGAAGTTCCAGTATGTTCAAATCTTTGGTTTCTCGCATTGCAATTATAACGGCCCGAAAATTCGTGTTTGAAAATTTGCGGGAAATTTAAAATTTTTATTTTAAAATAAATGGAGTGCCTCATTCATACCAAAAACTGATAAAATGTTTAACGTTCAAAATAGCAGCGGAAGAAATTATTACTTGCCAAAATCACAAGTTAAAGCATTCATCAACTGATAAAATATTTGAGCATCAAAAATAAAATGGCAAGTGCTGAAACTGAGGTCCTCGGGTGCCACTATTGCCGACCCATGCTAGCTCACTGGTCGCCGCCCTCGATCCCGACATTATCAGTACCTACAACAATCAAGTCTAGTGAGTCTAAAGACTCAACATGCATATATCGTAAATAACGAGTAAATAAATAATAAGTTTTTGCATGGGAGTAAAAATATCATGTCATGATGCATATCGTAAAAACTGTCGTGTCAATATTAATTATAATACGTGCATGGCTGAACTGAAAATCATAGTGAAACTGTTTGCTCCTTAGAGTCCTGTACTGAAATAGCTTGTAATAAATTTTCTGGTGAGATTATGGTCTACGCAAGTGGTCCCTGGACTGAACTAAGCTGACCGATACTGGGGACCGGACCGATACTGGGGATCGGATTTACGTCTGATCAGACTACTGCCACAGTACTGGGTGAAACAACTGAACTAACCGGTAACTGGTGACCGGACCGATACTGGGGACCGGATTTAATACTGATAGTAAAGTGACCACAAGCAATATCGCATAAATCTCAAAAGTTGTATTTTTGCACGTAATATAATTAAATAACTGAATTAAATATCCTGTACCCATTTTACTAATTGGATTGGATCGCTCCCAGGCTCGCTGCAACCTAAATATGCCATGAAAAATATGCAATAGATTTATGGGACCAAACTATGCAATAACCTTCAAAAAATGTGACAATTACGCCTACCGACTTCATATTTAATCATGAGTCCGATCCAACCCGAACCAACACTGAACATCATGTAGTCATGATTAAAATACGCCTAAAATGATAAAATAATGTTCCTAAAATGGTGAGGGCCGAAATCTAGGTGAATGGAGGCCAAAACATGAAACGCTCTTTCGAGAGGCAATTTGGCACATCGCACCGTAAATTCTCGTACGACCTCAGAAATGATCCGAATGACAAACGGTCAAAAACATGACCTTCCTAACTCGATGAGGCACTGTCCAGTCCAAGGCCATGGGCTAAAAGCCAAACAAGAACTTGGTTTGCTTGCGTCGTTTGCGAGGCTAATGGCCATTGGGGCTTGAACCACCTACCAAAACCTCTTACCAATATCCCAAGGAATGATTTGAACCATGGCTAAGGGCCCTAGGCCAGCCACAATTCGAACCACACTAGCAAAAAACCGAACGTTCCAACCGAAAACAAATTCTGCACGTAGGATGCATTGCTTTTGTTTGGATGTCACGAATCGTTCCAATGGCCATTTGATTGACCATGACACGATCTAGACATTTAGGGGTATGGTATGAACCATGGCTAAGGGCCATAGGCCAACCGATATCCACACCACTCCACCAAAATTTCGAAACACACATGCTGAAAAAATGAAGGCCGAAAGTGAAAGGGCCGATCTTGATGTTTTAAATTGAAAACCGATTCACCATGGACCGAGCCACCAAAAGAACGACTTGGTCATATCTTAGACATGCTAGGGAAGTGATCTAACCATGGCTATAGGCCTTTTGGGGCAGCCATGGTCAGATCATTACCCTTGGACAGAAACTGAATTTTCGAGACACACATATGGACACAAATGGAGTTGCTGTCATTTTCGAATTTCCAGCAAGCATGAGGACTGAAATAATGGACTAAACTGATCCTAATCCATCCTAGAACATGTCTAGATGTCGTCTTGGGAGCCTGGAATCGAACCATCCACCTGAAACATCACAACAAGCGGAAACCGTGAAGCTGCCAAAGAATTCGAAAAATCTGCATGTAATGTTTTTCTGAAAATGCTGATGTATTTCGGTTTATACATGAAAGGATGATCATGAAACATAAAAATGTGATAGTATGACTTGATTTAAGAGTCAAGGAAGAATATACGCATGCCTGGTTTCGTTTTTAAAGAAAACGAACGAAACGACGACGACGCGGCGCGGAGGAGTGGTGCGATCTAGCTACCTTGTTTGCTACCGATTTTCCTTCTTGTTTCTAGCTATGAACCCCACGATTTTATCACTGAAATGCTCTCTAATTTTCGGTCATAGGGAGGGGATGATTGTGGTTAAAGGTGTGAGGAGAATGGTGCAAAATATAAGGGACAGTTCAAGACCAAGTCTCCCTCATTTTGAATTTGAATTCTTGTTGGACATCAAATGATTTATTGGGTGATTCTAGAATGTAGTGACCGAACCATCATGCTATCTAGACTAGGATAATGGTTATGAATTAATTAATTAAGGATGGTTAATAATTAAAAGGCTTGCATGCTAAACTTTAACAAAGAATGGGTCAAAGGGTGATGAGTTGGCAAGGAATTGTCTAGATGCCAAGGGCCGAAAATTCACAAATAAAGGAGAGGAAAATGTTGATTATCTAGTAAATTAATAACTCTTAAAAGCCTCACTAATCCTTTAATTAATTTAGTGAATTAATCCTTTAATTAATGGAACTTAAATGAACTTATTTTCTACTCACCTCAAGTAACTTAAATAATTCCTTAAACTTCCTTTTTAACTTAAATGAACTTACTTGCTAGCTAAAATAAATTCTGGAAATGTTTTCTGAATCTTAAATTTTATCTCTAAACTCCAGCTCCAGTCCGACTTCACTGAATTAATTGAAATGATAAAAATCAACTGCTGCATGAAATAATTAACTTAAGGAAAAAAAAAACATTTAAATACTCATTCAATAAAATCATTTTAATTTAAAATACTAGAATTATGCATGGCTTATACGTAGCCTAAGTTACGGGTTCTACAGCAATAGTTTCACATCCCATTCTCTGGGAAGAGCTCGCATAACCTTTGTGGCAATTTCTCGGTTAGAATAATATTTACCTAATGAAATGAGTTCGATAACGATGCCATTGAACCGTTCGTTGAGTTCTGCTAGAGTTTCTGATGGCTTCATTTTTACATTGTCAAACTTTTGAATAGCTACCGTCAACTTGTTTTCTTTTGTTTGATCATTGCCTTCACATAATTGAGTAAGCTTCTCTCATATTTCCTTGGCAGTAGTGCATGTCTTGATCTTCGCAAACATATTTTTGTCCAAGGCTTTGTAGAGGATATCTTTTGCAGCGTTATCCAGATTTGCTTTCTTCTTATCCTCAGCAGTCCATTCGGATATGTGCTTTTCTACCATCTGAGGATGATCTTTGATTGTAGCAGCAGCTGTGTTCACTTTCAGGATTTTCATCGGCCCATCAGTGATAATGTATTACATATCATCATCTTGGGCTGCTAGATGTGCCTGCATACGAATCTTCCAATCATCATAATCTTCTTTAGAGAACATAGAAATTTTATTGAAAGATGCCATAAGTGTTCAAAAGATATTTGTGTTTGAGAGAAAGCCTGCTCTGATAGCAATTGTTAGGATCGAGAAAGAGCTTAGAGGGGAGGGGTGAATGGACACTTTCAATTTTTCTCGTGTAAGAGTGGTTTCAAACGTTTTTAGGCGGTTGAAAACGTCTTCTCAAATAGTTGATAACGTGAACCACTATTAAGTGCGGAAAATGGTTCACAATCTTTGATGCAACTTAAAAAACAATATCAGGCTACAACAATGAATAGAGACTAGATAGATAAAAGATTGCGGAAAGTAAAGTGACACAGGTTCGTTATGGATGTTCGGAGATTAACAACTCCTACGTCACCCCTTCTTCCTCCTTAGGAAGGATTCCACTAAAAGACTTTGGCTATAAAAACTTCTTGCAACAGCCCACTCCAATCAGGACTTATTACACTACCTGTTTGGAACTCTTATTGATCACTTTACACTTCTGGATATTTAAGAACACTTAGTTCACCAGATATAAAAGCTGAATCAAATAACCAAAGGGTTAATGATATGAATAAATAGTTTTGATTTAGTAGCATGAAAATGATCCTTAGATGATCAGATAAATTTTTCATGTGTGCGTGCTGATTGAGCGATGGAGTATATGAACTTTTAAGAGCGCTCTGAGATCTTTTTGAATAGCAAGCGAGTTGTAATATTGCAGCTGAGAATCTCTAGCGTTTCTGCTTGCATACTCTTCCGTTAATATACACGATTTCCTTAACGGTCGGAAAGGACATAACAACGTTAACCTGATCCTCTGTACAGACGTGTTGCTGTCGATATGTTGAGTACTAAATGATCTTTGATAAACGCATTTAATGTTCTTTTTGCTCAGCATCGTGCTGAATCGCTTTTGTTGAGGAGTTCCTTTTAAGGAAACTGTTTTGGGGAACAGAACTTTAGGTCTATGCTTGGTCTTCCTTTTTCTGGGAAAGATAATTAAATGTAGATCAATCTTGGAACTGATGTAAGAAATTGTTGACTTCAAATCGATGTAATACTTGAATGTATTTAAGCCGCTCAGAGAATGTCTTTGAGTAATAACTAGTTCTCTTTAACGATCGGTTCTGTTAACGGTCTGAAGTGAGTGGTTGAAACTGCTTTGAGCTTTGATCAGTTAGCTGAGCGGTTGAACTGCTGCATATCTTGATATACGAACCGCATCTGAATACTTGTTTTTGTCATACACCAAAATTCTTGGGAATAATATTTTCTTAACTTCATGGGTTTGGATTCCGAGGTCCACCTTATCTCTATGTATTTAGGGATAAAATCAAAGAAGAAAATGAAATGTCCCAGTAGGACCGTGCAAAGACACTCATTTTCCTTCGTCATCACCTCATTGATGGGTTGAAAGTCGAATATCTCATGGTGAAAGAGCCATGAGAGGTTTGGAAAAATCCAAAAGAAATATTTGACCATCAGAAAACTGTGATTCTCCCAAGAGCCTGATATAAATGGATGCGTAGCTTACAAGATTTCAAGTCTGTAAATGATTATGACTCTGCACTATTCAAGACTAGTTTCACACTGATATTTTGTGGAGAGAAAGTCACCGATCAAGAAATGTTATGAAAGATACTATCCACTTTTCATTCATCAAGCGTGCTCCTACAAAAACAGTATCATGAACGTGGATTCAAAGGTACTCTGAACTCATCTTGTTATTACTAGTTACTGGACAAATCAATGAGCTGCTCATGAAAAATCACCAAATGCACCCAACTCGATCCACACCATTTCCTGAAGCAAATGGAACTACCTTTCTTGAAGAATATGGAATTTATTTCCTGAAGCAAATGCTAATTCCACTAAAAATCATAAAATGATAGCAAACGTGGACGAGGACGTGGGCGTGGGCGGGAGCGTGGCCAAAAAAGATACTATCGGTAACAAAATGGAAAGAACATAAAAGAAGCCACCAACAATGAGATTCCAATAATGAAGAGGCAAAGGAGAAAAGTTCCAACGTGTATGAAGAAAAATGTTATAGATGTGGAATGGAAGAGCATTTGTCACGTACCCATCGTACGGAAAATCATCTTGTGGATCTATGTCAAAACTCAATCAATGAAAAAAGAAAAATGGAGACAAATTTTGTGGAAAATGATGATCCAATTGAAATAAATCACATGGACATCTAATTTCTTCGCTCATCCAGATGAAAATATAGATAATTTGATTGGTGGTGGTGTGATAGAAAATAATGAGGTTGTTATAGTTTCAAATATTTATTGAACTCATTGAGAACTTGGTGGGACTCGACATGGTTATTCCTAGTGAGCTCTCGACTGATATTCTCTTGCTGTCACTGCTCCACTCGTTCGATGGATTTGTGGACAATTTTAATATGAATAAGCTTGATGCCACTCTTGAAGAGTTGGTCAACATTCTTGTTACTTATGAGATGACAATAAAGAAGGAAAATCATGTTCTTCTAGTAGGCTCGTCGTCCGGTACGGAAAAAAGGCCCAAAATAGAGGGAAAAAGTGTTCTGCTCCACCCAAGAAGAAAAAAGCCTAATAAAAAGCCATACGAGAAACCCACTTTGGGGCCCATGAAGCCTAATAAGTCAGAACATATATTTTTCCACTGCAACACGACTGTACATTGGAGACTAACTGCACATAATATCTTTTGGGGCCCATGAAGCCTAATAAGTCAGAACATATATTTAAATGGATCGTTAACATAAAATGTGGGTCAAATTTTCGCTTTTTAACATTCAATCAAATGTTACAAACTAAGCATAACACATGTCTCGATTTTATTACATCAACATAATATACAAACATAGGATACAACATTTCTTGTTTTAATCCATCCTCTGTAAACTAGTAGTGAAATACAGTACAAGATAAAAGTAATTCTACTAGTCCATCTGCTAGGCCCGTGATCACCACGCTATGTCCATCGCTCATCTCTGTCGTGACCCAGATCCTGCCCCACCTGTTGTTATGCACACATACAGACATAACAACAGCCGGAAACCCGGTGAGAACAAATCCCAGTATAAACATGTATACATGCGATAAAACAATCTAAAACATGAAACATGCTAATATGAATGTCATTCATATATAATGATGCAATGCGAGTCTAGTCATGTCTAGATGCGACTCGACTAAAACTCTAGGGATCCCGTTGTGAATAAGACGTCACTGTCTGTCACCTACCCTCCCAATCGAGGTGCTGTACGTCTTATTCCTAGACTTCGGCCTGATCTGTATCCACGTCTACAAAGGGGCGGTGATCTTCCCCTAAGCTGAGATATCGCCGAACATCTAGTAGTCTGCCTGATCTCCAGACTGCCCTATCTTAATGCATGAATACAAAATCTGTAAACAAGCATAATGCAATGCTACATGATCTGTAAACAAAGCATAGCAAGATCTGCATACAAGTTCTATAAACAATTCTATAACAATCATAATCATATCAAGGTATGAATAATAAAACAAGTATGTGATTTTGGTTGGGAAACTCAAATGTGATCTCATTTGAGTCATGATTCCCCAAACAAAACATGTACTATACCTTTCGTCGTAGAATCGCTGTCACGGTCGCCAATACGTATCTGAAATGGAAATGTTGATACACAATCTATCAATCTCTAATCTAAATCAACACATAACCAAGTCACTACGTGATCTCAATAAAATCTGACGGCATAACGACGTAATTCTCGATACCGGTCAATCCAATTCTCAACCAATATCAACATTATCTTATTCTCAATCATAATCCAATACAATATCATCCAAAACACAATAATTCTATCCCAACCATTCATAAATCATACTGAAATTCATAGGAAATGCATATGATATCCTTTCTTTGATCCGTTTACAAATATATCATGCTCAATACGTCAAGAACACAATATAACTATCATATTCTAATTTCCCAAACATCTGAATTTCGAAACCTGTTGAAATTACATAACACTTACATCACTTTGTAGCTAATAACGAGAGGAGCTCAAAACCGAAGTCGGATATGAATTTGGATGAATAAATCGTGAGATAGAGCAAGAACTCTCCTTCCTCCTTAAGTTTCCCTTTCTCTCTCCCTCGGCTGTGTCATCTGAACAAGGAGGAAATAACACCAGCTTTATATATATATCTCGCATGTTATGTAACACATGGTTCATTCTTCATAAGCCACGCATAACCGCGGGTGCGGTGCCCTTAGGTGCGCGGGTGCGCTATGGCTTTGGCAGAACTATGATTTTCCATAATGCATAGACCGCGGGTGCGGTCATGTAACTACCGCGGGTGCGGTGTAGCTACGGGAATGTTACTAATTTTCTGCTCATTGCACCGCGGGTGCGGTGCTTGTCAGACCGCGGGTGCGGTCTTGCACTTCTAAAATTTCATATTTTCCCGCATCGTTTCACCCCGTCTGTTCTTGCGTTTCGTAATCAACTATCTACAATAATCTCAGGCATTACATTTCTTAATTTCTGTCTATTCATATTCAATCTAGGGCATTACATATCTTGTCCAGAAGCGTTCTGACCATATTATGTTTTACATTTAAGTAAATGTCTCAATTAATTCTTCTTCTTGGGTATTAGATACCGAATGTGGTTCTCATCTATGCAATGATTGTAGATGATGGCGAGAAGCAAGAAACTTATAGATGGCGAGACATTTATGAGATCAGGGAATGGAACAAGGGTTGCTGCAATTGTCATTTGAGATGTTATTTTTATTTTAAACAATAATTTTAAGTTACTTTTTAGAGACATTTTATATGTTCCGAGTTGATTAAAAATATGATTTCTATTTTTATGCTTGATAGGAATTATTCTTCTTTTATTTTTGCTAAAGATATTTTTAATATCTACAAGAATGAATGTTTGATAGGAACCGACGAATTAATCAACGGTCTTTATAAATTAAAATTAAAAGATATTCCGTTGAACAATATTCAAGTATATATATATATATATATATATATATATATACACACACTTGAATATTGTTCAACGGAATATCTTTTAATCTTATATATATATATATATATATATATATATATATATATATATATATATATATATATATATATATATATATATATATATATATAAGATTATCCAAATCCCGTACAAATATGACATGCTAAACTAGGTCATATTTCCCAAAGAAGGATGGACAAACTAGTGGGAGAATGCATGTTTGACTTGTCAGACATAAATTCTCTACCTACTTGTGAATCATGTCTAAAAGAAAAAATGACCCAAGACTCCCTTTAATGGAAATGTGGAGTGTGCACATGGTCTACTGGATTTGATGCACACAAATGTTGTGGCCCACTAAGTGTTAGCATAAAAATATGGGCAATCCTACTTCATTAACTTTACTGATGATTATTCGATATATGAGTATGTGATAGGATCAGATAAAGGATAAGGAGTGTTTAGAAGGAGGCGGGTTTTGAATAAACACTCACGGTTTTTAACTCTTTTTCGAAGATTTGAATCAGTTTGGTGAGAAACTATTTCTCAAAATATTGTCAGTCGATAACAGTCAGTTAACAATTAAGTGCAGAATATAATTGACTGAAAGATAGAATATAGTAACTGAAAAACTTATAAAAGATGCACAAAAATTGTTTCTGAATGTTCGGAGATTTCAATTACACCTACGTCGTCACCCCTTCTATCACGAAGATAGGATTTCCACTAAAAGACTTTTGATCAATACAAGATTTGTACACACCCACTTCAGTTTGGACTTAATAATACCAAAACTGAAACTCTTAGTTTACAACTCAATTTTCTCGATTGAAAAACTTAGCACAACTGATCTCTAGGATTTCACAGTAATAACAATGTGCTAAAATTCTCAAAAGATAGCCTAACAGCTATGAATGTATATGATACGCATGAGCTAGAATTTCAGCAGAGTAACAATATGAAAGATTGCTAGTTCATTCTTCGCAACTGATTGTAAAGTTTCTTGATTCTCTTCAGCTGCTTCTCTCTGCTATTTATAGGATTCCCTCCAACGGTAATATTAAATAATATTTGAATCTTTATATCCGTTGAATGCCACGTCAATATCCTTCTGACAATCATACACTACAAGTTCTTAAATGCGGCGTTGCACTATTAGTTGTAGTCTGCTTTGTACTGTTGTCGATTGAATGCCCTTTTCAACTGATGAAGTCTTCAGCTGAATGATTAAGGTTGTTCAGTCCAACTGACTTTGTAAGTATTACCACAAAGATTTCCAGTTATAATGACCTCATCAGTTGAGTCTCTAACTGAACACGTGTGTCTGTCAAACTGAACTGAGAAATTATTGTCGCATAATTGACTGATGCTTATCAAGTTATACTTCAAATTCTCCACTAGCAAAACATCTTTAGTTGTAAAGTTACCATGGATAAGCTTACCCTTACCCATAATTTTACCTTTGGAGTTGTCTCCAAAACTGATTTTTGGTCCAGTGTATTTGATCAGTTGAGATAGCAGATTTGCATCTCCTGTCATATGTCGCGAACATCCACTGTCTAGATACCAAGTTGATTCTTTGCTTGTACCTGTTACCTACAATCACGCACAGTATATAATTTTGTTACACATATTCACTTGGGTTCTAAACTGATTAGTCCTTTAGGAACCCAGACTTGAATCAGTCTAACTGATTTCCCAGTTGCTGTATTCCAAATGGTTTTTTTCGAATTTTTAGAAGTATGTGTGTGATGTGAGGATGAAACAGTATGAATTATTTCCTTTTTCAACTGACTGTTCTTTTGATACCGTTTTTGAACAGGCTTACTGTTGTAATAGTTGTAATATCCATTCCTTGACTACTGATATTTGTAACAGAATCGTTTAGGAGACCAGTTTCTTGCATCAGTTGAACTCTCTGAGCTATATCCAATACCATATCGTTTGCCTTTGTTCTTATTCTTAGTCGATTGAACAGTTGATTTACTTGGTTCTGAATGTTCATTTACCATGGTTGATTTTACAAAGGTAATGTATTTTCCTTTGTTATTATTCAACTTTGGCTGAGTATCACTTACAAAATTTTCAACATGACTGTTAAAACCTAAACCAATTTTATCAGCAACTGATTTTTGAGAATTCTGCATTTCACTTAATGTAACTGAAGATTTGCTCCAAGCTTAAATCAGTTCAGAATATTTTGAAATCTCAGTTTTCAACTGACATAGCAAAGCTTGGTTCTCGATCAGTTCAGCGTTTTGCTTGGAAATCTCCCCTTTTGAATTTAACACTTCAACTGATTTATTAGTTTCAGTTTTGTTATCATTGGGATCATTTTGCTCAGCTTTGACTTTTTCAAAATGATCGAGCCAGTTTGTGATACTCATTTACCATGTCATGCAATGTGGCAATGAGTTCCTCACGAGTGAAATCAATAGAGCTAAAATCAAATTCCTGTTCACTTGATAAATCCAGTTCAGCATCATTTGCCATCAAGCATTTGACTTCCTCTTCATCATCACTTGAGCTGATTGGGATTTCTAATTGTGACTCATCACTGTCAGTTTCAGCCTATTTTGATTCTCTCTCCTCAGCTAAAAGCACTTCATGCTTTTTCTTGAATTACTTCTTGTCATCTCTGGTCCTTATTTTGTGCTCAAAGGGATTCTTTCCCTTATCAGTTGATACTCGAATGTCCTTCTTTGGCTTAGCGCAGTCTGCTATGAAATGACCGGATTTGCCATAGTTGTAGCAAACATATGATTCTTCTTTGGAGTTGTTTCTCTGGTATTGCTTCTGGAAGTTTCCTTGATTCTTCCTCATAAAATTTCCAAACTTTTTGACAAACAATGACATTGCATCATTGCTCAACTGATCAGCAGATTTGTCAACTGAACCAATTGGTTCCAGTCTGAGAGCAGTTAAAGCGGTTGTAGTTGCTGGTGTTGAGGGTTCTCCTTCTCTAGTCTGCAGCTAAAACTCATAAGCCTTCAAATCAGCAAACAGGTCATCGAGCTCAACTTTATTTAGGTCCTTTGACTCCCCCATCGCCATAGTCTTAACATCCCACTCCTTGGGAAGACCCCTGACAACTTTCAGTGTAACCTCTTTGTTGGAGTACACTTTTCCAAGTGCATTTAGTTCATTGATAATGCAATTGACTCTTTCGTCGTATTTATGCATTGATTCTCCAGCTTTCATCTTGGTGTTATCGAATTTTTGAACAGCAACTGACAGCTTGTACTCCTTGGTTTGTTCATTTCCTTTACAAAGCTGAATAAGTTTTTCCCATATCTCTTTGGCCGTTTTGCAAATTTTGATTTTGCTGAACGTGACTTTGTCCAGTGTTTTGTATAAGATTTCCTTGACCACATTATCCAAGTTTGCTTTTCTTTTGTCTTCAGTTGTCCATTCATCTTTGGGTTTTTCTATTCGATGAGGTGCCCCGTCAGTGATGGCAACTGCAGTGTTTGCTTTTAAATTCTTCATTGGACCATCAGTGATGACATACCACATGTCATCATCTTGTGCAGCTAGGTGAGCCTGCATTCTTATTTTCCAATCATCAAAGTCTTCTTTGGAAAACATTGGTATCTTGTTGAATGAAGACATTTGATTAGTTTGTAAGTATGAATATTCTGAGACAAGATTCAACTGCTCTGATACCAAGATAGGATCAGATAAAGGATAAGGAGTGTTTAGAAGGGGGGAGGTTGAATAAACACTCATGGTTTTTAACTCCTTTTAGAAGGTTTTAATCAGTTTGGCGAGAAAATGATTCTCAATATCTTGTCAGTCGATCATAGTCAGTTAACAGTTAAGTGCGGAATATAACTGACTGAAAGATAGAATATAGTAACTGAAAAGCTTATAAAAGATGCACAAAGATTGTTTCTCGATGTTCGGAGATTTCAATTACTCCTACGTCACCCCTTCTATCACAAAGATATGATTTCCACTAAAAGACTTTGATCAATACAATATTTGTACAGACCCACTTCAGTTTGGACTTAACAATTCTAAAACTGAAACTCTTAGTTTACAATTCAATTTTCTCGATGGAAAAACTTAGCACAACTGATCTCTAGGATCAAGTTTCACAGTAATAACAATGTGCTAAAATGCTCGGAAGATATCCTAACAGCTATGAATGTATATGATACGCGTGAGCTTGAATTTTAGCAGAGTAATAGTATGAAAGATTGCTAGTTCACTCTTCGCAACTGATTGTAAAGTTTCTTGATTCTCTTCAGCTGCGTCTCTCTGCTATTTATAGGCTTCCCTCCAACGGTAATATTAAATATTATTTGAATCTTTATATCCGTTGAATGCGAAGTTAATATACTTCTGACAATCGTACACTGCAAGTTCTAAAATGCAGCGTCTCACTACTAGTTGCAGTCTGCTTTGTACTGTTGTCTGTTGAATGTCCTTTTCAACTGATGACGTCTTCAGCTGAATGATCAATGATGGTAACCTTGCAACTGAATGTTTCAATTGATCAGTTTCCAACCGATCAGTCAGTTGACTAAGTAGATTAAGTTCGGCTGGTCTCAATTGTCTTAAATAACTTGCGCAATAATCTTCAGTTGGACAACTGTCAGTTCGTGATTAGTTAGTTCAATAGATTTAATCTCTTAGTTTGTCAAACCACCGAAATTAAGTTTCCAACAATTTCCCTCTTTTTGGTGTTTGACAAAACTTGTAAAGTATGAACTGATCAACTAAACTTGAGATAATCTTCAATTTCATTGTAGATAAAATAACTTTTCCAATGTACAGATTCGTACAAAGAATGAAATAAATGAAATAAGTATCTGTACAGATTCATACAAAGAATAAAAAATACATAATCTTCAAGTTTTCGACCATTCAACTGAAGTCAGTTGATCTTCATACATTCTTTTTCTTTCTTTTGTCTTCTTCCGTCTCTTTAATAATTTCCCATTTTTGTCAAGCACATCCACTTTCCTTGTTAATATGCGTATGTCTGCTGCAAAATCTGATACTGCATTCATCATAATGTTCTGTAGCAGGTCAATTCTTTTAGTGACCTTTTCTTCAAGGAAGTCAAATTGCCTGCCGCCTAGAGCTTGATTCTGGAAGTTTGATTCAATCAACAATCGATCTTTCTTGATTTCTTCAGTCTGGTTAAAAAGAGCAGTTACACTCTTGTTCAGCTGATTCAGTCTGTCTGTTGTAAACTCATAATTTGAATTGAGTTTTAAGGTATGTGCAAGCTGAGTAGATTGTATTGTAGAGATAGCATTCATCATACTGAGTAGGTTCGACTGAACGGTTTGAAGTTATTCAAATAATGCATCAGTGTCTGAAATTCTAGGAGACATAGCTCCGGAAGTTTCTGGAATCTGTTCCCTTTTGTTCTCTATTAAATACAACCATCGCACCGTCAGTTGGTTTTATTATATGTACAACTATCTCTGAAATATTTTCAGTTGAAGGGTCCTGGGGAGGGGACGATATAGATGGAAGAGTAGAAGTAGGAGAAGGTTCTTTAGTTGGTTCGACAACTGGTTCTTCAGTTTGTTGAAAGACTGTCTGTTCAGTTTGATACAAAATTGCCTGTTCAGTCACAATTTCTTACTGAGCTGGCTCTTCAGGTTGTTCAAAATGAGGTTCCTCAGCTGGTTCTACAAAGATAACAGTTTGAACAGCTGGATCTTCAGTTTCAAGCACATCTTCAACTGATCTAGTATTGTCCAGTTGAATATCTAAGGTTACTGATTTGATGACCTCATTCAGATTTTCCCGAGATAATTCAGCTTCAGTACATGACGTTGGATCAGTAGTTGAAGATTGAGGAGCAATAGATGAAGTTGGAGGAGCAACTGATGGGGAATGTTCTGTTTCCTTTGGAGAGATTTCAACAGTTGAGTCTTTGGGTGGCTTTTGAACTGACTGTCCATCTGGCTCTTCATCAGATGATAAGTCTTGTGCAGTCGCTGGAATGATCAGTTCTTGATCCATTTCTCAATTCTTGATTCGCATCTGTAAGCTGCTAAGATCCGAGTCCAATTGATTGTGTACTACTGTGTCATCAAAAGTAGTTGGACTTGAAGGATCAAAATTTTGACGCAACTCAGCAACAATATTTTGAAGCTTCTTGTCTCTCAGTTGATCAAATAAATAACTCTTGCGTCCTAGAGCCTGAACAACTGTTGAAGCTTTGACTACTCTCAGAACAGCAGCCTCTAGTTCAATAAATTTCTTCAGTTTACTCTTCGACTGAAGCTGTTTAGAAAAAACTTCAGTTTTGAATCTTACCCACTCATTGTAGGTTTTGAGTTTCTCTGTTGCAAATTCATCGATCTCTTGCCAGATGAGATCAATATGCGTTTGAATCACATTGGTTGGTCTTGGTTCTTCTTGCATCTTCCCTTTGCTCTTGGGGTCAGTTAGAACATGGGGAATGCTCAACCCTGTTGTTGTTGCATCAATTTTCTCTCTGATCACTATCCCCTTAGGTCTGGCAGGAGGTAAGGAAGTGTAGCAAGTAATAGTAATTAATGGAGCCTTAACTCCAAAAATTTTCTTCCTGTCACTAGATTTGGTGACTTTCTTCTTTGGCAAGATGACAGATAGTGGCAACTGATCCTCAGTTGAGGATTCAGCTGGAATAGCCTTCAATGGGACATCCTTAATAGGCTGTTCAGCTCCTGACTGCATCAGTCAATCAGTTGGAATGGTTTAAACTGTAGCAGTCGGCTTGGTCTTCAAAGTCCGTGGCTTCTTTAAAACTTTAGGAGGGGTTCTCTCAGAATCAGTGTCACTGACAATCAGCTTGCGCTTGATTGTCTTATTTTGAGCCTCCATCCTTGCTTTCTTGACTGATTTGGGAGCTCCTTCCGTCCCAATTTCTTTCTTCACCTTAATGAACTGCTCAGGTGACATGTCCAGTTTTTGCTTAGGTAGCTGGACAGACTTGGAATTGAATAACTTTATTTTTGATGACTCCTCAGAATCATCAGTTACCATTCCTTTAACCTTCAGCTGAAGGCGGAGCTGTACTGCAAAGCCCCTTGACTACTTTGAGGACTGAAACATATTCCTCAGAATCTTGAAAATTATATTCATCGAGTTCATATTCTTTTTTGCCATGATTGTAGTCATAGCCTGAAACTTCTCTAGAGTGAGGGCAGCAAATGATCCTGCCTTTTCCAAGAGGCCCTTGGCTACAATAACAGCCAACAGTTGAACCTTTGGCTTCAGTTCCTTCTTAGGATCAGACACTTTGATCTTCTGACCAGCAGCAGAGAGGGTATTTTGCATCTCCTCAGTATCAGATGCCTTCACCTCAGAAAGATCAGATAGCCCATCAGCAGGCAGTTGGAAGAGATTGCAGAAGAACTCGTCCTCAATGATCAGCAACTGACGATTTACAGTCGATGCTATATTGCTTCCTTGAGTGACATAGCCGGTGGCGTAGAGTTCTTGAACTTCTTTAACATAAATTTCTTGGGAAGATACTCCCAGAAATTGCTTCAGACCGGCTGCTTCCAGTTTCAGAAAGACATTCTTGACTACATCATCCTTTACAGTGAAGACTGAGTCGAAATCGATTGCCATGGCATTCATGAGGTGATCTGGGATCTGGTTTGACATTTGATTGAAGTAAATCTGCGAGAAAAGTATGCTGAGGATAGAATTTTTCTTTGAATGCTTGAATGTTCACGTAGGAAGATGAACTGAATTGAAGCGGGGTATTGTACTTATGTATGTGACTGTTCAAATTATTGGACACGTGTCAGTTCAGGAGAATTTGAATTTAAAAGCGTGTACGTGTGCTAAAACGTGTGTAATATTTTAAATGGTGCAAATGGGTCCATGTTTTAAAACACTATTAATCATTTAATGCGAAAACTGACAGTCACGTCACTTGATTTGGAATAAAATATGATTAATTAGTTAACTTATATGAGAAAATTAGTTGAATTATCAGCTGAACGATCAGTTGTGAGGCTGAATCAATTCAGGTGAAAATTCACTAACTACTGTCTTCTCAGTTAACCTCTTAAAACCGATATTCCCCCTTAATTACGAAAGATTAAGCGACAAAAAGAGTGACATAATAAAATAAATCTTATGCTTCAGAAGATGAAACGTCGAGTGTACTGATAACGTCCTTTCATTTGTTTTGAACCTGTGTTATAAATAGAAGTAACTTGGTTAGTCTTAACACATTAGCAACTAAATATTTCAAGAGATAAAATGGAAGGTGCAAGCAGCTCAAAGGTTCCAGACATGGTTGATGAGTTTATGGATGCAGCACTGGAACCGGGAAGACTGCTATGGAAGATGAAGTCTTCCACAAGGTTCTCCGATTCTGGAAGAAGCTCCAAGATCTTCAGTTTCTTCAGCGGGGAGGAGCAGTTGCCACCCCCGAACGGGTGGCACAAATGAAGAAACATCAGCGGAGTTTCCACGTCGTCGATGAGGTGGACATCTTCACAGATGAAGGTGTCTACTTGCTGATGCTGAAGAAGGAGAAGTGGACTCTGAAGCAAATAGCTATTTCAGAGGGCTTCCTGAAGACTACCACAGGGGTTTTAACCGGTTGGTTGACCTCGTGGCGGTCTGTTGATAAAAAAGAAATAAAAAATGTACGCGCAAATTATAATAAATAAATTTTTTGATTATTTTATCATTGTCTTTACTTTTCTGCAAACAAACCGCTGTTAAATGAATATTATGCAACTGAAAATACTTCAACTGAAATGATATAAACTGGAAACTAACTGACTGAGTAATTAACATATGATAACAGACTCAGTAAAAAAAATGATAATAACCATGATATAATCAAGTTAAATCAGTTAAGCCAAGTATATTGCGAAAGTAAGAAAACTTAGTCTCGGGTAGTGGTTTGGTGAAGATGTCAGCTCCTTGTTGTTCAGTTGAAACATACTCCAGTCTGATGGCTTCTTCAAGGCACGATCTCTGATGAAGTGATGCCTAACATCTATGTGCTTGGTCCTTGAGTGAAGAACTGTGTTGTAAGTGATAGCAATCGTGCTAGTATTGTCACAAAATATGGGAGATTCGATGGAAATAACTCCATTATCTTTCAGTTGTTGCTGGATCCAGAGCAGTTGAGTACAGCAGCTTCCAGCAGCAAGATATTCTGCTTCAGTTGTGGAAGTAGCTATGAATGTTTGCTTCTTGCTGAGCCAAGAGATCGGTCTGTCCCCTAGAAACTGACATGAACCACTTGTACTTTTATGATCTAGCTTAAATCCTGCATAATCTGCATCTGAATATCCAACTAAATTGAAAGAAGAGTCTTTAGACTACCATAACCCAACATTTGTCGTGCCTTTAAGATGTTTTAAAATACATTTGGCAACTGAAAAATGCGATTGCTTAGGGTTTGATTGAAATCTAGCACACATACATACAACAAATACAATATCAGGACGACTGACCGTAGGTACAATAATGAACCTATTAAACCTCTGTAGAGTGTCGCCTCAATTGATATTCCTCCTTGATCAGTGTCCAGTTTTACTGATGAACTCATGGGAGTACTTGCAACTGCACATGATTCCATGCCAAATTTCTTGAGCAACTACCTCATGTATTTAGTTTGACTAATAAAGATACCAGTCTCCAATTGCTTCACTTGCAGTTTAAGGAAAAATGTCAGTTCACCCATCATGCTCATTTCAAATTTGTCCTGCATCAACTTAGCAAATTTCTCACATAATTTGGGGTTAGTTGACCCAAATATGATATCATCAACATAAATTTGCACAATTAAAATATGATCATTCTTAGAAAATTTGAACAATGTCTTGTCAACTGATCCAATGGTAAAATCATGATTAGTTAAGAATTTTTAAAGTGTCTCATACCAAGCTCTTGGGGCTTGTTTAAGACCATATAGAACTTTGTTCAAATGATATACATGATCAGGAAAATAGTGATTGATAAAACTTGGAGGTTGTTAAACATAGACTTCTTCTTGCAGTTGACCATTCAGGAATGCACTCTTTACGTCCATCTGATAGACTTTAAAATTCTTGAATGATGCATAGGCAAGGAATATTCTGATTGCCTCCAGTCTTGCAACTGGTGCATATGTTTCATCGTAATCAATTCCTTCTTCTTGCATGTATCCTTGTGTTACTAGCCTTGCTTTGTTGCGCACAATTGAACCATCTTCGTTCAGTTTTTTTCTGTACACCAATTTTGTGCCTAGAATAGTTTTTGAAACTGGTCTTGGAACTAGGTTCCAGACATTGTTATGGGTAAACTGATTTATCTCTCTTGCATAGCATTTATCCAGTTAGGATCAGCAAGGGCCTCGTCAGTTTTCTTTGGTTCCAATTGTGAGACAAAAGCATAATGGATAAACAAGTTAAGTATTTGATTTATTGTTCTTACCGGGTCAGATGGATCACGTATCACCAATTCTGGTGGATGTGATTTCTTCCATCTGAGTTCAGTGTTTGCTGCTTCCATATCAGCAACTGCTTCTGTTGGCAACTGAATGTTTTCAGTTTCAGTTGGAGCTGTATCAGTTGGAAACTGAATATTATCTGTTTGCTCCACCAACTGATTATCAGGAGCAGGTTCCTGTTCAACAGTTTGATCTAATATCTTTGGTTCGGGAGTTTGAAGGATATTTCAATTGATATGATTTTCTTCTTCATTATCATCCTACAAACTAATCTCTATAAATCGATCAACTAGCTCAACTGGATCAGTTGACTTATCAGTTAGTACAGTTTCATAAAAAACAACATGGATAAATTCTTCAACATTTAAAGAATTTTTATTGAAGACTCTATATGTTTTGCTAACGGAAGAATACCCAAGAAATATTCCCTCTGCAGTTTAGCATCAAAGGATTTTAAATTTGTTTTACCATTATCAAGAATAAAACATTTGCAGCCAAATATCTTGAAGTAAGAAACCACACTTTTTCTTCCATTCCAGATCTCATATGGTGTTTTCACATGATTTTTGTTAATCATTGATCTGTTCTGAGTATAACAAGCAGTGTTTACTGCCTCAGACAAAAACCTTTGAGAATTACCAGAATCAACAAGCATTGTTGTAGTAGCTTCTTTGAGGGTCCGATTTCTTCTCTCAGCTATACCATTTTGCTGAGGTGTTCTAGCTGCTGAGAGTTCATTCTTGATTCCAGTATTTTGTAGAAAAGTTGAAAGATTTTGATTGATGAATTCAGTCTCTCTGTTAGACTTTATTTGATCAATCCCTACTGATTTTTCATTTAAAGGTCTTTTGAAGAGCTTAATCAGTTGTGCAGCAGTTTGACCTTTTGATTTGAGAAAAATTACCAAGTAAATCTTGAGAAATCATCTACAACCACTAAGGTGTATTTCATTCCCCCTAAGCTCATGAATGGTATAGGATCAAATAGATCCATATGTAACAGTTCTAAGCATCGGGAAGAAAATTTACAACCCTTGTTCTTAAAAGAAGATCTTACTTGTTTTCCAAAATGACATGCTGAACAAATTTTGTCTTTTGAAAAATCTATTTTGGGCAAACCAGTTACAAGATCGTGGTTACTCAGATAGGCAATAGATTTAAAGTTTAAGTGTTTCAATCTCTTATGCCATAAACAGTGTTTAGAAGATTTGGAAGCAAAGAAACATACTGGTGCATAAGGTTGTTCAGTCCAACTGACTTTGTAAGTATTAACACAACGATTTCCACTTAGAATGACCTCATCAGTTGAGTCTCTAACTGAACACGTGTGTCTGTCAAACTGAACTGAGAAATTATTGTCGCATAACTGACTGATGCTTATCAAGTTATACTTCAAATTCTCCACTAGCAAAACATCTTTAGTTGTAAAGTTACCATGGCTCAGCTTACCCTTACCCACAGTTTTATCTTTGGAGTTGTCTCCAAAACTGATGTTTGGTCCAGTGTATTTGATCAGTTGAGATAGCAGATTTGCATCTCCTGTCATATGTCGCGAACATCCACTATCTAGATACCAAGTTGATTATTTGCTTGTACTTGTTACCTGCAATCACACACAATATATAATTTTGGTACACATATTCACTTGGATCCTAAATTGATTAGTCTCTTAGGAACCCAAACTTGAATCAGTCTAACTGATTTCCCAGTTGCTGTATTCCAAATGGTTTTTCTCAAATTTTTAGCAGTATGTGTGTGATTTGAGGATGAAACAATATGAATTATTTCGTTTTTCAACTAACTGTTCTTTTGATGCCGTTTTTGAACAGGCTTACTGTTGTAATAGTTGTAATATCCATTCCTTGACTACTGATATTTGTAACTGAATCGTTTATGAGACCACTTTCTTGTATCAGTTGAACTCTCTGAGCTATATCCAATACCATATCGTTTGCCTTTGTTATTATTCTCAATCGATTGAACAATTGGTTTACTATGGTTCTGAATGTTTTACCATGGTTGATTTTACAAAGTTAATGTATTTTCCTTTGTTATTATTCAATCTTGGCTGAGTATCACTTACAGAATTTTCAACATGACTATTAAAACCTAAACCAGTTTTATCAGCAACTGATTTTTGAGCATTCTGCATTTCAGTTAATGTAAATGAAGACTTGTTCCAAGCTTGAATCAGTTCAGAATTTTTTGAAATCTCAGTTTTCAACTGACATATCAAAGCTTGGTTCTCGATCAGTTCAGCGTTTTTCTTGGCAATCTCCCCTTTTAAATTTAACACTTCAACTGACTTATCAGTTTCAGTTTTGTTATCATTGGGATCATTTTGCTCAGCTTTGACCTTTTCAAAATGATCGAGCCAATTTGTGATACTCATTTACCATGTCTTGCAAGGTGTCAATGAGTTCCTCACTAGTGAAATCAGAAGAGCTAAAATCAAATACCCGTTCACTTGCTAAATCCAGTTCAGCATCATCTGCCATCAAGCATTTGACTTCCTCTTCATTATCACTTGAGCTACTTGGGCTTTCTGATTCTGACTCATCACTGTCAGTTTCAGCCCATTTTGATTTGCTCTCCTCAGCTAAAAGCTCTTCATGCTTTTTATTTAATGACTTCTTGTCATCTCTGGTCCTTATTTTGTGATCAAAGGGCTTCTTTCCCTTATCAGTTGATACTCGACTGTTCTTCTTTGGCTTAGGACAGTCTGCTATGAAATGACTGAATTTGCCATAGTTGTAGCAAACATATGATTCTTCTTTGGAGTTGTTTATCTGGTATTGCTTCTGGAAGTTTCCTTGATTCTTCCTCATAAACTTTCCAAAATTTTGACAAACAATGACATAACATCATTGCTCAACTGATCAGCAGATTTGTCAACTGAACCAATTGGTTCCAGTCTGACAGTAGTTAAAGCGATTGTTGTTGTTGGTGTTGAGGGTTCTCCTTCTCTAGTCTGCAGCTCAAACTCATAAGCCTATAGATCAGCAAACAGTTCATGGAGCTCAACTTTGTTTAGGTCCTTTGACTCCCTCATCGCCATAGTCTTAACATCTCACTCCTTGGGAAGACCCCTGAAAACTTTCATTGCAATCTCTTTGTTGGAGTACACTTTTCCAAGTGCATTTAGTTCATTGATAATGCAACTGAATCTTTCGTCGTATTCATGCATTGATTGTCCAGCTTTCATCTTGATGTTATCAAATTTTTGAACAACAACTGACAGCTTGTTCTCCTTGGTTTGTTCATTTCCTTTACAAAGCTGAATAAGTTTTTCCCATATCTCTTTTGTCGTTTTGCAAATTTTAATTTTGCTGAATGTGACTTTGTCCAGTGTTTTGTATAAGATGTCCTTGGCCACATTATCCAAGTTTACTTTTCTTTTATCTTCAGTTGTCCATTCATCTCTTGGCTTTTCTATTCGATGAGGTGCCCCGTTAGTGATGGCAACTACAGTGTTTGCTTTTAAATTCTTCATTGGACCATCAGTAATGACATACCACATGTCTTCACCTTGTGCAGCTAGGTGAGCCTGCATTCTTATTTTTCAATCATCAAAGTCTTCTCTGGAAAACATTGGTATCTTGTTGAATGAAGACATGTTGATCAGTTTGTAAGTATGAATATTCTGAGACAAGATTCAACTGCTCTGATATCACTTGAGGATCAGATAAAGGATAAGGAGTGTTTAGAAGGGGGGTTGAATAAACACTCACGGTTTTTAACTCTTTTTCGAAGGTTTGAATCTGTTTTTCGAGAAAGTGATTCTCAAAATCTTGTCAGTCGATCACACTCAGTTAACAATTAATACTCTTTTTTGAAGGTTTGAATCTGATTTTTCTTGAATGACTTCTTGTCATCTCTGGTCCTTATTTTGTGCTCAAAGGGCTTCTTTTCCTTATCAGTTGATACTCAACTGTCCTTCTTTGGGTTAGGACAGTCTGCTATGAAATGACCAGATTTTCCATAGTTGTAGCAAACATATGATTCTTCTTTGGAGTTGTTTATCTGGTATTGCTTCTGGAAGTTTCCTTGATTCTTCCTCATAAAATTTCCAAACTTTTTGACAAACAATGACATTGCATCATTGCTCAACTGATCAGCAGATTTGTCAACTGAACCAATTGGTTCCAGTCTGAGAGCAGTTAAAGCGGTTGTAGTTGCTGGTGTTGAGGGTTCTCCTTCTCTAGTCTGCAGCTCAAACTCATAAGCCTTCAGATCAGCAAACAGGTCATGGAGCTCAACTTTGTTTAGGTCCTTTGACTCCCTCATCGCAATAGTCTTAACATCCCACTCCTTGGGAAGACCCCTGACAACTTTCAGTGCAACCTCTTTGTTGGAGTACACTTTTCCAAGTGCATTTAGTTTATTGATAATGCAATTGACTCTTTCGTCGTATTTATGCATTGATTCTCCAGCTTTCATCTTGATGTTATCGAATTTTTGAACAGCAACTGACAGCTTGTTCTCCTTGGTTTGTTCATTTCCTTCACAAAGCTGAATAAGTTTTTCCCATATCTCTTTGGCAGTTTTGCAAATTTTGATTTTGCTGAACGTAACTTTGTCTAGTGTTTTGTATAATATTTCCTTGGCCACATCATCCAAGTTTGCTTTTCTTTTGTCTTCAGTTGTCAATTCATCTCTGGGCTTTTCTATTCGATTAGGTGCCCCGTCAGTGATGGCAACTGCAGTGTTTGCTTTTAATTTCTTCATTGGACCATCAGTGATGACATACCACATGTCATCATCTTGTGCAGCTAGGTGAGCCTGCATTCTTATTTTCCAATCATCAAAGTGTTCTCTTGAAAACATTGGTATCTTGTTGAATGAGGACATGTTGATCAGTTTGTAAGTATGAATATTCTGAGACAAGATTCAACTGCTCTGATACCAAGATAGGATCGGATAAAGGATAAGGAGTGTTTAGAAGGGGGGAGGTTGAATAAACACTCACAGTTTTTAACTCTTTTTCCAAGGTTTGAATCAATCAGGCGAGAAACTGATTCTCAATATCTTGTCAGTCGATCATAGTCAGATAACAGTTAAGTGCGGAATATAACTGACTGAAAGATAGAATATAGTAATTGAAAAGCTTATAAAAGATGCACAAAGATTGTTTCTCAATGTTCGGAGATTTCAATTACTCCTACGTCACCCCTTCTATCACGAAGATGGGATTTCCACTAAAAGACTTTGATCAATACAATATTTGTACAGACCCACTTCAGTTTGGACTTAACAATGCCAAAACTGAAACTCTTAATTTACAATTCAATTTTCTCGATTGGAAAACTTTGCACAACTAATCTCTAGGATCAAGTTTCACAGTAATAACAATGTGCTAAAATGCTCGAAAGATAGCCTAACAGCTATGAATGTATATGATACGCGTGAGCTTGAATTTCAGCAGAGTAACAATATGAAAGATTGCTAGTTCACTCTTCGCAACTGATTGTAAAGTTTCGCGATTCTCCTCAGCTGCTTCTCTCTGCTATTTATAGGCTTACACCTCCAATGGTAATATTAAATAATATTTGAATCTTTATATCCGTTGAATGCCACGTCAATATACTTCTGACAATCGTACACTGCAAGTTCTGAAATGCGGCGTTCCACTACTAGTTGCAGTCTGCTTTGTACTGTTGTCGGTTTTATGTCCTTTTCAACTGATGACGTGTTCAGCTGAATCAATGCTGGTAACCTTGCAACTGAATGTCTCAACTGATCAGTTTCCAACAGATCAGTCAGTTGACTAAGTAGATTTAATATCTTATTTTGTCAAACCACTGAAATTAAGCTTCCAATAGTATGTCTATTTGATGAGACACAAATCTGAAGCATTTGAAAAATTCAAAGAATTCATATCAGAAGTGGAAAAACAATTAGAAATGAGTATTAAGACACTTTGATATAATCGAGGTGGAAAATACTTGAGTACTGTGAATTCTTGGATTATCTAAAAGAGAACGAGAGTATCTCACAGTGGTTTCCACTTGCGACACCACAATTCAATGATATTTTTGAACGTCGTAATCGAACTTTGATGGACATGGTTCTATCTATGATGAGATTCACGGAATTTTTTACATCGTTTTGGGGCTTTGCGCTTAAAAATGCGGCAATTTTGTTGAATAATTTCCATACAAAAGTAGTGGATAAAACACCACATGAGATATTGTTAGAAACTGAATTCCGGTGTTTGACTAAAAGATAAACCAACTGAACTACGCAATTGAATTTAGCTAAATGATCGACGCATTTGAATTATAATTGAACAGCTAGCTGCTCTTTCAGCTGAACAACTCTTCAGTCATTCTCGTCAACTGACTCTTTACCAGCTGATCTCTCAGCTGTACACGTCATTAGTTGAAAGCAACAACCGACAAATAGTACAACTACCTGCAACTTGTAGTGGAACGCCGCATTTCAGAAAAAGCAGTGTACGACTGTCAGAGTATATCGACGTGTCAATCAACAGTTAGAATATTCAAATATCCTTTAATGTTACTGTTGAGAGAAAAGCCTATAAATAATCGAAGATAGCAGCCGAAGAAACTACAACTTATTTCAGCTATTACATTCTACTTGTTGTTACGTTGCAAAAATATTTACTCACATTCAGAAGTTAAAAGCTCACGTTTACTAGTTATATCAGTAGCATTCAAGGCTACATTCTCGAGCTTAAATACCACTGTGTAATCTTTGATAAGTTTTTCTAAGTTGTGATAAGATCAGTTACCATCTGTAAAAGTGTTATATACTAAGAGTTTCAGTTGTGGCAAAGTGATAAGTCCAAATTGAAGTGGGTCAGTGCATTATCTTGTATTTGATCAAAGTCTTTTAGTGGATATCCTATCTTCGTGATAGAAGGGGTGACGTAGGAGTTATTCAAGTCTCCGAACATCCAGAAACAAATTGTGTTATCTTTACTTCAGTTATTATTTTTCAGTTAGATACTCTATCTTTCAGTCAGTTTATTTTCCGCAACTGTTTCATTCAGTTTAACTGATTGTCATTGACCGACGTGATACCTAGTATCTGTTTGTAACAAAACTGAACTCAAATTGTCGAAGAATATTTAAATTTGAGGAGTGTTTATTCAACCCCCCTTTCTAAACACTCTTTATTCGTTTAACCGATCCTTTCATATATGGATGAGAAAAAACTCCCAAATATTCGTACTTGAGAATATGAGGACATCCTGCTTACATAAAGAAGACTGTTGGAGACAAATTGGATAGCAGATCCATTTTGTGCTACTTTGTGGGAAATACAAATAATTCTGTTGGATATTATTTCTATCATCCCAAGGAAGAAAAATTGTTTGTTTCAAGAAATGTCACCTTTTTAGATAAAGAATTTCTATTAGATAGAAAATGTGAGATGATAGAACTTGAAGAAATTCGAGATGCTCCCTCAACTATAGAAGTTGAACCTAATCCCCAACAGCCAGTAGTTTAAGTACACGCACCTAGAATGTCTGATATGACTATCAGATTACCTGCTAGATATACAATTCTTCATGAACAAAGCCATGATGAACCTTGTGGTTGATGTGATCCAATGAACTTCAAAGAGGTGATATCTAATATTGATTCATACAAATGGCTTGAAGCCATGCAGTCTAAAATGGACTCTATGTATTCAAACAAAGTTTGGACATTAGTGGATCCATATGAGGGAATCATTCCCATAGTATGCAAATGGATATACAAAAAAAAGCTTGGGATATATGGGAAAGTGTTGACCTTCAAAGAAAGAATAGTAGCAAAATGTTATACTCAAAGGCAAGGAATTGATTATGAGGAAAATTTTTCACCAGTTGCTATGTTTAAGTCTATTAGAATACTACTAGTTATAGCAGCATGATATGACTATGAGATATGAAAAATTGATGTAAAGACAACATTCCTCAACGGAAACATTAAAGAAGATATTTACATGTCTCAACCTGATGGATACAAATCAGTAGGAAGTGAGCATAAGGTATGCAAACTTCATAGATCAATATATGGTCTCAAGCAGGCGTCAAGAAGTTGGAACATTAGATTTGACAACACTATTAAAGAATTTGGTTTTGCTAAAAATCTTGATTAACTATGTGTGTACAAGAAAGTTAGTGGGAGGCAGTGACATTCATAGTAATTTATGTTGATGATATTCTATTCATTGAGAATGATGTAGAATTACTGCAATCAACTAAAGTATGGTTGTCAAGTAAATTCTCCATGAAAGATATGAGTGAAGCATCCTATGTATTGGGATTACAAATCTATAGACATAGATCAAAGAGGATGTTGGGGCTCACCCAAACCACTTATATCGATACCATTTTGAAAAGATTCTCTATAGAAGAGTCTAAGAGATGATACTTACTAATGTGTCACGGTGTTACTCTATATAACACAATGTGACCAAAAAATAATGAAGAGATGGAGATGATGACATGTATTCCATATACGTAAGCCATTGGTAGTATAATGTATGGTATGATATCAACATGCCTTGTTGTTGCTTACACTCTAAGTGTTACAAGCAGATAGCAGGCGAATCCTGGTCCAATGCATTGGAAGGCTGTGAAAGATATTCTTAAGTAGCTAAGGAGGACTAAGAACTTGTTCATGGTCTACGAGGGTGGAGAATTAAAATTGGAAGGCTACACTTATTATCTAGCTTCCAAAGTGACATAGATGATTCGAATTCGACATCTGGCTTTGTATTCATGCTCAATGGTGCAGTTGTCTCTTAGAAGAGTTCCAAACAAGGCACTGTTGCGGATTCCACCACTGAAGCTGAATAGATTGTTGCATCTACTGCAGCCAAAGAGGTAGTTTGGATGAGAAATTTTGTCCAAGAGTTGGGTGTTATTCCCAATGAAGTTGATCCAGTCCCCATGTACTGTGACAACACTGGTGTTATTGCACAAGCAAAGGAACCATGGTTTCATCAGCGATCAAAACATATACTGAGAAAATTCCACATCATCCGGGAGATTGTGGGAAGATGAGATATTCACTCGAGAGAACTGTCTTTGCAGATAACGTTGTTGGTCCACTTACAAAGTCCTTTCCATGACCATTGTTTGAGAAGCATCGCGAAATAATGGGGTTAATGTTTATTTATAGTTGGCTCTAGGGGCAAGTGAGAGATTGTTAGAGTTGATGCCCTGTAAGCTAAAGATTGGGTAAAGAATTTATTGACTCAATTGTAATAATTGTCTTTATTTTAATATAATTTACATTTCATGGTTTCATCTTTCTTTATCTGTATACCTATGCAATCTACATAGATAAAGACATTGATCACACTTTAATACAAATGAACTCTAATTCGATCTTGGAACTCATATGCAAATGCTGTATATTCTAAATTCATTCTTTGTCGATTCAGCCGCCTAAAGACACGGATAAATGTCACTTGAGCTTGAGACTAAAATTTGTAATGTTGTGTATTGTGTTTCATGGACTTTCCAAGTGATTATCATTCATCGAAAGAAAAAGTTCATGTTTATGATTGTAGATCATAAGTCCTTACAACCTGGAACAACACCAGTGCTCTACATACTAGGATTGTGCTTCTGGACACGAGAAAATCGATTTTCCAACATGTATATGCAACACCCACGCATCCACCCTCAACTATAATAACTAAATCATAAATCATCAGTTCACCCATATGGATTTTGATTTTTTTTTTTGTAAAAATCCCTTGACAGTTTTCATTTAACGATCGTATTTAACATAAAAAATTAAAACATAATGCGATTCCATTGAATCATTAAAGAACCGAATTGACTTGCCTTATTATTATTATTATTATTATTATTATTATTATTTTGTAGAGATGGTTTGAAGATAATTTTGTTGGGGGTCTTGCCTCTCACATCCAAAGAGGAGAGAAAGTTTAAAATTTATTTTTTTCACATAAAATAATTGAATGCTTGTATGATCAAATCATGCATATATGTATATATAAAAACATCCATCAGGGTTCAAGAAATATTAACTCCAAACGATTCATGTTTGGGTTTAGCTTTAATTATTTTGATTTTTATGCGGAGAAATCTCTTATTGTAAATCCCTAAGTTTAATGGATCTTTGCTTCTTGATATTCTTGTGAACTTCTTAATCAAGTCCATGATTGAATTTCAAATCCATTCACTTGATCGCACTAGAACAAATGAGATTTTGCGTTGAGACGAAAAAATATGATCCCGCGAATCCCTAAAATTTAGGGCAAGAGTTCGGCCACCACCTAGATTGAGAGTGTATTTTTCAAAAATTATGGTCAAAGTCTGTATAGAAATAAGCTCTCAATGACTATCTGTAGATGTGTGACCAAAAACATGTAGGTCACCAACATGTTTGATTGACACAGGACTTGTAAAATCCAAAACAATCAAAACTCTTCACATGAATTAGAAGCAAAGTTTGGTTCAATTCATAATCTCAATCGATGATCCAATATCACCGATGTGACAAATATAAATAGCCTGTTATTTACAATATGTGATTTATTTTCTACCCACTAAACATTTTCAGGGCTACTGCCAATTTTGGAACATTTATACACAAATTAGGAAATTGTACTATTTTTAGCAGTCTCTGAAATGTCCCTTCCTTTTTATAGTTTAAAATACTACTAATTTTTTTTTATAAAAATTTTCCTCCAATTTCGAAACCATTCAACATAAAAACTAATATTTAAAAATCTTAAATGCATAAAATCCATAAATTGTCAACCACAAATCGTACGTCAATTTTAAAATAATCCCAATAACTAAACTTCAATTAAAGCATAAAGTCTTTAATAACATAATACTCAAAATTTTTACTTCAAAACATTAAATACTAAGCCAAAGCGAAAAGTAAAAGTCCCTCGGGAGTATACCGCTGGACCCGATCCAGTCAAGCGTCAACGCCTCCCACAAAAACATCCTCACTTGCGACCATCCAAATCTAGTGATTCTAATAACTCATCACGTTCTAACCATACGTAACAAATAATACATATCAGGCACACACATTTAAAAAGCATACTTTTATTTAAAATAAGTTGGCATAAAACTCGTAAGCGTAAATAAATCATAAATCATTGAATCATAAAGCCTTTCATCATCGTATATCATTTTAGGTGAAGTTTCATCCTTGAAAGTGACTATATCATATCATCATGTGGTCGAATGATCAGTCTAGCTATACCAAGTACCTGGGGATAGGGCGTCAACAACTCTCGTCATTGGACCATGGCCAAATATGAGAATACGATTGTCGGGCTCCCTCTATGGCCTTCTACCATAAACAATCTCCTTCCAGGGCCTTTTCTCTCAAAATATCCTCAATCATATCCTTTATATCCTAGCCAATTCACATCCTTCAAAATTTTTTTTCTTTTCCTTTCATTATTAAAATATGGTTTTATTCCAAAAGTTGCTAAATAGCATTTTTCAAGAAAATCATACAGTATTTTCATATATCATAAAAATTTCATATGTTCTTCATAAACATTTTAAAATATCATTTATCATGTATTATGATTCTTCGACACACTGTCAGACCTTTTGAACTACTCGAGACGTAAAATGATCATTTTACCCCTGAACCTCGAACTTCCTAATTTTTATTTTTTCTTACTTTTAGTGACTTGAGAGCGTATCCCAATTCATCATATAATCTTAAGTTTTACTTCTAATATATTTTTTAGAATTAAACCCGAGCCTTTAAATTTAATGACTTAATAGCTAAATCGTAAAACTTTTAAATTCAAATTAATTCCAAAACTTAATATTTTATTCCCAAATTTTAAACATAGACTTTTAATGTAAGGCCCGAGAAATTAATCTGGTTAATCTGAAAAGATTTGGAAATGATTATTATAATCATAGATGATAATTGATATGATTATAGACGGAACGAATCGGACGGGTAAAGACGATAGAAAATTTAAGAGATGCAAAGAGAAGTCCCCGCGTACATGCGCGACATGTATCGGCGCACATGCGCGAGGAAGACAGAACCATGCGCGCACATGCGCGACTTGAATGCGTGCACATGCGCGGAAGATCCAGTAGCATCGGCGCACATGCGCGAGATAAGGCGCGCATATGCGCGACCCGTCCAGAATGATCGGCGCATATGCGCGACATAAATGGCGCACATGCGCGGGTTGGGCAGAGTGATCGGCGCATATTCGCGGCAACGATGGCGCATATGCGCGAGCAACACGGTGGCATGGTTAAGGCTCTCGGCGCATATGCGCGGAATTGTGCGCGCATATGCGCCGGTCATGCAAAACATGAACAAGCCACTTGTCCTTTGGAGGTGCAACGTGTATATATATATATATATACAAGCAATTGTTCTTCAGAAATAAGAAAGAGAAACCGAGGGAATCTTCGGGTGAAATTTAATTTGCGAAGAATCCGTTCGTCTGATTTTGAATCCGACTTCGGTATCGTGTTTCTAGCAACGCAGGATACAACTGGACGTAAGTTTTGTTACGTTTAGACATGTTTTGAATTTATGATATTGTCAGAACTGAATATGAATCAGATATGATGTTTCTGCTACCGTAGACATTATAGAAGTGGAGTCAGATTAAAGAACAGACCGTTTCTGTAATTGTTATGATTTTTGGAAGATATTAACTGAGATTCTATATCAGAATTGTGTTAGTATTCAGATTATGAATTGTATTGACACAGATTATGAGTTCCAGTATTATATTTGTGATGTTCAGAACTGACGGGGTTATTCAGATTGTATTGTTATGCCGTCGAAACATCAGTTGATTTAGATTGATCAGATTCAGATATGATTTCGATTGTATTACAATATCGTTGATATAAATCAGATTGTATTTTGTTCAGATATTGATCAGATTATGTACTGAGTCGAGTATTGATCAGAACAGATTGGGAATTGAGTTATTCATTGATACTATGTATTCGATATTGTCTTTTCAGATTGGATATGGACAGATTTGAATACAGGTCATCGTCTTCGTCAGACAGGGAAGACAAATGTATAATTCATATGATATCTGGGAAGACATAACTCAAATCAGATCTCATTTGAGTTTCCCAATAAAATCACATACTTGATTATTGTTTATCTTTTGATATGATTATGATTTGTTTATAGACTTATATTCAAATCTTTTGAAAAGAACATGCTTTGTTTATATATTTTATTCATTGCATTTGAGATAGGAAAGTTTGACAGATAGTCAGACTTCTAGAGGTTCGGTGTATCGTTACATAGGTGCAGACACCCTCCTATTGTAGATTACTCGATACAGATATGACCGAAGTCTAGGAATAAGACGTACGTCACCCCGATTGGGAGGGTAGGTGACAGACAGTGACGTCTTATTCACACTGGGATCCCTAGAGTTATAGTTGAGTCGAGTCTAGACATGATTTGACTAGATCTGCATGTGTTTATGGATGTGGTTTCATAGACTATGAAACCCATTTTTATATTGCTTTCAGTCATGATAGCATGTTTTTATGATATAATTTGAGCAGCATGTTTATCTGATTTGAGTTGCATGCTTATTTTGAGTTGATTTCACAGATTATGAAATCTATTGGTTTTAAGTTTATTCATGATAGAATATTTCATGATTTACTTTATGTATATGCATGTTTACCATGTTTTATACTGGGATTTATTCTCACCGGAGTTATCCGGCTGCTGTCTTGTTTTGTATGTGTGCATGACAACAGGTGGGGCTGGATCGGGGTCAAGAGGATGAGGAGAGAAGAAGAGTTAGCGTGGCGATTCCGGACTTATTGGAGACTTGGTTTTATTACTTGAATTTAGTAACTGAACCTTAGACTTAGTTTGTATAGTATTGTACTTTTAAACTGAAATGTATTTTATACTGAGATGTATATTATTTAGATTCCATTACCTTCCGCATTTACATTTTAAAAAGAAAAATTTTTAGACCCTGTTTATCAGAACTGATATTAAATCCCAACGATGATTAAGAAAATGATTAGCGTCCGGGTCCCCACATTTAATCCCTAAAATAACCTCGTGAACCACGTACCATCTCCCGTGAACCACGATTCGAGCCCCATCTCTTTTCCTAGCCATTTTCAAACCTATTTCTTCTAAACCAAGTTGCGAAGCTAAAACTCTTGAGCCATCCTCGAGCCACCTTGGACCAAACCACTTCCAGACCACTAGCCACCCTCCTGGACCCTACTGACCGTACTGTACCAGCCCCTGACCAGCTGCACCAGCCCCTTCGCATCCTAAAACCTATCCGATGGAAACATCCCAAAACGTACATGGAAAACCCTAACTTTCAAGCATCCACCATACACATCCTTCACTTGGTTCCAGCCTTGATTTAACACTTAAACGACACTTTTTACAATCTATAAACGTCTCGTATTGACATCAATCCCCTTAGAATTTATAACACGTTTCATATATGCGTATAAACGTAAAAACTTTGAAAATAATCTCAAAAACGTTAAATAATTTGATCAATATAATTTTCATGCTTCAAAACATAAAACACATAT
This sequence comes from Primulina eburnea, assembly GCF_022965805.1. Taxonomy (NCBI): domain Eukaryota; kingdom Viridiplantae; phylum Streptophyta; class Magnoliopsida; order Lamiales; family Gesneriaceae; genus Primulina; species Primulina eburnea. The sequence continues at coordinate 16,321,927 of NC_133108.1, forward strand.
ATTATGATTTGAATGGTGCAAAAAAAATTTTTAGAAACTTTTCTTTGCGATTAAAACGCTTGAAATATGAATATCGAAGCAGTGGAACGTCAATGACGAACGAAAGACAATTTCTACCCTTTTTCTATCTTTTTTTCTTGTCAAAACCGCACTGAAAACCCACCTTGGGATGCAAGGGAGTCAGGTGATAGTTGTTGAAGGAAGAACGAGGAAGAATGTAAGGTCTTGGAAACTCGAACTACGTAACCTGACTGCATGAAATCTAAGGTTTTACTAAAATTCGTGTTTAATTATTTCGATGCATGATTATTGCATGAATATGTGTTTTATGGCATGATTTCTTAAGGTTTCATGCATTTGGGCTTTAAGTAGTATTTCGCGCTCGAACGAGGAACGAAGACCGGAGACAGTTAAGGAAAAATATTTTTATTAAATAATTTTTTTAATTATTTAATATGTGTAGTAATTAAGTAAGATTTTTGAAAATGGGCCTTGGTGGGGTATTTTTACTCGCATGATCATATTTTAAACCAGTACCCAAATTTTAGTGAGTCGGGAGACTTTTTGTGGGTTCAAACATTATTTTCAAAAACATATCTAAACATAATATTTTGTGAGGTCATTTTTGGGCTTAATGGGCCTACTTTAAGTGGTTTTGGGCCTAAAATACTACACCTCCTAATTATTTTTAATTAATTTCCCATTATATTCTAATTACCCTATTTATTCAACCATCCAAAAACCCTAAACCTACCCTAGCACACTCGTACACCACCTCCCCTTTCAGCAGCAGCCTCCCTCGATTTTTCCAGCAACTATCCTCCTTAGTTTCTCAAGCATTTTTCAAAGGACTCCTTCATCGTCTCTCTAGTCATGTTCTACGCGATTATGTCGAGGTTTTCGAGCATAAATACGCAAAGGCACGCCCATTATCTCCATTTTCTCGTCTTTCACACTGTAATACGCACTTTGAATGAATTATGCATGATATATGTCGGTACTAACGTTTAAACTGATTTTACATGTGTTTCTCCATGAATTTGATTTTCTTGCCTTCATGTATATCATGTCATGGATCGGTTGAGGGGATGCTGCCAGATCGGAGGTTTGAAGTATGTTCTACAACAGGTGTTTAGGCGTTTTAATGTCCGAGCTTGAGGCTAGGTCATGTTATTGTAGGTGACTGATCGGGCCCTTGTGTTTGGGATAGGTCGTGGCTCGATCGAATGCTTCAGGAAGAACAGTGGTGTAAGGGACGCTCCATGGACGTGGAGTAGACCCTGGTGGGTCTGAGACATGACCCAAAGTAGCTTGTGCATGGCTGGTCTCGGACTAGGGGGAGATTGAGGAAGCTAGAGGCGATTAGGGTTTGATTCTGAGTGATTTCGAGTGTTTCACGGTGAACCAAGGGGTGCGCCTGCATGAGGTTTAGGGCAGTGGTTTGGTCAGTCCAGGAGGGTCCAGACGTGGGCTTAGGAAGGGTTGGTTCAAGCATGGTCCGGGCTAGATGAACATAGGGTAGAGGTTGGATTCGAAGTGTTTGGGATATTTTTCTTCACAGGCTTAGCGTGGCGGCGCTGCCCTTAGGACGCCGCAACGCCTGATCAAGTTAGCAGTCCTGACAGCGCCCTGATCACATATTGACATGTTTTAAATGTATATGTTATCATGAACAAGGCTTTTTATGAAAATACAAAAAATACGTTGCATGCTTGAATTTAAGGAAATTTACGTACATGCATTATTTTTATAAATGATGATGTTTATAAATGATGATGGAACGTCAACTACTTAAAATACTATTAGATTTTTTTTTTGCAAGCTTATTTTAAAAATTACATTTTTATGCATGCATGCTATAACAGCTGAAAATTATCCATTTTAAAATAAAAGTATTCACTAACAGTAAAAACAATGCAGTTAAAAAAATTGAAACAACCGTCAAACCCTAACCCGTCGTTTAAAATAATCACAAATGAAACATGCAAAAATCCTGACAACCGTAAACATATAAAAGAAAGGGTATGAAAATGTCCATTATTACTCCTAACTCATAAACATAATGTTCTTAAAAAGTATGGTCCTCGGGTTAGCATGCGCACATCCAACTCCGCCTACTCAGTCTTCGATGCCTCCAGTCTCAACAATATGCTCACCTATATCATTCACACCTAGTGAGTCTAAAGGGTCAACACACCATAATCGTTATAACAAGTTCATATACATAACATGCAACAGTGAAAAGTACTGTAATCAACATACGTTTCATGATCTTAAAAGCATGACTTAAACATATCGTGTCAAAGTGTAATGTGTCCAAAACATGATTCATGTATGAGCATATACATATTCATTTTCTTTAGTTGAATACGTTCATTAGTTGTGACTTTCGTGTCAGCTCTATTCGATAGATCTATCTACGTATAAATGTGGTATCCAGCAGCGGGGACATCAATGACAATATTACCCATCTACTGAGCCTTGGCCTTACATATCATCGTATTATTGTATTCGTATTTGTCATAACCAACTCTCATCCTTCAAAACATGTCATCATATTCATCACTTAAAAAAATCATGCATATACGTAAATATTTCTTAAAATCAAGCATGCAACGTATTTTTCATAATTCCATAAAAGGTCACGTTCATGATGGCATATGCATTAAAAACATGTAATTTTGTGATCAGGGCGCTACTCGGACTACTAACTTGACTCGAGTGCAAAATGACCATTTTGCACCTGGAAACCCTAATTGACCATTTTACCTCTGGACATCAAAATTTCGACCCGAAGCTAACCAAACTCCTAAAAACACCTCAAAACATATTTATAATCATTTCCTAGACGTACTCGAGCCCATAAAGTAACTTTTATGATTCGTTTTAAAACTTGGACCGGGGTCTTGTTTTTAACCTCAATCAACCCGAAACTTAACAAAACTTTCCAAAATTTTTATCACAACTTAAACACACCCTACCAGCTAAACAACACAATTCCAGCACATATGAATCCCCTACACTTGGCTGCTCTTTGCTGGACATTGGTGCACTCCAAAAACCCGAGCCCTAGTTGCACTCCTCGCACTGTATTCGATCTTAGCACACACCAACATGGCCCCAACCATACCAGCTACCCTCGGCACACGCTCAAACTCCTTCTGGATGGAACTAACTTGGATTTGAGACCAAATGCATGCAACCCTGTGCGATTTCAACAAAAATACCCTCAAACACACGTCCCTTAGCCATTAAGGCTCTGGCACCTAATCTAGACCAAGACAGCCACGCTCCAGCCCAGAGGGACCATGGCTCGGACCCTCCGGGGTCTGAACCACAATCCTGCTCGACCCTTGCATGGCCACCTCTTCCCCTTTGCCCGATCTCGCCCTAGCTTCCATCAACAAAGAAAAATAATTCGATCGTTCCTTGCCTAGCTATGACCCGAAGTGTACTCGACCCCTTTATCCTCCTAGATTTCGACGTTTTTAGCCCCTTGGGAAATATCTAGCAGCCCCTTACATGCACCATGAATAACGTTAGCATGATGATCAAGTGTATGCAAGTTTTCGGGAAAAAATCGTATAAACCAACACAACAATGACAGATATATAATTTCTCATGCAAAAGCATACAAAACAACGTATAGTAACATGAATGATGAGAAAAAACATTTTAGGGTGTGCCTTTGTGATTAAACGCTCGAATATTTGAAGGTCTTTGCGTAGAACGTGTACCGGAGAGGTGGTGAAGGATTTTCCTTGAAAACTTGAGGGGATTCTTGAAGATGGCTACTGAAGAATTTTGAAAATGCTGCTACTGAAGTGAGGGAGGGGGCGTCCGAACCAATGGGGTAGGGTTAGGGTTTTGAGTGTTGGTGTAGTAAAATAATTAGTGTATATTGGGCCTGTGCCACCCCAAACCTCGTCACGTAATCATACGAGATGTGACATCATATGCATATTTTTTTTTCCAACGACTTAATAATACAATGTATATACGACAAAATAGTGCAATCATCACACTATCTACAACAGTGTAGTAGAAATAGTATAATTATACATACACACAACTCAAATAAGACAATAAACTATATCATTTCTATCTACTATCAACTACAAGACTGTTTGACTAGACACACCTAGTCCTTCAACTCTATCATGTCTTACATCATAGTCCTGTAACATGTCCAACAGAAATAGCCCCCAAAGGGTAAGCATATACAACAATCATCATCGTAATACATAATAGTTATATTAATAACAACATAAAATATAATTGAAATAATAACAGAAATACTCCATCTGCTGTTTCTGGACAATCAAACCACCAACGATATCAACGACATCACTTCCATACTACTGCAACAACAACATCAGCAATACGTCACACCCCTACTTTGGTGACAACAATATCGCCGATCGAACAACATCAAAGACACGTTGCATCCCTACTCCGACGACATCAATTTCGTCAAAAGAACAACATCAACGATATGTCGCACCCCTACTCCAGTGACAACAATATTGTCGATTGAACAACATCAACGAGACGTCTCCCAACAACGACAGCCAACAACATCAACAATAATAAACAACAACAAATATAATATCAAATCACCCAATTCTGGTGATTTACCATCATTCAACACAATAGTATTTATCAATACTAAACAATAACAACATATGCTCGTATGTTAACACGTACCTGATAATCGAGTATATATAAAATCTCGCTATTTCTTTGATTCGTAGGCTTGTATCGTATCTAAATACTTCAACAACAATTATTAGATAATTGTCACCGTATCAACTCAATAATAACAACCTCAATATATAACATCAAATATCTCAACAAAAATTAATTCAACAAAATATAAAACTCGATTATACATCTTTATCGTTCAACAATTAATATTCCGGTGTATTTAGTTATCAATACTATCATCAAACACACCCTAATAAATTAACTTCAATTAATAGACTATTTTACAACATCCGTTAAATTACAAAAACTTTATATAAACATTTAGCCTATACTTCGTAGACTCTGAATATATAATCAGAATTAATAAATGACAAACAACTTCTCAATCTCAATCCAACGATTAAAATCCGTAATTATAATAAATTATGAATAATTCAAAATATCATCACTAACATCTTCTCTACTTCGTTAAAATCATAAACTATTCAACAATGTTCAATTTCAGTATGATTTAACAATTGATCGGATTCGTTCCAAAAATCGATGAATTTCAAACATCACCAAAAATATAAAATTTATACCTCAAATTGAAGACCTCATGTCAACGATCCCAAAACTGAAGTCGGTTCGTCGATTGGATAAACAAAAAATATTAACACCGATATATCCATTTGGATCAGTCAAACGATCAAATTTTCCAAAACTCAAAACATGAAATTTTATATTTTTGAGTTTCCTACGTTATATCCAAATTTCAATTCATTTTGACCAAAATATGTCATATTTCATTCTTTAAAATCGTTAATTATTTAGTATTCTCACTTTACTAAATTAACAATTGTGATATTTATTTCAGGAATAAATAAAGATATCTCATACCATCAGAATAAGTATGGGTATAACTCCCTCATATGCCGCTCTGTCTCGCAAATGGCATCTTCGACACCTCTATGCTCCCATTGAACCTTCACCATTGGTGTAAGCTTACAACGAAGCTTTCGTTCAGATCGATCCAAAATACAAAAACTGGTCTCTCAACACAAGACATGTCAGGATCTAACTGAATCTCAGAAATATCCAGCATATGTGAAGGATCTGACTCATAATTCCAAACCATCGACACATGAAATACATCATGAATACCCGATAAAGATGGAGGTAGAGCCAATCGATAAGCCAAAATGCATATCCGCTGCAATATCTCATACATGCCAACAAATCTCGGTGCCAACTTTCCTTTCATGCCAAATCGTAATGTGCCACGAAAAGGAAAAACTTTCAAAAAACTCGATCGCCCTGCTAGAACTCTAAGGGTCTTCGTCTTTTATTTGCATATGTGGCCTGTGTAACTCGATCAACTTTACTTTCTGTTCCATCTCATGAATCATCTCAGGACCGGTAACTACAGCTCGATCAAAATCATCCCAATATAACAGAGATCTACAACGTCTCCCATACAATGCCTCAAAAGAGCCATCTGAATACTACTCTGATAACTATTGTTATTCGCAAACTACACCAATGGAATAGATGACTGCCAAACATATTTAAAATCCATAACATAAATACGCAACATATTCTCCAGCATATGAATAGTACGCACAATCTGATCATCTGTACGGGGATGATAAGCTGTACTGAATCTCAACTCTGTCCCCATCGCAGTCTGCAATCCTTCCCAAAAATGAGAACTAAATCGAGGATCTCTATTAGAAATAATAAATGCTGGAATCCCATGCAGTCGTACAATCTCTCGTATATACAACTGTGCTATCGTATAAAATGTGCAACTTTCGTCATCACCCAAATAGCATATAGTTCTAGTGCTTTTTGGCAAATGAGTCACAAAATCCATCGATATGTGTTCCCACTTCCATGTCGGTACTTCTAAAATCCTCAATTCACCTCCTGGCCTTCTCCTCTTAGTTTTGATCCATTGACAATTGAGACATCGACAGATAAAATCAATCACATCACGTTTCATTCCCTTCCACTAAAACTGAGAGCGTAGATCCTTATATATCTTCTTGCCGTCAGAGTGGATAGAATACCGACTACAATGTGCATGCTTCAACAGGCCCTGATGCTACTCAGATGCATCAGGAACTACCCATCTATCATTCATCCTCAAACTACCATCATCAGCCACTCAAACAATTATCTTGTTTCCGAGAAACTAACTCCTTCCATCGCTGAACTCTCTCATCTGTCACTTGTGCCTCACGAATACAACCATAAATATCAGGTTCGGCTAATAAGGTAGATACTGAATAAGAGTCGTCGAGATATCAAAATAATATCCCAAGGAACAACAAGACATCATCATAGCTGATAAACGACTCACATCCTCAGCAGTACAGCTCACTTTATGACTTAATGCATCAGCTGTCAGATTGGCTCGATCAGGATGATATTCATTCTCACAATCATAATCCTTCAACAAATCTAACCATCGTCTCTGTCTCATATTCAACTTTGTTTGTGTAAAAATAAATCTCACACTCTTATGATTCGTATAAATCGTAAACGAGGTACCATATAAAGAGTGTCGCCATATCTTCAAGGCAAAGATAATGGCTGCCAAATCGGAATCATGCACATGGTACCTTGTTTCATGTGGTTTCAGCTGTCTCGAGGCATATGCCACAACATGTCGACCCTGCATCAAAACACATCCCAAACCATGTAAAGATGCATCAATATAAACAACAAACCTCTCATTTTCTGTAGGGATTGATAACACTGGTGCGGTCGTCAGTTGGTGCTTCAACTCTTGAAAACTCCTCTCACATGCTTCAGACCACAAAAACTGCACACCTTTTTGCGTCAACTATGTCAAAGGTCTAGAAATCTTTGAAAATCCATTGATAAATCGACGATAATAACCTGCTAAACCCAAGAAACTACTGATACGTGGTACGGATGTAGGTACAGACCACTGTAACACGGCTTCGACCTTCGTTGGATCAACAGAAATCCCATCTCTCGATATAACATGACCCAAGAAGACCACTCGATCCAACCAAAACTCACACTTACTGAGTTTGTCATACAACTGTCTATCTCGAAATACCTGTAATACTTGAACGTAAGGGCCCTGCATGCTCAGCCTCACTCCTGGAATATATCAATATATCATCAATAAACACAATAACAAACTGATCGAGATAAGGCTGAAATACCCTATTTATCAAACTCATAAACATAGCTGGAGCATTCGTCAACCCAAACGGCATAACTAAAAACTCATAATGCCCATATCTGGTCTTGAATACTGTCTTCTGGATATCCTCCTCTCAAACTCGTATTTGATGATATCCTAACCTCAAATCAATGTTCGAATACACTGAGATTCCCTGCAACTGATTAAACAAATCATTAACACGAGTAAGGAAATATTTATTTTTAATCGTTATCTTATTCAGCTGTCGATAGTCAATACAAAGCCGCATCGTTCCATCTTTCTTTCTCACAAATAGGACTGATGCACCCCAAGGCGATACACTAGGACGAATGTATCCCTTGTTCAGCAAGTCCTATAACCGGGCTTTCAACTCTATCAACTCTGCTGGTTCCATTCTGTAAGGAGCACGAGAAGTAGCGGAAATACCTGGCATCAATTCAATCCCAAACTCCACCTCACGGGCTGGTGAGAATCCTGGAATCTCATCAGGAAATACATCAGCAAACTGAGAAAATACATGTATCTTCTCTAATCTTACCTCCTTCTTCTTTTCTGTCACATCTACAACATAAATAAGATAACTCTCATGTCCATGGTCCAATAACCGAGACATCTGTATAGCAGATACCAATGGAAAAAGGTCCAACGTTATTTTTGATCTCTATAAAAATATTTCACCCACTGATAACAATCAAAAATCGCACAATATCTACTCAAGATATTAATTCCCACAGTACAATCAAAATCATTCATATCCAAAATTATCATATCAGTTCTCAAATTGTAACCCTCATAAGAAATAATACCATATGATATCATAGATACAACTGATATATCAACTCCAGAGGGTGTCGAAACAGAAAAGGCGTAGACAATGAAGACGGGTGCATATGATGCTCAACCACAAACCTCTTCGATATAAATGTATGCGAGACACTTGTATCAACAAGAATATAAGCAGGATAAGAACATAAATAACAATTACCCACTATCATCTCCTCTCGTGCCTCCCCTGCCTGCTCTCGTGTCAAAGCATACACCTGTGCTTGAGGCGGACCAGCTCCCTACATACGTGGCTGTCCTCCAGAAGGTCGTGGTGTAAACTACTGAGGCTGTCGTCCTCCTCTCTATGAGGATCTACCTTTATCACTCTCGGGCTCTCGCTGTCCCTTACGACTAGGACAATGTCTGGCTACATGACCCACACCGCCACACTCAAAACAAGTGATCTCCGTTTGTGTGCACTGTCTGATCAGATGAGGTCCCAACAACAAAAACATCTCACTCCTCTAGACTCTCTTCTTTGTCCCTGAACAGACTGAGAACTGCCCCCACGACTCTCAACACGTCGTGAATCAAACCGACGCTTCCCAGACGATGCTGAAGAAGATGAACCCTTCTGATATTTAAAAGACTATCCTTGTGGTCACAATGACTCCCTAGTCGGCTCTATAATCGTTCATGAGCCCCATACTCCTGCATAACCAACTCAGCCATCTCAGGCCTCGTCACTGCATCATCAAATGAAACCGGATTATTTGATTGCACAAGATCAAATAACTCTAACTTCAACCCTCTCAATAAATGCCTCGTCTTAGCATTAACAGTAGTAGCAACATGTGGCACATATTTCAACAATGCAGAATATCAAGTCTCATACTCAGTAGCAGATATACTACCCTGTCTCAAATCCTCTAATTCTCTCTCTTTATTTTGTCTGGCTGCTATAGAAAAATATTTATCAAGAAAACGAGATCGAAAAATATCCCAATCAACAGTATGGCCTTGTGCTCTCAATCCGACCTCAGTCATCTGCCACCACAATAGTACATTCCTCGAAAGCTGAAATGTAGCCAATCATAATCAAGTAGACCTAGCACACGGAGTAGTCACAAATATCTTCTCTATCCTCTCAATCAACTCCTCTGCTCGCTCGCCAGTCTAAGAGCTATCAAATCTCGGCAGAAGATAACTACTAAACCGTGAAATAAAAGCTGATCTATAGGTGCATGTCCCATAAGAGGAGGTGGCAATGGATTCATATGTCCAAACCCACTGTCAACCTCGTGCGTTACCTCGAGTGGATGTGCCTGTTTTCTAGCTGCCATAACTGGAAATCAAATTGTTTAATCATAAAATTTAACAATTACAATCTAGTAATCATCATCACACCTTTCGCACGAAAGGACACACAACTAAAGAACAATCAATCGTACCAAGAAATCATCAAGAACCAATCAACTGCACGGACACACCATCCAACTCCCTCATCACAAACCCAACTACTAACCATCCCAGACATCTAACATATGCTCTGATGCCACCAAGTGTGGAGTCCCAAATCTCGCCACGTAATCATACGACATTTGACGTAATAAAAATAATTTGTTTTTTCAATGACGTAATAATATAATGTATATAAAACAAAATAGTGCAATCATCACACTATCTACATCAGTGTAGCAGAAACAATATAATAAATACATACACACAACTCAAATAAGACAATAAACTATACAATCTCTATCTACTATCAACTACAAGACTGTTTGACTAGAAACACCTAGTCCTTCACCTCTAATTTTTCTTACAGCATAGTCCTGTACAACAACAACATCAATGATACGTCGCACCCCTACTCTAGCGACAACAATATCGTCGATTGAACAACGTCAATGAGACGTCTCCCAACAACGACATCCAACAACATCAATGATAATAAACAACAACAAATATAATATCAAATCACCTAATTCTGGTGATTTACCATCGTTCAACACAATAGTATTTATCAATACTAAACAATAACAACATATTCTCGTACGTCAACACGTACCTGATAATCGAGTATATATAAAATCTCGCTATATGTTTGATTCGGAGGCTTGTGACGTATCTAAATAATTCAACAACAATGATCAAATAATTGTCAATATATCAACACAATTATAATAGCATCAACATATAACATCAAATAGCCCAACATCAATTAATTCAACAAAATATAAAACTCGATTATATACCTTCATCATTAAAAAATTAATATTCTGGTGTATTTAGTTATCAATACTAACATCAAATACACCATAATAAATTAACTTCAATTAATAGACTATTTTACAACATCCGTTAAACTACGAAAAATTTATATCAACATGTAACCTATACTTCCTAGACTCCGAATATAAAAAGAGAATCAATAACAACTGACAAACAACTTCTCAATATCAATCCAACGATTAAGATCTCTAATTATAATAAATTAGGACTAATTCAAAATAACGTCACTACAATTTTCTCTACTTCGTTAAAATCATACAGTATTCATCAACCTTCAATTTCAGTATTATTTAACAATTTATCTGATTTATTCCAAAAATCGATATATTTCAAACATCACCAACAATATAAATTTTTTACCTCAAATCGAATACCTCATGTCAAAGATCCCAGAACTAGAGTTGGTTCATCGATTGGATAAACAGATAAATCGTAAGATCGAAAAGAAAAATCAAAACTCTTATTTCTCTCTTCTCTCGCCTTTCTGTCAAAAACATTCTGTGAATGAAATTCATTCACGTAAGTTTTTTAAATTTATCCTTTCTTTTTCCTTTTTAAAAATATTATATTAATATAATATAATATAATATAATATAATATAATATAATATATAATATTTTAACAGCGGTATATCCCTTTAGACCAGTCAAACAATCAAATTTTCAAAAACTCAAAACATAAAACTTCTATATTTTTGAGTTTTCTGCGTTATATCCAAATTTCAATTCATTTAGACTTCATATGACCAAAATATGTCATATTTCTTTCTTTAAAATCGTTAATTATTTAGTAATCTCACATTACTAAATTGACAATTGTGATATTTACTTCAGACATTACATGACCCAAATTAAAATAAATAAGTTTAGAAGGATTTTAGACCCATTATGTAATAAAATAAACTTTTGAAGCCCAATAACACTCCTGAAAAATATTTTGTTTAGGTACTTTTTTGAAAATATTGCTCGAACCCTCAAAAAGTCTTCTAACTTGCTGAAATTTGCTTACCGGTTAAAATATGACCCGATGAGTAAAAATACCCATCCAGAACCATTTTTAAAAATCACACTTAATCACACCATATATTAAATAATTAAAAATAAAAACATTTTTCCTGATTATCCTCGTCTCTGTTCCTTGTTCGAGCGCGAAATACAACTAAAAGCTCTAATGCATTAAATATTAATAAACAATGAAATGACATGCATAACCATGCAATAATAATGCCTTTAAAGCTTTAAAATAATTAAACACATATTATGTAGTTCGAATTTCCTAGACCTTACAATTCTTCCCCCCTTAAACAGAATTTCTTCCTCAAAATTTAAGACGCACCGAATAATTCCGAGTAGGACTCCTCATCTCGATCCCAGTCTCCATAGTAGCCTTCTCCTCGGAATGATTCAGCCACTTGACTTTGACTATGTGGATCACCTTGTTCCAGAGCCTCCTCTCCTGCCTATCCAATATATGAGTGGGTCTCTCCTCGAAAGATAGGCTTGGCGTTAGCTGCAGTTGTTCGTAATTAAATTAATGCGAAGGGTTCGAAATGTACTTTCGCAGCATCAAGACGTGGAACACATTATGAACTCCCGCCAGATTCGGTGGTAACGCAACTCTGTATGCGAGTGTTCCAACTCTCTTTAGGATCTCGAACTCTTATATGAATGTAGGGCTGATCTTGCCCTTCTTTCCAAATCTCATCACACAATTCATGGGTGCGACTTTCACAAATACATGATCCCATACTGCGAATTCAAGATCCATGCGCCTGTGATCTGCATAACTCTTCTGTCAGCTCTGAGCGGTCTTCATCCTTTCTCGGATCTTAACCACTAACTTTGCAGTCTGACTGACAATATTCAGCCCCAACTCTGCCCTCTCTCCTACCTCATCCCAATAACCTGGTGACCTACACTTCCTCTCGTACAATGCCTCATATGGAGCCATACCAATTGATGCCTAATAAATGTTGCTGTACGTGGACTCCACGAGAGGTAGCTTCGGCTCCCAGCTACCCTGGAAGTCAATCATGCAAGCTCTGAGTAGGTCCTCAATATCTGAATCACCCTTTTTGACTGACCGTCAGTCTAAGGATTGAAAGCAGTACTGAATAGTAGCTTAGTACCCAATGCCTGATACAGACTCTTCCAGAATGCAGACACGAACCTCGGATCCCTGTCTGACACGATGGACACTGGAATCCCATGCAGTCTAACCATCTCTCTGATATACAGCTCTGCGTACTAAGTCATGGTGAAAGTTTTCTTGATCGGTAGAAAGTGTACTGATTTAGTGAGCCAATCAACTATCACCCAAATGACATTATATCCTCCAGCTATCCTCGGTAGCCCTGTAACAAAGTCCATGGAAATTTTAGCCCATTTCCACTCAGGAATAGGGAGTGGTCTCAGCTTCCATGCAGGTCTCTGATGCTCTGCCTTGACTTGCTGACACGTCAAACACTCAGAGACGAAACACAGAATATCTCGCTTCATGCCCGGCCACCAATAAAGAGTGTAGATCTTTATACATATTCGTACTCCCTAGATGGATGGAGTATGGGGTTCTGTGGGCCTCATTCGTTATATCTGCTCTTAGGAAATCACTGCTAGGAACCCACAGTCAGTCACGATATCTGACTATGCCATCCTGAACTGTATACAACCTCAGACCCTTAGACTCATCCCTCTATCTCCACTTCTGTAACTGCTCGTCAGAAGTCAGTCCTGCTCGAATCCTGTCTCTCAGTGTCGACTGCACTGTCAGGGTAGAAAGACTAGGTGCATCGCCCATGGAATAAAATGCAAGCTCAAACCTCTGAATATCTGCTTGCAACGGTCTTTGTACCGACAGCTGAGTGGTGAATGTATTCTTCCTGCTCAAGGCATCCGCAACTACATTAGCCTTACCCGGATGGTAGCTAATGTCACAGTCGTAAACTTTCACTAGTTCCAGCCATCTCCTCTGTCTCATGTTAAGTTTCTTTTGCGTGAAGAAGTACTTCATAATTTTTTGACCAGTGAAAATCATGAACTTCTCCCCATAAAAATAATACCTTCATATCTTCAAGGCGAAAACTATATCTGCAAGCTCGTGGTCATGAGTCGGATAATTCTTCTCATGGACCTTCAACTGTCTGGACGTGTAGGCTATAACCATGTTCTGATGCATCAGAACCGCGCCCAAATTGGGCTTCGAAGAATCTGTATAAAGCACAAACTCTCCTTGCCCTGATGGCATAGCTAGAACTGGCGCTGAAGTCAATGCCTGCTTCAGCCTGTCAAAGCTCTCCTGGCTCTCTGATCCCCAAATGAATTTGGCTTTTTTTTCGTCAAGGCAGTCATAGACACCGCAGAGAAGAAACGCTCTGAATGAACTTTAGGTAGTACCCAGTCATACCCAGGAAACTGCGGATCTCTGTCACGCTCTTAGGTGCTGACCAATCTTTGATTGCCTCGACCTTATTGGGATCAACCTCCACTCCATCTCGGGATAAGATGTGGCCCAAGAATGCCACTATGTCAAGCCAGAACTCGCACTTACTGAGCTTGGCATACAACAATCTGTCATGTAAGATCTGCAGTACGGTCCTCAGATGTTGACTGTGCTCCTCTCTGCTCTTTGAATAGATCAGGATGTCGTCTATGAACACTATGACGAACTGATCCAAATACGGCTAGAACACGCGATTCATAAGATCCATGAAGATCGCTGGCACGTTCATCAATCCGAAGGGCATCACCATAAACTCATGATGGCCATAACGCGTCCTGAATGTCTTCTTATGCACGTCAGGTTCTCTCACCTTCAGCTGGTGGTATCCTGATCGGAGATATATCTTCGAGAATATTGATGCTCTCTGAAGCTGATTAAATAGATCCTCGATCCTGGGTAGAGGATACTTATTCTTAACTGTGACCCGGTTCAGCTCCCTGTAGTCAATGCAAAGACGCATGCTGTCGTCCTTCTTTTAACAAACAATACCGGTGCGCCCCATTGAGAAAAGCTCGGACGAATGAAATTCTTCTCTAGCAAATCATGTATCTGATCCTTCAGATATTTCATCTCTGCAAGTGCTAGACGATAGGGTGCCTTAGAGATTGGTATTGTACCTAGCATCAGCTCGATTGAAAAGTCCACCTCTTTGTCTGGTGGAATGCCTGAAACATCGTCCGGGAAAATGGTGGGGAAGTCCCAGACCACTTGGACGTCCTCTATCATCTGACTGACTGGCTCGGTCACTGACATAATACTCGCCAAAAATTCCTGGCAGCCTATCCTCATGAGATTCCTCGCATAGGTGAAAGAAATGATGTACGACATCTGCTGGTCTCTGGCTGCCTAAAAAATAAATGGCTGACCGCTAGGTGGTTGGACATATACTGACCTCTGAAGGAAATATATAGCGGCTCCGTTTGAAGAAAGCCAGTCCATATCCAAAATAATGTCGAACTCAGGTAACGGTAGCACAATCAGGTCTGCCTGCACCATATTTTTCCGTAACCAAAGCTCCAATCTCTTCACTATCTGCGAGGTAAACATCTGATCTCCAGATGGAATCGGAACTCTGAATCCCAAATCCATAGCCTCTGGTATGATTCCTAGTCACTTGACGAATGACTCAGCTATTTATCCTCCCTGCGACAAAAAATTCCATCAAATAAGATCATGTTGAATCTTAAGGAAATTTCTTTCAGTAATAAACCCAAAATCCTCAAAAAATCACTGATTTAATTCCATTATTCCATAAAAATTTTAAAATTTACCCCAAAAATTTCAAATATTGCAATTTGACACCTAAAGTTTCGAAGTCCTTACCATTTGGCCCCTTAACCTTTAAAATATTGTAATTTATTCCTCATAAATTTTGAATTTAGTCCATTTAATCCTTTAAAATTCTCCAAAATTTTGAATTTGGTCCCAAAATTTTCGAATAAACGAAAATGCCCTTATATTTTATTTTTTCAATTAGGTCCTTGAGATTTCGGTTACATTTGTGGTCCTTAAAGCTCTTAATTATCACAATTTCACCCTTAAGTCCACTATTAGAACATGCAACCTAAATTATTCTAGGTTCTCAAATCCCCAAAATTAATTCCCATAACTAACACAATGATCCATGCAATCGAGGCGGTAGAGAAAAATCTTTAAGCATAAAGCTTACTAGTGATCAGTGTAGAGTCTGGCTCCGCCTTCGCCTCCTCTGCATGAAATAAAAAAAGGCCCTGACAGTAGTGGGGCCCTTGCACCTAGGGAAATCAGCTGCCTTGTGGCCCTCTTATTTGCATATAAAGCATTTGATACCACATACACTTGCCTAAGTATAACCGGTTGCACTGCTTGCATGGTTGCTTCTCCTCCGGCTTAAGAGCCCGTAGTCCCTGCGGACTGTCCCTGGTTCTTCTCCTGCCCTTGATGCCTCGGTGGCCTCGTGAATTGCCTCTTTTGTGGATGTAAACTAGATAGGGCCTGATGCCTCTTCCAGTGCATCTCGGCGTTGATATCCCGGATGGCCTATTCTGCCTGAAAAACACAAGCGGTGGCCTCATCATAACTCGTCGGTCTCATTAGAATCACATCCGGTGCAAAGTGGGTCTGAAGCCATCCATGCAATGACTCAAATTCCGAGTGGCATCCCTCTCAATAAGGGGCACAAATGATAGCCCCTGTCAAACTTCCGGATAAACTCTACCATAAACAAATCCCCTGGTCGGAGACTCATAAACTCCCTCGTCAGGCATCCACTGACCTCTGATGGAAATTACTTGCCGTAGAATACCTCCTTGAATTGATCACATGTGAGAGTAGCCAAGTTCACTCCGTGCTCTGCTCCCTCCCACCAAAGGGATACATTGTCCCTAAGCATATACGTGACGTATCTGACCAGATCTCTCCCTCTCATGTCTAGATACTGAAAGTTCAGCTCTAGAGACCGGATCCAACCCTTTGGTAAAAATGGATCAGTAGTACCCCAGAACTCCCTTTGGTTGAGCCATCTGAACTGCTCATAAATGTTCGTCTGGGGCCTCGGAGCCTGCTGTGCTTGCTCCATCAGTCTAGAAATACCTCAAGGACTCGAGTAGCTAGATCTCCGTGCGGTGGTGGTGGTTGAAGGCCTCTATCTCCTCCAGAAGTATCATCCCGAGATCAGTGTTGGAAGAGCGCCTGGGATGCATGTTATCTTAATATAGTCTAAACTCTAAATATAACCCATCATGCAATTTAATCTAGTTTTCAAAACATTTAATTCTTAAATCGTGTAAACAACTAAACATGTACTGTAAATCGTTGAAAAGCATGTATCATGTAAACATGCAGGTGATAGCATTAAAAATATTTAAAACATTTAAACTTACAGACTCGAGGCTTGAAGACTGAGCTACTGAAGCTGGCGGTGGCACAACCCTATATAGGACCCTTGCTCTGATACTAACTGAAACGTCTAGTACTTAAAATACTACTAGAATTTTTTTTTTGCAAGATAATTTTCAAAATTTACACTTTTATGCATGCATGCAATAACAGTTGAAAATTATCCATTTTAAAATAAAAGCATTCACTAACAGTAAAAACATTGTAGTTAAAAAAATAAAAAAAGAGACAACTGTCAAACTCTAACCTGTCATTTAAAATAATTTACAAATGAAACCTCCGCAAATCCTGACAACCATCAACATAAAAAAGAAAGAGTATGAAAATGTGCAATATCACTCCTAACTCATAAACGAAATGTGCGGAAAAAAGTAGGGTTCTCCGGTTAGCGTGCGCACATCCAACTCCGCCTACTCAGTCTTCGGTGCCTCCAGTCTCGTCAACAATATGCTCACCTACAACATTCACACCTAGTGAGTCTAAAGACTCAACACATCATAATTGTTATAACATGTACATATTTAAAACAAGCAACATTGAAAAATACTATAATCAACATATGTTTCATGATCTTAAAAGCATAACTTAAACATATTGTGTCAAAGCATAACGTGTGCAAAACATGACATATCAGCACGTACGTATTCATTTTCTTTTGTTGAATTCCGTTCATTAGTTGTGACTTTCGTATCAGCTCAATTCGATGGATCTATCTACGTATAACATTGGTACTCGGTGGCGGGGACATCAGTGACAGTATTACTCATCCACTGAGCCTTACATGTCAATGTATTATCGTATTCTTATTAGTCACAACAAACTCTCATCTTTCAAAATATGTCATCATATTCATCACTTATAAAAATCATTCATATACGTAAATTTCTCTTAAAATCAAGCATTCAAAGTATTTTTCATAATTCCATAAAAGGTCATGTTCATGATGGCATATGCATAAAAACGTGTAATTTTGTGATCAGGGCACTACCAGGACTGATAACTCGACTCGGTTGCAGAATGACCATTTTGCTCTAGAAACCCTAATTGACCATTTTACACTTAGACCTCAAAATTTTGACCCGAAGCCAACCAAACTCCTAAAAGGACCTCAAAACATATTTATAATCATTTTATAAACGTAAACTCGAGCCCATACAGTAACTTTTACAATTCGTTTTAAAACTTGGATCGGGGTCCCGGTTTTAATCCGAATCAACCCGAACTTAACCAAACTTTCCCAAATATTTATCACAACTTAAACACACCCTACCAGCCCCTAAACAACACAATTCCAGCACATATGAATCCCCTACACTGGGCTGATCCTTGCTGGACATTGGTGCACTAAAGAAACCGAGCCCTAGTTGCGAGCCTCGCACCGTAGTCAATTTAGACCACACAAACTCGGTCCCGACCTGACCAGCTACCCTCGGCACACGCTCAAACCCATTCTGGACAGAACTAACTTTTCTTTGAGATCTCATGCACACAACCTGCATGATTTCACCCAAAATACCCTCAAACACATGGCCCCTTGCCCTTATGACACTCGCACCTAACCTAGACAAAGACAACCACACTCCAGCCCAGATGGACCATGGTTCAGACCCTCCAGGGTCTGTACCACAGTCTGCTCAACCCTTGCTTGGCCACCTCTTCCCCTTTGCCTGATCTCGCCCTAGCTTCCCTCCACAAAGAAAAAAAACTTGATCGCTCTTTGCCTAACTGTGGACCCGAAGTGTACTTGACCCTTTTATCCTCCTAGATGTCGAGTGTTTAGTCCCTTGGGACAAATATATAGAAGCCCTGTTAGGATCGGTTATGGGGTGAAAGAGTGTTTGGAAGGGGAGTTGAATAAACACTTACGATTTTTCACAACCTTTTCGAATATTGATGAATCAATTTAGTGATAAACTGAAACTCGAGAATCTTGTCTGTTGATATCAATCAGTTAACAGTAATAGTGCGGAAATAAACCGACTGATATATATAATAAAAACTGAGATACGAACACACAAGATTTTACGGATGTTTGGAGATTTAAATCACTCCTACGTCACCCCTTCTATCTCGAAGATAGAATATTTACTAAAATACTTTGATCAATACAAACAGTTGTACAGACTCACTTCAGTCTTGGACTTAATAATGCCAAAGTGAAACTCTTAGTTACAAAAATATTTACAGTACTCAACTGAACTAAAATAACTTAGCACGATTGATTACAACAATATCAGTTTGTGCTTGTAAGGTCCAAGTATAGCCTTTTAAATTCTATGAATGTATACAATAAGTGTGAGATTTTGAATGAACAGAAGGCTTGAAAATATTTCAGCAGAATAATAGCTTGGTTAATAAAATAGTGTTCGGTGTATCTTTCAGCTACTCTTCTCTGGTATTTATAGGCTTTGCCTCCGACGGTAATATTGAATGCGATTTGAATCTTTCTCTCAGTTGTTTGCCATGTCAACATTCTTCTAACAGTCGTACACTGTAGCATTTCTGAATGCGGCGTTCCTGCTGTTCTTTGTACAATCTGTCGATGGTTGAGCTACATCCTTGTCACTGATGACGTATATGTCTGAAAGATCAAATGATAGGCTATAGCTGGTGTAGCGACTGATTAGTTTCCAACTGATCAGTCAGTTGTCTGCGTAGTTCAGTCAGCTGGTCTAATTGCCTTCAATTATCTTTGAATTAATCTTCAGTTATGGGCAACCGATAGTTTGCGTATATTAGATCAGTTACTATCAGTCTTCTTGATCAGCTAGTCCAATCTATTAACTGCACAATTTGTCAAACTACCGAAATTCAGTTTCAAACAAGCCCCTTACATGCACCATGAAAAACATTAGCACCATGATCAAGTGTATGCAAGTTTTCGCGAAAAAATTGTATAAAAACAACACGACAATAATAGATATAAAGTATCTCATGAAAAAGCATACAAATCAATGTATGGTAGCGTGAATGATGAGAAAAAAATGTTTTAGGGCGTGCCATTGCGATTAAACGCTCGAAAACTTGAAGGTTTTTGCGTAGAACGTGCACCGGAGAGACGAGGAAGGATTTTTCTTGAAAACTTGAGGGGATTTTCGAAGATGGCTGCTGAAGAATTTCAAAAATGTTGTTGCTGAAGTGAGGGAGGGGGCGGCCGAACTAATAGGGGGTAGGGTTAGGGTTTTGAGTGTAGGTCTAAATAAAATAATTAGGGTATATTGGGCCCTAATTAAGTTTAAAAGGATTTTAGACCCACTATGCAATAAAATAAACCCGTCAAGCCAAATAACAGTCTCAAAAAATATTTCGTTTAGACACGTTTTTGAAAATATTGACTGAATACTCAATAAGTCCACCGAATCGCTAAAATTTGCGTACAATTTAAAATATGACCCGTCGAGTAAAAATATCCAACCAATGCCCATTTTTAAAAATCACACTTAATCACACAATATATTAAATTATTAAAAATAATTATTTGATAAAAACATTTTTCATTATTATCCAAGGTCTCTGTTCCTCGTTCGAGCACGAAATACAATTAAAAGCTTTAATGCATGTGAAGGATCGTATGCTGGGCAATTTGAGGTGCTTTAAACACAATATTCCCCAAAAGCTGTAATAGTTCGTGTTCTAAGAATGTATACACCGATGAATTAGATCGAGTTTGGTTTTAAACCAAGCGGAAAACACTCGAAATAATCCTTCGTTAAGAAACAATGATAAGTCTTATATCATGTGTAGCTGAATAATTGAAAATAAGGAAATCAGTTTCGGCATATATCAGTTCAGTTATGGTGAAAACTTAATTGACGGATGCTCTAATTGATCAAATCAATTTAAAACTAGGGGTTAACAGTTAGAGTACACAAGATATTTTTGAGAACCCGGAATTTCCGAAGTGAATCATGTAAGAAATAAAACTCGAAACTAAGCTCAAAACTTTAATCTGAACTATAAACTCAAATATAAACTTAAATTTTCAGCTAGCATGGTTCGAGGAAGTAGCTCAAAAGCTTGAAGATTAACTCAACGGGAAGCAATGCTATAATAAACCACACCAATCGAAGAGTCGTCATCGGAGAAGTAAACCCCTAGCTCAAGAACTCAATATTTTAGCTCAATGAAGCTCAACCATGCTTGTCCTAAAAAGACCAAAAAGGGAGCTAAAGGAGGAGTTAAGGGGTTGGAAAAATTTATTATGCAAGAAATATCCCTTTAGAAATCCTAGATGACTCTTGGTGCTTGGATGGAATGTTGACTACAATTAATCATTTTCTTGACCATCAAGGGATCGGCCATGGGGAGTTCAAGGGGTCAAAAATCAGCTATAAATATGGCATCATGGCTGAATGAAAAACAATTCCAAAAGCCTTGAGAATTTTCGGTCCCCCTCCCTACAAAAAAGGCCTCGGCCGCCGCTAGCAAGGAAGGAGGAAGATTCGTGCCAGAGTTCTGTGTTGTAAATCATTGTCAACACTGTAGGAATGCTCTGACCAAATTTCGGTCACCACTTGGCTCGATTTCAGCGAACTTCGTACATTCGAGATTGAGCAACTCTCGAAGCATATCTTCAAATTTCAGTAAGTGGGTTTTGTTATATATTCATTTGTAATTTTAATCTTGGTTATATATAACATGACATGCTTGAATGTGTGCCCATAATTTTTGAAAATTAGTGTGTTATAATTTAAAATTTCGATCGATGATTTGTTCTTTGTTTTTCGATATTCTTTGATCCATTGTATTCGTTCGAAATTCTGATAAGCTCTGTTCGATAAAATATGAATTATGTGATACACTGTTACAAATCGATTTGAAATGGAACGATAATTGTAATTCTGTCTGGCTCCCATCAGTGGGTATAAAACTGTGTTCTGGTATCTATGGGAGAGGTAGAGTATGTCCTCCGAGAAATACATGAAAGATGTTGTGGAGAGCATCTCGAGGAACTGCGTTGGACCGGAAAGCAATGCTTGCTGGATTATGGTGGCCGAGTATAAGCCAAGACTCTTCTCGGGTGGTCCGGGCATGTGTAAGTTGTCAATATCATTCCAACTTTCAGCACAGCCCAGCCACTCTTATGAAACCTATTTGGGCATCTTGTCCCTTCGACCAGTAGGCATGGATATTTTGGGACCTTTCCCAGTTGCTCGACCTCAAAAGAAATTTCTCTTGGTAGAAGTTGATTATTCTTCCAAATGGGTTGAGGCTGAACCTCTGGCTAGAATCACCGAGAAGGAGGTGTTGAAGTTTCTGTGGAAGAACATTGTATGCCGTTTTGGAGTTCTCAGGAGATTAATTTCTGATAATGGAAGGCAGTTTCAGGGAAAGGAGATCACGTCCTGGTTCCAAGAAATGAAGATTACTCAGTCTTTCACATCTGTTTCTTACCTTCAAGCAAATGGTCTGACAGAGGTCATAAACAGAGTTATTGTGCAAGCCTTGAAAACAAAGCTGCAGGGCAAAGGAAAAGACTGGTGGAGGAGTTACCTGGCGTTCTTTGCGCATACAGGGCTACCTCCGAGCTCCTACTCAAGAAGATCATTTCATTATGGTGTATGGTTCTGAAGCAGTTCTTTCTGTTGAGATTGGGCAATCTTCTGCCCGGGTAGAATCTTACCCAGATGACAATGATCAGAGTCGGATGATGGAATTGGATCTGATGGAGGAAAAAATAGAGCGGGCTATGATTCGAATTGAAGCTTATCGAGATCGGGTTATAAAATAATGTAACAAGGGAGTCCGGATCCGAGACATTCAATTATGTTGTAACGTGTACAAGTTTAAAATGCGGAAAGATATATATAATATCTTTTTTTAAAGCTCACATTTTCATAAATATCATTTAAATATTTTGCATGCATGTAACCATACTGAAAAGTATATAATTTAGAAACAAGTGTAAATATTTAACAATTTAAAATAGTGCAGTTTAAAATGGTCAAACTCGACCGACCGAAGACGCGTAAACATAACAAGTAAAAATCCTAAAACCAACATCGTAACAAACCAATGTGTAAAAATTCTCATGTCCTCTCAAAGCTCATAAAAACATGATGTGCGGAAGAAGTGTGGCGCTCGGGTCGTGCGCGCACATCCAGTCCTGCCTACTCAGATTTTGGCACCTCCAGTTCCCTCATAATCATGCTCACCTGCATCACACACTCCTAGTGAGTCTAAAGACTCAACACACCTGTACGGGGAAAACAAGTACATATACCTAGCACACAACAGTGAAAATATACTGTAATCAACAAACCTTTCATGAGCTTGAAATAAACGTAAATGTAAACGTGTCATATGAAATCATAACATGTCAAAACAGCTCATCGTTATCATCATATACTTATACATCATTACCTTTAATGAATTCAGTTTATTAGTTGTGACTTTCGTGTCATCATTCATCATTATACGATGGATCTATCTACATAGAACTATGGTACCCGGCGGCTGTGGGACATCCGTGACAGTATTACCCATCCACTGTGCCTAGGCCTCATCATCAACATTTATATATACATCTTAAGAATTTACATATACATCGTTAGTCATAACTAATTCTCATCCTTCAAAATATTATCATTTTCATCACTTATCAAAATCATGCACATGCGTAAATTTTTCTTAAAATCAAGCATGCAACGTATATTTCATAATTTCACAAAAATCATGGTCATAATGCATAAACATTTAAAAGCATGATAAATTTGTGATCGGGGCGCTGCCAGGACTAATATCACCCGGGGTGCAAAATAACAATTTTGCCCCTGGAAACCCAAAATGACCGTTTTACCCCTGGAACTATAAATTTCGACCTGCAGCTTACCAAACTCCTTAAAACATCCCAAAAAAATTAAAAGTATTTCTTAGATGTAAATTCGAGCCTGTTTCAAAACTTAATCGATTCGTTTCAAAACTTGGACCAGAGTCCCGGTTTTAACCCGAATCTAATCGAAACTTAACCAAATTTCTCCAAAAAATTTTACCATACCTTATAAACACATTAACAGACCTAAAACCATCAAGAACAGACCCCTAAACCTCTCGACCAAACCCGAGAAGCTTCTGGAAATTCTCTTACTCACTCTAGTCGAACCCTATCTATGGCCCTAACTCACATACACCGACCCTACACCAAAACCGCCGGGACCAGTCACCAACCAGCCTCTCCTAGACCACCATAGGACCCCTTTAGGCCTACTTAACCCACGGCCACAGCTCCATGCAGGCTACGAATCGCAGCCCCTCGCTAGACCCCAACGAAGCCCGCGGCCCCTATGATTTTATTGACTCCAACCATTCTTAAACCCTAACCAGCAATGAGCGACCACCCAAAACCATCACTCAGATCCACCATGGGTTGGGTCCATAGCTTGGAAGGCTCCTGGTACAGCCGGCTTATCCCCTCACTCAAGCCCTAACACAAATGAGTCAACCCTTAACCACCACTCCTCGGCCCTTAGCTTGCCTATCCTACCATCGACTCCAAACTTTGGACAGCAAATCCCTCGACCAAAACAAACCTTTAGCAACCAGAATCTGAATCACCATCTCTGACTGTCTGTTTGTTTGAGAATGGAAATCAGTATTAAACAGTAACTAAGTACCCAACTCCTGATGCAGACTCTCCCAGAATGCAGACGTGAACCTCGGATCCCTGTCTAACATGATGGACAATGGAATCCCGTACAGTCTGATTATCTCTCTGATGTACAGCTCTGCGTACTGAGTCATGGTAAAATTCTCCCTCATCGGTATAAAATGAGCTGATTTAGTGAGCCGATAAACAATCACCCAGATGGCATTATATCTTCAAGTAGTCCTCGGAAGCCCGGTCACAAAGTCTGTGGTGATGTTCTCTCGCTTCCACTCGATCAACAATCACTTAGCTTATCTGATGCTCTGCCTTGACCTATTGACAAGTCAAACACTTGGAAACAAATCACAGAATATCTCGCTTCATGCCCAGCCACCAATAAAGAGTTTGAAGGTATTTATACATCTTCGTACTCCATGGATGGATGGAGTACAGGGTGCTGTGGGCCTCGCACAAGATATCTTTTCTCAGGGAACCACTGTCAGGAACCCATTGAAGGTCTATATATCTGACTATGCCGCTCACAATTGTATACAGTCTCTGGCCCTTAGCCTGGTACGTCTGTCTCAACTTCTGCAACTGCTCGTTAGAAGTCTGCCCTGTCCGAATTTTGTCCCTCAATGTCGGCTGCTTTGTCAGAGTATCAAGATTTGGGGAATCGCCCTTGGCAAACTCCAAGCTCAAATCTCTGAATATCCATCTAGCGGCCTCCGTACCGACAAATGAGTAATCACTGCGTGCTTCCTGCTTAGAGCGTCTTAAACCACATTAGCCTTACTCGGATGGTAGCTAATGTCATAGTTATAATCCTTCACTAGCTTTAGCCATCTCCTCTGTCTCATGTTCAGCTCTTTCTGTGTGAAGAAGTGTTAGAGTAAGTGCCTGTCGAGCCAACTGTTGGCCGATGGATCATGTTGAAACTCTATGAATAAAGAATCTTTATTTTAATAATATTTGAAATTATTGTTTTGCACATCTTTATCTGTATACTCATGCTAGAATTGCACTTTGACTTGTTTACCGACTCTCATTAGGTCATCAGTGGTAATTTTGGATGTTTTGTCGAAATATATAGGAGTCGATGCATTTTATTCGGGGATTCACCACTTACCTTCGGGTATGGATATCCTATGTGATCTCATGTGTATGTAATTTGAAATTTCTGATTAGAGTGTTGGTGGTAATTATGAAAGGGGTTTAATAGATTACACCATCGATGCAACTACGACATGACACATAGTATCGATTCTTTGACAGCTCTCGATATACCATTAGTTGTTGAATCGGTAGGGATATATGATATGAAGGAACCGTACTGTACGCTAACCATAATACTTTGGTTCTTGCACGCACTATCATTTGATCCCTAGGGAATCATGCAAGCGATGTTGCTAGGCGTTTAACATGATTGGTTGGATACTATCATACTTGAGTTCTAATGTTTTTATTATCAAGGAGTTGATAAGTAAGAATGAAGCAACTGAGGTATGCTCATATAAGGACATATTTAGTCCCGAATCACATTGAGATGTAAACCCCATGCTAGTTGTATCAATGAACCATTCGGGGCCACACAAGTGATAACTTTCTAGATCCTGTTGAGAAACAAATAGTTCAGTGTGTTGAACGGCTTATGAAAGAGTTTATAAGCACAAGAAAAAATTAGAAGTATGACTTCTATAAGGGGAATATAACTTTTAATTTATTGAAGTGTTCCTAAATTAAAAGTTGGCCAAGTGAATAATGTATTTGAAAATTGTGATTTTCATAAACATTGTTATGGACTAAATTAAATTAATTCATGTGTTGAATTAATTAAACACGAGTGGACATAGTAGAGTCCAAATAATTAAATTAATTCAAGTGTTGAATTAATTAAATAACATTGGGTCTTGTAACTTGAATTAATTAAACACGAGTGGACCTAGTAGAGCCCAAATAATTAAATTAATTCAAGTGTTGAATTAATTAAATAACATTGGGTCTTGTAGAGGCCAATTAGAAATAATTATTCAACTAGTGGACTTGAGTAAATTCAAGTAAGGTTTAAATGTCACAAATTTGTTTGAGAAATTTAAATTAAAGTCCATGGGCTTTGTAATTATTACAAGCCCAAATAAAATGAATGCTTGGGAGGTGAAAGGTTGGAGGCAACTTTTTCAATAAACAAAGCATGTCATGAACATGCAACTTTTTACTTTTTCAGGCACCAAGAAAATTTCTCCTCCCTCTTTCTTCCTAGCACTTGGCCGAAATTCTCCTCCCCTTTTTCTTAAAATTTTTTCTTCTTCACTTGATGAATAAAAAGCAAACTTCTCAATGAAAATGCCTTATATTTACTAGTGCAAGTGTAAGGTGGTTTCGCTTGTTGGTGGTGGGCTTGATTTTGATCAAGGAGTGCTCAAGAAAGGCTTGTAGATTTGTCTACCATTCAAGAGCTAAACAACTTAGTTGGAGCCATCATCAATCATTTGTGATCGATAGGTAAAATTCTATAACACTCTATATATAACTTTTTGTGTTTTATGTTGTTTGCTACACACAATAAATTGGGGTGCTCGGTTTTTTCTTGTTCAAAACATTTTTTTTAAACTTCCGTTACGCTTCCGAGCACCGTAACCGATCCTCTGTCAAGAAGTACTTCAGGCTATAGTGATCAATAAAAATCATGCACTTCTCTCCATACAGATAGTGTCTCCAAATCTTCATGACAAATACAACTGCTGCTAGCTCGAGGTCAAGAATTAGATAATTCTTCTCATGGACCTTTAGCTGTCTAGGCGCGCATGATATAATCAGAACTGCGCCCAAGCGGAGCTTCTATGCATCTGTGTAAACCACGAACTCTCCTTGTCCTGATGACATAGCTAAAACGGGTGCAATGGTCAATGCTTGATTCAGTCTGTCAAAGCTCTCCTGGCACTCAGATCCCCAGACAAACTTGGCTTTCTTCTTCATCAAAGTGGTCATAGGCACTACGTCAGAAGAGAAGCCCTGAATGAATTTCCTGTAGTACCCCAACCAATCCCGAGAAGCTACTGATCTCTATCACGCTCTTACGTACTGGCAAATCTGACTGCTTCGACCTTACTGGGGTCGACCTCAATACCATCCTGAGATACAATGTGGCCCAAGAATGCCACTATGTCAAGCCAGAACTCGCACTTATAGAACTTGGCATACAGCCGTCTGCCCTATAATGGCTGCAATACAGTCCTCAGATGCTGGCTCTGCTCCTCAAATAGTTCAGGATATCATCAATAAAAACTATAACGAACTGATCCAAGTATGGCTGAAATACACGATTCATGATATATAGAGCTCAAAATCAGTACACGTAAATCACATGCATTTATTTAATTGTTAAATTATTTAATCAAACTTGAAATGATTTTTGAGATCATGATTTATGAAATTGCATTATTTTAATTTATTTATGTTTATGTGATGCACGTTAAAATGTTTTTGAGTTTCATGTTTCGGGCGATTCTTCGATGCGAGATCGAGGAATAGAGACTGACGACGATTTTGGAGATTTTAAAATGTGGTAATTTATTTTAAGTTAAGATTGTGACATTTTAAATGATTTATTAAGTTGTTAGCATTTTTTTAAAGCCTAATTTAATTATTTGGTGATTTTAATATTTTAAGCCTTTTGAAATATTAAGTTGAATTGTTGGATATTTTATACTTGGAAATTTGAAACATGTGTATTTTATTAGATTTGGAGTATTAGCATTCTGATTAACTTGTAATTGTTTATTATATATTTAATTAACATAATTAGCATTAATCACACGTTACCAATTTTACACAAAAACACACGCGCACACACTCTCTTTTACACACACTAATACACGACTCACACACATTCATATTTCTTTTTGCCTTGTTTTAAATTTGGAGAGCAAAATAAAACCTAGGGTTCTAATAAAACTCAGCAGCCGCCCCCTCCCTTCAAAGATTTCAGCAATTCTCGCCACTTTTCTTCAAAAAATCGAGCCACGGTTCATCCCGGATCAACTCTCGCATCTTTCCCGCTTCGGTATCGTTGTTTCGATATTTTAAAACATCAAGGCATGTATAATCTTTTGCTTCTACATCGATCTTGTTATATTATATTTTCTTATGTTTATTATGCATAAAAATCCATGTATGATGTACAAAGTTTGAGCTGAAATTTGTTGGATCAATTTTTGAAACGTTTTTGGATCTAAAACTCGAAATTTGCTGTCATTTTATTTGATGCAACTTTTCGGTCGATTTTCCGGAAACTTTTTCAACATATAAAATGTAGAACTTTTTGATACCTTCGATTTGACAGTAAATTTGAAATATCTTTATAATAAATGAGTGAGTTATGATCGTATTCGTGGGAGTGCTCAAACCGAATTTCCTGAAAAATGCGTTCTTGTGTGTTCTTGAAGTTTTATTATTGCAGGCTTCGTTGGGAATTGACAGGTGTTTTCTACTACGTTTATGTATGTTGAGTATAATGTTGAGATGGTTTTTGGTGTGTCGGTTCACATCGATAGGCACTTGTTTGCATTAGAAGTCGTAGGATTCATTTTGGTGTCAAATGTCGTGTTCACGGATTGGGTTGCGTTATTTGTGATGCGTAGTTGTTTTGGGCATTTGTTTGAGTTTGAATAAGTGCCATAGCATCCTAGGATGGGTCTCGAGGAATAAACCATAAGTGTATTGTTTCTCTATTGGTTTACAATTCCAGCACCTACACGGACCCTTAGCCGAACCTGACACGAGGTCTGTGCCTTTTTTTAATTCAAAATACAAAATTACAGCATCTACCGGGACCCCTACCCGCATCCTTACACAGAGTCTGTGTACTCCTTTTTTTAAAAAAATAAAAGGGGTTTGATGTTATGATTTAGTACGAGGATTAAACGAGGTCAAGTCCCGAGAGAATTAGAACGTCATAAGGAAATTTGTCATTTTGGGTGTGAGCATGACTAATACGTCTAAGTTATGAAAGATAAGTGTTTGAACTTATGTTAGTACGTGCAGCAGTGGCCCCAAGAGAGATCCAACGAATCCCTCAATGCCAAGTAAGTATGTTCGACGTGCAAAAGAAAATATTTTTATGTTTTTTAGGTATGCTAAATGTCTTTTGACCAAATTATGAACGGGTTTGGAAGTCGATGAACGTGGCCGAGGACCTCTCCACCCCAGTAAAGCATGATCGGGTTTAGATCAGGATTGGAAAGCGTTAAAACATGACCAGGGACCAATCCACCCGGTAAAGCATGACCGAGGATCTCATGTATGTGGTAGTGGACTTTTCCTACCAGCCCAGTACTGTGGCTTAGTCTGATCAGGTGCATTTATGTATGGGTCACTTGCTTTGAAACATATCTCTATGCAAAATGATGGAGTTTATGTATGCTCAAGTATGTATGATTCAAGTATGTTTAAGAAAGGTTTTATGATGATGACACATCTACGTTTATTCTACTATGTTCAAGTTTCAAGTATGTTTATCCTATTATGTCCAAATATCAAGTATGTAAGCTTTACTTTAAAGATGCATGTGGTTTTATTATGTATTATTTGCTATTTCTAGTTTATACATGTTGAGTTTTTAAACTCACTAGACTTGATTGATGCAGGCGAGGATGACTTTGAGGAGACGAGGGGTGGGGGCCAATGAGCCGACTTGGACTGAGCAGGAGGATAAACCCGAGGACCGCCCATGTTTTAAAGAAATTATGCAATGTTTCAAATACTCTGATTTCACGTTATTGTTTACGATATTTAAACAAGTGTTTTTAGAAAACTTTATTTGTGATCTTTTGATTGCAAATATTTTGAATGATCAGTTTATTGTTATAGCAATTTGAAGGTTTCTTTTTAATTAAGAAAATTTTTATTTTTCCGCAAATTTAAATAGTTTAAAAGCACGGTAGTTACATTTGGTATCAGAGCAGTGTTCTTGTAAAGGGTTATGCCTACTGCAAGTTGCGAGAAGCTCACGAAGTCACATCTCAAGTTTGTAAGTTTTAAGGTTTTAAATTATTTTACGCAGTAAGCATCAAGTCACGATTTCAGCATGTGCATGTTTGAGTTCAAATTACGTACATCTTATGATATTAGTAGTATGTTCATGCATGTTGGGTTTGCGTGTTGGGCAAATTTTGGAACAGTATGCCTCCTAGACGCATGGTTAACCGTGGAGCAAGGGATGAGGATAGAGAGCCTCAAGATGGAGATAGGGCCACTCCTCCTCATCCACCGCCAGATATGCAGGCTCAGATGCTTGCAGGAATGACTCG
The DNA here is from genome assembly GCF_022965805.1 of Primulina eburnea. Taxonomy (NCBI): domain Eukaryota; kingdom Viridiplantae; phylum Streptophyta; class Magnoliopsida; order Lamiales; family Gesneriaceae; genus Primulina; species Primulina eburnea. The sequence continues at coordinate 16,353,146 of NC_133108.1, forward strand.
GTTCTTCGCACAATTAACAGGGAATCATGCTGCAGTGGACACAGGGGCAAGGCCCAGACCGGAGGCAGTCTATGAGAGGTTTAATAGTATGGATCCGAAAGAGTTCTCGGGGACTACTGACCCGATGATAGTTGAAGGATGGATTAAGTCCATCGAGGTGATTTTCGCTTTCGTGGAGCTCCAGGATGCAGACAGAGTTAGATGCGCCACGTTTTTGTTGACAGGGGACTCCACGCATGTGTCGTTGAATCTGCAGACTCTGTCATGGGATGGATTTAAGGAGGTCTTTTACTACAAGTACTTCACTGAGGAAGTACGATCAAGACTGACTAGGGAGTTTATGACGTTGCGTCAGGAGACAGCAGCGTAGTTGAGTTTGTGAGAAAGTTCGAGAGCAGGTGTCACTTTGTGCCCCTGATTGCTAATGATGCCCAAGAGAAGCTGAGACATTTTATGGATGACTTGCGGCCGATCTTGCGCCGTGATGTGAGAGTTGCTGGTCCTACCACCTATGCCATTTCCGTGTCTAGAGCCTTGGCGGCAGAGCAGGACCAGAGGGACATAGAGGTTTATAGGTAGGGCAAGAGGCCCTATCAGGCACCTCAGCAGCAGCAACAACATCGACCTCATTTTAAGAGGCCTTTCCTAGGACAGCAGGGGAATAGACCATTTCAGGGACCGCCAGAAGGCAAGTGTCTTATTCCTCAGCAGAAGGCTCCTTATCGGCCCGATGAGTACCCAGTGTGCCCGAAGTGCAACCGCTAGCATCCGGGACAATGTTTAATGGGATCGGGAAAATGCTTCAAATGCGCGGAGCCAGCGATCATATGCTGAAGGACTGCCCACATTGGAGGCAGCCGACCCAGGGGAGAGTGTTCGCCATGCAGGCAGAGGAGGCAAACCCAGACACGACCCTGTTGACTAGAATATTTTCATAAAGAGAGTAGCCACTAAGGCCTTGATAGATTCAGGGGCCACTCTGTAAGGCCCGAGATGTTATCAATTTTATGAGACCCCGAAAAGAAAATATTATTGATGGAATTTTTGTAATTAAGTGGAAAAATACTTGATTTAAATTTGAGGGCAATTTCGTAATTATTGAGGGCCGATTTGCAAATAGTGAAAAGTTGAGGGACTAAAGTGCAATATTGCACTTGAGTGGGACACTTGTCATGCACTTGGATAGATAAATATACAAATCTCCTTCATTCTTCAAAAGAAAAGGGACGAGAATTCCCTTAACTCTTTCAAATTTCTTTTAAGCTTTGAATTGTGAATTTACCTTTATCAGAATTTCAATCCGAGCACAGTTTTGTGATCCTCTCGTCGACAGCTACAACTGGACGTAAGTTTTACTGAATTCTGTTATCATTTGAAAATATTATGTTGTAGGAATTTGATATGATTTATATAGGATGTTCTGGATATGTTAGACATCGTAGAATTGAAGTCAGATCGAAGAACAGACTGATTATGAAATTGTTATGATTTTCTGATTATACCGATTGAAATCGGGACAGATTTGGATTATGAATTGATTTGGATTATATCAGATATGAGTTATGATTTGTAATTAATATCTGTTGAGGTTGTATTGACGAGAATATTCAGATTGTTCCGTTATACCGTTGATTTGAATTAAATCCAGATTAATCAGATTCAGTGTTGAATTGAGAATGGAGTTAGATATTTATATTGTGCCTGTTTTATATTTTCATTTCCAGATTGGGTATGGACAGAGTTGAAGGTGAGACTTCATCTTCGTCAGATCGCGAAGAGAAAGGTATAAATCGATTTTATCTGGGAGATCGACTTGAGTTAGATTCTACTCGAGTTTCCCTAAACCACATACTTGTATGGTATTGTTTTTATACCTTTGTGTTTTAATGATTATGTTATCCTATTGAATTAGAAGTAGAAAGAAGAGAGCTATTGAGTGAGAGTCACTGACAGATGGTTTAGATGTTGACAGTATAGTCACTGACCCATTGCACATTGTCAGACTAGGCTTAGTCTTGGTAGATACGTCAAGGCACTGGACGTTTGGTGTATCGATATGCTTAAGATACAGATATTGTTCTTATTGTAGATTATTCGATACAGCTAGACCAAAGTCCAAAAATAAGAACGTACCGCCACTGCGACTGGTGGTAGTAGGTGGGAGACTTGTTACGTTCTTATTCACCGGGATCCCTAGATTAGAATAAAATGATAGATGAGTCGAGTCTTAGATATTGAGACTAGAGTTTGATTTACAGATCCGTATTAATTTATGTTTCGTAGATTACGATTCATGTTTTATTTACAGACTGGTATTGATACATGTTGTGTGATTATGCTACATGTGATAAGATATAATTCATGCTTTTATGTTAATTCAGTTAAATGCATGTACACATTATTTATACTCGGATTTATTCTCACCGGAGTATCCGGATGTTGTCTTGTTTGTATGTGTGCATGACAACAGGTGGGACAGGATCGGGGTCAAGAAGATGATGAGAGAAGACGAGTTTAGAGTGGTGATTCCGGACTTATTGTAGACTTGGTTTAATACTTGAAATTTAGTAGTTGAACCTTAGAATAGTTTGAATAATTGTTGTACATTATTGTACTTTCATACTGAGATGTATATGAGTTAAATGCCATTAAGTTCCGCACTTAAATTCTAAAAAGAAAAATTTTTAGACCCTGTTATCTTAATTGATAATTAAATCTCCAAAAATGATTAAGAAGATGATTAGCGTCCGGGTCCCCACAACAGGTGGTATCAGAGCAATAGATCCTTTAGACTGAGATAGAAGAGAATGAGCGGGGTAGATTGAGTTTTTCTTTCCTTGCATGTGATTGCTAGCATGAGATTTATTTTAATGTTGATTGACATTGTGTATGCTAGCATGAGATTATGTTTTACTGCTTAGAAATACATGTTATCTAATTATCTGATTTGAATTGGTAATATGTATTATTGAGTATGAATCAGATTTGATTCTTGATCAGCAGTAAGATGATCAGAGAAAGATTGGAACAGATTTGTAGTATTTGGGTACTGATGTTTTGATAAGCAGATATACCTCCACGGAGAATTCCAGAAAGAGGTAGTACTTTGACTGAACAGATAGATGTATCAGAAACTCAGATGGAAATAAAGTTGAAAGAGTTTCAGTTATTTCAGCCGTCGATTCTGAGTGGTATCGAGACGTTTGAAAATTGTGAGAACTGGTTTGATGACATAGAAATACTGTTCGATTTACTTGGTTGTACAGATGAACAGAGAGTTAAAATGGTGACTAACCAGTTACGAGAAGCCGCCAAAAGTTGGTGGATTACAAGTAAAAAAATGTTAGAACAGAGAGGTACAGTGATTTCGTGGGAAATATTCAGAACTGAATTTTATCGAAGATTTTTCTCAGTTTTGTACCGAGAGGACAAGAAAGCAGAGTTTGAGAATTTGAGACAAGATCAATTGAATATTGAAAAATATTTTGCTCAATTCTTTACTCTACTGCGTTTTGCTCCTCAGATAGCTGGGAATGATGAAGATGTAACTGATCAGTTCATCAAAGGATTGAATTCGGAGATAGTTGCATTGATAAATATACAGCGACCTTACCATTTTGTTGATACTTTGAGTAGGGCAAAGAGAGCTGAAGTGAGTCTGATTCGACAACGAGGAAGATTGGATGTGATTCAAATCCAAACACAGCAACTCCCTCTCAGATTTGATAAAGGCAATACGAGTGGAAAGCAAGATTTGCTGAAAGCTCAAAAGAAACAATTTAAGAAGTTTGGGAGCAGAATCATCTGGTGGAAATGACCGAGGAACAGACCCAGGACACACCTGATGATATAGTGACAGGTACTGTTCTTTTACGATTATATTGCATAAGTATTGATATATACTAATGCATTTCCTACGATTATCTTTGATTGAGTTGCATTGAGATATGCTATATCTGTTGGGTTTGGTTATACTGTAGTATTGATTTCCTTATCTTTTTGGGGGAGATGTGAACATTAGAGATTGCTGTGAAATATCGTATACTAAAGTAAGATGAGAATGAGATCGAGTTAGATTCTGATGTACTTGTGTTTTCTGATTTGACCGCATTATTGATATTAATATGCTGAACAAGTACAGAATTATTGTAGATTTATCTCAGGAGAATATAAGATTCAGACCGGATATGGCTGATGAGTAGAGATTTCACGGTAAGGATTCTAGATTCAGAATTCCTTTGATATCTATATTGTCTATGAGTCGATTATTACAGAAAGGATCAGATGGTATCCTTATGTATTCAGTAGACGTACTGAAATCGAGCCTAGCATTGGCAGATTTGCCAATGATGTACAAATTGGCGGATGATGCCCAGATAAGATTTCAGATTGCTTTATATCAGAAAGATAAATTTCAGAATTGAATCGAGATCAGGTACTGTTTGTTTTATTAGAATTCAGTACAAAATGATATTGAGTGTACAGAATGACACAGAAGGAATTGAAAGAATTGAAAGATTAATAGAAAAGTACTGGCCAGGAGTTACATCTGATTTAGTGTTCTTTTTGGCATGTTTCAGTATGTTCAGAGATATTCTGATGATTTATGCCTATTATATCTATGATATTTTGATATATTTACAGCATCTGATTGATTGAATCGAATATCTGAATATTGTATTGAATATTCTGAGAATTGTGATTATTGTATACAGAAATTATTCAGATATGAATCCTGCTTGAAACAGATTGTGTTCAGAGCATGCGATATCTGAAGTTAGTATACCGATTGATTTTGACACAGTTGAGATCATGATCAGTGACTGAGAATGACACGGATATCAGAAAGATCAGAAAGATCAGAAATATCAGAAATTTCAGAAATGTTAGAAATTTATTTTTGGTCTGAGTTGGCAGATTATCTTATACGATTGTTGATTTGTATCTGCTTGAGTATTGTTACTGTTCTAAAACAGTATTTGAGACAGCGTATATTGTTTGGGGGCATATTATATTTGCAGATGATATATAGCAGTTGATCTGAGCGACATGAAGATATGATTGATTAGTGAGAATTGACAGTATTGCCAGAAATTGCAATTTTATGAGTTTACTGAACTCACTAGATCAGTATAGATTATTGATATTTCGAATCTGATTTGATAGTACTGTTATTCTGAGTCAGTGTTTGATACAGTTTTTTGTGAACCGTTGAGATTATATACCGTTCAAACCGTATCAGAGTTGAATTCGAGAATTACAGCAGTCCAGAAATTTGATCAGAATGTTCAGAACTCGATTTCGATAATCAGAGCAGAGTATCGAGCAGAGTAGCAGGTATGTGACCTTTATTGTATGAGAATGATTATCTTGTGAGGTCAAATGTTTCAGAATTGTACAGCAGAATTTGATATCGATAGTCAGAGCCGAATACCAGGTAGGTATTTTTCTTTAATTTATATTGTAACTGATTGTCTGTACCAAATAGTTCGAATTGGAAATGACAGATAGTGTCAGAGATGCATAGTAGTAGATTCAGTTTTCATTTTGGTAACATAAAGTGTATGTTAATTCGAACAGAAAGTTTTGATATAGACAGATTAAATCAGTCGTGGCAGAATTTGTACTGAAATGTTGGCAGGAATTGTACTGAAATGTCTGAATTGCCAATAAATGAAGACAGAAAGATAGAAATCAGAAGATTTATTACAGAATTTGTATATTTCTGACTAGACATGGGGAGTATATTTCGATGAATTTCTTAATGAGATTACTGCAATACTTTCCAGATTGTGATATGATATGATTGTGATTGACAGATTGTTCAATCTATATCTATTAGTTGTAAAAGATGACGTACATACATGACCAGATGACAAAGATCGATGTCAAAGAAATGGTCAGATTGACCAGAATGTTGAAATAAATTATATCAGATTGTGAATTTTAATTGATTTTGTACTTGTGGCAGAATATACCATAAGCTTCCTCATATATTATCCACCGACTGATAGATAGCCAGAATGTACTATCCAGATATTGGAAGTTATCCAGGGAGCTGCAGGGCTGGATGCTAGCACTAGTTGATATGACATATTGTCGCTGTGTGAATTATTGTACGATAATAGTTATCAGATTACCAGATGGATAATGAGATAGTTACAGACGACACATTGTACAGTGAGTAATGCAGATTTCTTTGGTATAAGAATAATATCTAGGAGATACCTGAGATAGAATCTGATACGGTCAAAGATATGACAAAGAAAATGTAGCTAATTCAGAAGAGAATGAAGACAGCTCAGACCAGACAGACTTAATATGCCAACGTCGGATGGTGACGATTGGTATTTGGAGCCAAAGATCGAGTATATCCTTGACTGGGATAAACAGATTTGATAACAGCTGATAGTTTTGATTTGTTATGAGCTGTGGATTGGTATATACGGATGTTGTATAGCCAGTATTGTGAGATTGATTATGTCAGAGTTATTTTGAGGGGTATTATGATATTATATTTCTTGTATGATTATGCCAGTCTGGAAACAGAGACCCGTGAGAGAAAGATAATTCAGAGTGAAGACTATTCTGCTATTGGAAATACAGTAAAGTTGACAGGGCATTAACGAGACGATCTGAAACACATAATCTGATCTGAGACTGAGATTTCAGAATTAATTCATTGAGATGAGTTTTCTGATTAACCTCTATTATACGTTTGTTTGGATATCTGAGTTGATTTACTGAGATTTCGAGGACGAAATCATGTCTCAGAGGGGGAGAATTGTAAGGCCCGAGATGTTATCAATTTTATGAGACCCCGAAAAGAAAATATTATTGATGGCATTTTTTTAATTAAGTGGAAAAATACTTGATTTAAATTTGATGGCAATTTCATAATTATAGAGGGCCGATTTGCAAATAATGAAAAGTTGAGGGACTAAAATGCAATATTGCACTTGAGTGGGACACTTGTCATGCACTTGGATGGATAAATATATAAATCTCCTTCATTCTTCAAAAGAAAAGGGACGAGAATTCCCTTAACTCTTTCAAATTTCTTTTAAACTTTGAATTGTGAGTTTACCTTTATCCGAATTTCAATCCGAGCACAGTTTTGTGATCCTCTCGTCGACAGCTACAACTGGACGTAAGTTTTACTGAATTCTGTTATCATTTGAAAATATTATGTTGTAGGAATTTGATATGATTTATATATGATGTTCTGGATATGTTAGACATCGTAGAATTGAAGTCAGATCGAAGAATAAACAGATTATGAAATTGTTATGATTTTCTGATTATACGAATTGAAAATGGGACAGATTTGGATTATGAATTGATTATGGATTATATCAGATATGGGTTATGATTTGTAATTAATATCTGTTGAGGTTGTATTGACGAGAATATTCAGATTGTTCCGTTATACCGTTGATTTGAATTAAATCCAAATTAATCAGATTCAGTGTTGAATTGAGAATGGAGTTAGATATTTATATTGTGCCTGTTTTATATTGTCATTTCCAGATTGGGCATGGACAGAGTTGAAGGTGAGACTTCATCTTCGTCAGATCGCGAAGAGAAAGGTATAAATCGATGTTATCTGGGAGATCGACTTGAGTTAGATTCTACTCGAGTTTCCCTAAACCACATACTTGTATGGTATTGTTTTTATACCTTTGTGTTTTAATGATTATGTTATCCTATTGAATTAGAAGAAGAAAGTAGAGAGCTATTGAGTGAGAGTCACTGACAGAGGGGTTAGATGTTGACAGTATAGTCACTGACCCATTGCACATTGTCAGACTAGGCTTAGTCTTGGTAGATACGCCAAGGCACTGGACGTTTGGTGTATCGATATGCTTAAGATACATATATTGTTCTTATTGTAGATTATTCGATACAGCTAGACCAAAGTCCAAAAATAAGAACGTACCGCCACTGCTACTGGTGGTAGTAGGTGGGAGACTTGTTACGTTATTATTCACCGGGATCCCTAGATTAGAATAAAATGAGAGATGAGTCGAGTCTTAGATATTGAGACTAGAGTTTGATTTACAAATCCGTATTAATTTATGTTTCGTAGATTACGATTCATGTTTTATTTACAGACTGGTATTGATACATGTTGTGTGATTATGCTACATGTGATAAGATATAATTCATGCTTTTATGTTAATTCAGTTAACTGCATGTACACATTATTTATACTGGGATTTATTCTCACCGGAGTATCATTAAAGGGTGTCGGGGGGCATAATTTCATTCCCAAGCAAAAAGGAGTCTTTCTTTTTTCTTTCCTATGTTTTCCATTTCGCGTTTATTGTTTGTTTAGATTTCTAACTATGTGACTAATCGAAGTGGAAAGGCAATCTAATAATCCTTCATCAGAGGATTATCCAAGCAAGACGCAAGATAAGTTATAGAAAAAAACAAGGAAACGGATAATAAATACAAGGAATTTTGGATTAATTGGTTCAGAAATGGCTGTTGTCTTGTTTGTATGTGTGCATGACAACAGGTGGGACAGGATCGAGGTCAAGAAAATGATGAGAGAAGACGAGTTTAGAGTGGTGATTCCGGACTTATTGTAGACTAGGTTTAATACTTGAAATTTAGTAGTTGAACCTTAGACTAGTTTGAATAATTGTTGTACATTATTGTACTTTCATACTGAGATGTATATGATTTAAATGCCATTACGTTCCGCACTTACATTCTAAAAAGAAAAATTTTTAGACCCTGTTATCTTAATTGATAATTAAATCCCCAAAAATGATTAAGAAGATGATTAGCGTCCGGGTCCCCACACACTCACTCTTTTATTTTGGAGAAGTTCGCTAATCACCTGGACGTCAAGTCTATTGGGCTCGACGTGAGTTACTCAGTGACAGTCCCATCAGGGGAAGAGTTAGCAGCTACTAGTGTGGTCAGAGACATCGATATTGAACTGCAGGGCCACCTAGTTTACGCCGATTTGATTGTGTTGCCGATGCCAGAATTTGATATCCTTTTGGGAATGGACTTTCTGACGAGGAACAAAGTTCTTATTGATTTCCAGAAAAGGTCGGTGTTGGTAAGACCTTTGGACATGGAGCATTTTCTCTTGAGCCAGATAGATGGAGGAGTTTCTCTCGTATGATCTCTTGCATGCAGGTGCGGAGACTTATGCAGTTGCCGTTGGACGGATGAATGCCCCAGCGATATTTATGGACCTCATGAACCGAGTATTTCAGCCCTACCTAGATCAGTTCGTCATAGTGTACATGGACGACATTCTCATATACTCGAAGAGCCAAGAGGAGAACCGTCAACGATTGGGTACAATTTTTCAGATCTTGCAGAGTCGCAAGTTGTTTGCAAAATTCAGTAAGTGTGAATTTTGGTTGGAGAATGTAGCGTTTTGGGTCATATAATATCTAGCAGTGGCATTGAGGTGGATTCAGCTAAGGTAACAGCAATTAAGGAATGTGTTGAGCCGAAGAATGCGTTAGAGATCCGGATTTTCTTCGATAGCAGTGCCACTCACCTCATTGACAAAAAAAAAATGCTAAATTCGTATGGAGTGATGAATGTCAGAAGAGCTTTAATCTTATTTCATCACAAGTGTTAGCCATGCCAGCAGGGCGAGGCAATTTTGTGTTATACATCGATGCTTCTAAGCGCGGTTTAGGCGCGGTGTTGATGCAGCATGGTCGGGTTATAACTTATGCCTACAGACAGTTGAAAGTGCATGAGAAGAACTACCCGACTCATGATCTTGAGTTAGCTGCAGTTGTCTTTGCGTTGAAGATTTGGAGACATTATTTGTGTGGCGAGAAATTCCAGATATTCAATTATCACAAGAGTCTCAAGTATTTCTTCACGCAGAAAGAATTTAATATGAGACAAAGACGTTGGTTGGAGTTCGTAAAAGACTACAATTGTGAGATTAGTAGCATCCGGGGAAAGCTAATGTTGTAGCAGACTCCTTGAGCAGAAAATTTTCAATCGCAGCACAGTTATCAGTGCAAAGATCTCTTCAGTTATAGATTCAGAGATTTTGGTTAGAAGTTTATCCAAAGGGCAGAGCTCCTAAGCTGTCTAATCTAACAATACAGTCTTCTTTGTTTGACCGAATCCGTAGAGATCAGCCTTCATCTGAGCAGTTGCAGAAATGGAGACTGAAGGATGAAGCCAAGGGCAGTGTACTGTACACAGTGTTCGATGGTATTGTGAGGTAAAGAGGAAGGATGTGGGTGCCTAGTGTTGATTTGATCAGAGAGGATATTCTGACAGAGGCACATGCATCTCCGTATTCCATTCATCCAGAAGGTACCAAGATGTACAAGGATTTGCAGATCCTGTATTGTTGTCCAGGGATGAAGAGAGACATCCACCGATTTGTGTCTGAATGTCTCCCTCATCAGCAAGTGAAGGCAGAGCATCAGAGGCCAGCAGGAATGCTTAAGCCACTCCCTATTTCCGAGTGGACATGTGAGAACATCACCATGGACTTCGTTGTTTGTTTGCCGAGGTCAGTCAGAGGATCCAATGCTATTTGAGTTATAGCGGATCGACTCACTAAGTCGGCACATTTCTTGTCAGTAAAGACGACTTTCTCCATGACGCAATATGCAGAGGTCTATATCAGGGAGATAGTTCGGTTGCACGGGATCCCAGTTTCTATTGTGTCCAACAAGGACCCCAGATTCACATCGTCCTTTTGAAAGAGTTTAAACGCATCTAAGGGGATGCCGTTGTTATTCAGTACAAAATTTCACCCTCAGAAAGATGGTCAGTCTGAGCGAGTGATCCGGATTTTGGAAGATTTGTTGAGAGCTTGTGTGATCGACTTCCATGGGATTTGGGAATCGAAGCTACCTCTTGTGTAGTTTACATACAACAACAGCTTCTAATCATCTATAGGTATGGCTCCATACGAGGTATTGTATGGAAGGAAGTGCATATCGCCAATTCATTTGGATGAAGTCGGTGAGAGGTCAGAACTTGATCCACAGATTGTTCAGCAAACTGCAAATGTATTGGTCAAGGTCCAAGATAGGATGAAGACCGCACAAAGTCGTCAAAAGAGTTGTGCTGACAAGAGAAGAATGGATCTTGAGTTTGCCGTAGGTGATCACGTTTTTGTAAATATAGCACCTATGAAGGGTGTTATGAGTTTTAGGAAGAGACGCAAGCTCAGTGCGAGATTTATTGGACCATTCGAGATTCTTGACAAAGTTGGGACACTAGCTTATCGTTAAGCATTACCGCCGAATTTGGCTAGTGTACACAATGTTCCATGTCTCGATGTTGATGAAGTACATAGAGAATCCTTCGCATGTTTTGAGTTATGAGCTGTTGTATCTTGCTCCAGACCTGTCATATGAGGAAAGACCCGTCTAAATCCTAAACAGACATGAGCGAAGACTTCGGAACTAGGTGACCAAGTTGGTCAAAGTCCTGTGGCTAAATCAATCGGTGGAGGAGGCCACTTGGGAAATCGAAGTAGATATGAGGAGTCGCTATCCAGAACTGTTTGGTAAGATTTAATTTCGATGATGAAATTTATTTAAGTGGGGAAGGAACTGTAGAGCCCAAAATCAGTACACGTAAATCCCATCCATTTATTTAATTGTTAAATTATTTAATCAAATTTAAAATGATTTTTGAAATTCATAATTTATGAAATTGCATTATTTTAAATTATTTATGTTTATGTGATCCACGTTAAAATGTTTCTTGAGTTTCATGTTTCAGGTGATTATTCAATGCGGGATCGAGGAATATAGACCGGTGACGATTTTGGCGAATTTAAAATGTGGTATTTTATTTTAAGTTAGTGTTTGGACATTTTAAATGGTTTATTAAGTTGTTACAATTTTTTAAAGCCTAATTTAATTATTTGGTGATTTTAAGATTTTAAGCCTTTTGAAATATTAAGTTGAATTGTTGGATATTTTAAACATGGAAATTTGAGAAATGTGTATTTTATTAAATTTGGAGTATTAGCATTCTAATTAACTTGTAAATGTTTATTATATATTTAATTAAACATAATTAGCCTTAATCATATGTTACCATTTTTACACAAAAACACACGCACATACACACTCTTTTACACACACTAATACACGACTCAGACACATTCATATTTCCTTTTGCCTTGTTTTAAATTTGGAGAGCAAAATAAAACCTAGGGTTCTAAGAAAACTTAGTAGCCGCCTCCTCCTTTCAAAGATTTGAGCAATTCTCGCCACTTTTCTTCAAGAAAATCGAGCCACGGTTTGTCCCAGATCAACCCTCGCATCCTTCCCGCTTCGGTATCATCGTTTCGGTATTTTAAAGGATCAAGAATTTATAATCTTTTGTTTCTGCATCGATCTTGCTATATTATATGTTCTTATGTTTATTATGCATAAAAATCCATGTATTATGTACAAAGTTTGAGCAAAAATTTGTTGGATCGATTTTTGAAACGTTTTTGGATCTAAAACTCGAAATTTGATGACATTTTATTTGTTGCGACTTTTCGGTCTATTTTCTGGAAATGTTTTCAACATATAAAACATAGAACTTTTTTATATCTTCGATTTGACAGTAAATTCGAATTATTTGGATACGAAATGAGTGAGTTATGATCGTTTTCGTGGGACTGCTCAAACTGTGTTTTCATGAAAAATGCGTTCTTGAAGTTTTATTGTTGCACGCTTCGTTGGGGATTGACTGGTGTTCGCTGCTTGAATTAAGTATGTTTAGTATGATGTTGGGATGGTTTTTGGTGTGCCGGTTTGCACCGATAGGAACTTATTTGCATTAGAAGTCGTAGGATGTGTTTTGGTGTCAAATGTTGTGTTCACAGATTGGGTTGCGTTGTTTGTGATGCTTAGTTGGTTTGGGCGTTTGTTTGAGTTTGAATAAGTGCCATAGCATCCTAGGATGGGTCTCGAGGCATTGGTTCACGGTCCGTATGATGGAGTTAGGAGGAATAAGTAATAAGTGTAGTGTTTCTCCGTTGGTTTACAATTCTAGCACCTACATGGACCCTTATCCGGACCCCTACATTTAGAACGATGATTAAACGATGTCAAATCCCGAGAGATTTAGAACGTCATAAGGAAATTTGTCATTTTGGTTGTGAGCATGACTAATACGTCTAAGTTATGAAAAATAAGTGTTTGAACTTATGTTAGTACGTGCTGCAGTGGCCCAAGTGAGATTCAACGAATCCCTCAACGCCAAGTAAGTATGTTCGACGTGCAAAAGAAAATATTTTTATGTTTTTGAGGTATGCTAAATGTCTTGTGACCAAATTATGAATGGGTTTGGAAGTCGGTGAACCTGGCCGATGACCTCTCCAACCCGGTAAAGCATGACCGGGTTTAGATCAGGATTGGAAAGCGGTAAAGCATGACCAGTGACCAATCCACCCGATAAAGCATGACCGGGGATCTCATGTATGTGGTAGTGGACTTTCCCTGCCAGCCCAGTACTGTGGTTTAGTCTGATCAGGCGCATTTATGTATGGGTCACTTGCTTTGAAACATATCTCTACGCGAAATGATGAAGTTTATGTATGCTCAAGTATGTATGATGCAAGTATGTTTAAGAAAGGTTTTATGATGATGGCATGTCTACGTTTATGCTACTATGTTCAAGTTTCAAGTATGTATTACGTTCAAGTATCAAGTATGTAAGCCCTACTTTAAAGATGTATGTGATTTTGTTATCTAATATTTGCTATCTCCAGTTTATACATGTTGAGACTTTAGACTCACTAGACTTGATCGATGCAGGTGAGGATGACTTTGAGGAGACGAGGGGTGGGGACCAATGAGCCGGCTTGGACTGAGCAGGAGGCTAAACCCAAGGACCGCCCATGATTTTAAGAAATTTTGAAATGTTTCAAATACTCTGATCTCACGTTATTGTTTAAGATATTTAAACAAGTGTTTTTAGCAAACTTTATTTGTGATATTTTTGTTGCAAATATTTTGAATGATCAGTTTATTGTTATCGCAATTTGAAGGTTTCTATTTAATTAGAAAATTTTATTTTTCCGCAAATTTAAATAGTTTAAAAGTACAGTATGTTACATGATATCCACGAAGATCGCTGGCGCGTTCGTCAAACCAAAAGGCATTACCATAAACTCATAGTGCCCATAACGCGTCCGGAAAGCTATCTTATGCACGTCTGACTCTCGAAGCTTCAACTGATGGTATCCGAACCGGAGATCTACTTCGAAAACACTGATGCTCCCTAAAGCTGATCAAACAATTCCTCGATCCTCGGCAACAGATACTTGTTCTTGTCTGTGACTGTGTTCAGCTCTCGGTAGTCAATGCAAAGCCTCATGCTGCCATATTTCTTCTTGACAAACAGTACCGGTGTGCCCCTTGGAAAAAGATAGGACGAATGAAACCCTTATCTAGCAAATCATGTATCTGGTCTTTCAGTTATTTCATCTCTACAGGTGCTAGATGATAGGGTGTCTTAGAGATCAACACTGTACTTGGCATGTGTTCAATAGTGAAGTCCACGTCTCTCTCTGGTGGAATGCCTGAAACATCGTCAGGGAAAACACTGGAGAACTCACTGACCACATCCACATCCTCGAGCCTCTGGCTGACTGGCTCTGACACCGATACAATGCTGGACAAAAATGCCTGACAGCCTCTCTTCGTAAGATTCCTCGCAAACAAGCAGGAAATGACGTGCAGCAGCTGATGGTGTCTGGCTTCCTAAAAAAAAAAAGGCTTACCACTGGGCGGTCGGACAGACACTGACCTCTGTCGAAATTCTATGACAACTCCGGTCAACGAAAGTCAGTTCATACCCAGAATAATGTCGAATTCGACAACGGTAGCACTATCAAATCTGCCCGCACCATATATTTCTGTAACAAAAGCTCCAATCTCTTAACTATCTGAGAAGTGAACATCTGATCCCCAGATGAGATCGATACTCTGAACCCTGAATCCATCGCTACTGGTATGATTCCTAGTCGCTTGACAAAATATTCGGATATAAACGAATCTATAGCCCCTTAATCTAGCAATGCATGCGTGGCTACACCTACAATATATATCCTCCTTACTACGAAACATACCATCAAATCTAATCATGTCGAAGCTTACCAAATTTCTTATCGGCAATTATCCAAAAATCATGAAAAATTCATCGAATTAACCCAAATATTCTTCAAAATTTTGAAATTAACCCTTAGAAAAATCAAAATTGCCAATTATCGCCTTAAAGTTTCGCAAATTACACTTTGGTCCTTGAAACTTTTCGAAATTTTCAAAAATGGCTCCATAAAATTTTCGGATCATGACCTCGTAAATTGCAAAATTCAAGAAAGCCTAATATTGAATCCCCCAAATTTCAGAAAATTCGCAAAATTACCCCTTAAATTATTGAGTTATGCAATTAGGTCCTCAAAATATCGGTTACTCTAATTGGGTCCCTAAAATTCTCATAATTGGAAATTAAACCCTTAATTTCAACTAGCCAGAGCATGCATCCTAATTTGTTCTAATTTAACAATACCATAAATTAATTCTTATCGCAAGCATAAAATCCATTCAATCAAGCGATAAATCAAAACCTTGAACATAATGGTTACCGGTAATCAATGTCGAATCTGGCTCTGCCTTGGCCTCCTCGGCATGCATCACATAAGCTCGGCCAGTAGTGGTGTCCGTGTTCTTTAGGTTTTCTGTTGCTTTGTGACCCTCGTGCCCGCAAACGAATCATTTGTAGGTCCCCCATAAACATTTGTCGATGTGGAACTTGTTACGTGCATGGTTGTTGTCATCTGGCTTAGGCGCCCCTGACATCTGAGGAGGTCTCTGCTGCTAGGGCCTCCTAACCTGTCCCTGGGGCTTCTGCTGCCCTTGCTGCCTCGGTAACCCTGAATATTGTTTCTTCTGCGGCTGGGAGCTAGACTGAGTCTAATGCCGCTTCCTCTGCATCTCAAAGTCTATATCCCGCAGAGCGTGCTCCATCTGAAAAGCGCAGGTGGTGGCCTCATCATAACCTGCTGGCCTCATTAGCATAACGTCCCGACGAAGGGTGGGTCTTAGTCCGTCCAAGAAATACCTCAGCTTTTGAGCGGCATCTCTAGCTATCATGGGCACAAAATGGCAGCCCATGTCGAACTTATGGATAAACTCCGCCACATATGAGTCCCCCTGGAGGAGACTTATGAACTCGTTAGATGGAAAATACTTTCCGTAGAACATCTCCATGAATCTGTCCCAGGTGAGGGTAACATAGCCCGGTCGCCATCTCTCATCTTCAGGTACTCAAAATGCAGCTCCAGCGATCAAATCCATCCCTCAACCAAGAATGGATCAGTGGTACCCCCGAACGCTTTCGGGTTGAGCCGCCTAAACTGCTCGAAAACATCAGCCTGAGGCCTGGGAACCTGTTGTACTTGCTTCAATAGCCTAGCCAAACCCTCCAGTACATGGGTAGCTGGATCTCATGGCGGCGGTGGTGGCAGAGGGCCTTTGCCGCATCCAAGAATCTCATCCTGACGATCTGCACTAGAATCGCGTCTAGGAGCATATCTGAATACAGTCCAATTTATAAATGTAACCCATCATGCAATTAATCTAGTTTTTCAAAATAATAAGTCCTTAAATCATAAAAGCTGTTAAACATGCACTGCAAATCATTGCAAAACGCATATCATACAATCATGCAGGTGATAGCAATACATCATTTAAAACATTTAAAACATAAAATTTTACAGACTTGAGGATTGAAGACTGAGCTGCAGGAGTTGGCGGTGGCACAACACTATACAGGAACCTGGTTCTGAAACCAACTGTAATGTCTACTAGTTTAAAATGTTGAAATATTTTTTTTTAAAGCTCAAATTTTCGTAAATATCATTTAAATATTTTGCATGCATGAACCATACTGAAAAATATATCATTTAAAAATAAACGTAAATATTTAACAATTTAAAACATTGTAGTTTAAAATGGCCAAACTCAACCAACTGAAGACGTGTAAACATAACGAGTAAAAATCCTAAAACCAACATCGTAACAATTAAATGTGTAAATTTACTCATGTCCTCTCAAAACTCATAGAAACATAATGTGCAGAAGAAGTGTGGTGCTCGGGTTGTGCGCGCACATCCATTCATCCCTACTCAGAGTTCGGCACCTCCAGTCCCCTCATAATCATGCTCACCTGCATCACACATGCCTAGTGAGTCTAAAGACTCAAAACACCTGTATCGGGGATAAAAAGTACATATACATAGCACACAGCAGTGAAAATATACTGTAATCAACACACCTTTCATGAACTTAAAAAAACATAAATGTAAACGTGTCAATGGAAACATAAGATGTCAAAACAGCTCATCGTTATCATCATATACTTATATATCATTTCCTTTAATGAATTCAGTTCATTAGTTGTGACTTTCGTATCATCATTCATCACTATACGATTGATCCATCTACATAGAACTGTGGTACCTTGCGGCTGTCGGACATTAGTATTACACATCCATTGTGCCTAAGCCTCATTATCAACATTTACATATACATCTTAAGTATTTACATATACATCGTTAGTCACAACTAATTCTCATTCTTCAAAACATCATCGTTTTCATCACTTATCAAAATCATGTACATGCGTAAATTTTTCATATAATCAAGCATGCAACGTATATTTATAATTTCATAAAAATCATGATCATGATGCATAAACATTTAAAAGCATGATAAATTTGTGCTCGAGGTGCTGCCAGGACTAAAATCACACCCCGGGTGCAAAATGACCATTTTGCCCCTAGAAACGGTCATTTTGCCTCTGGAAACCCAAAATGACCGTTTTACCCATGAACCTTTAAATTTCGACCCAAAGCTTACCAAACTCCTTAAAAAATCCCAAAACATATTTAAAAGTATTTCTTAGATGTAAAATCGAGTCTGATTCAAAACTTAATCGATTTGTTTTAAAACTTGGACCGGAGTCCCGGTTTTAACCCGAATCGAACCAAAACTTAACCAAATTTCTGCCAACTTTTTACCACACCTTATAAACACATTAACAGACCGAAAAACATCATTATCAAACCCCTAAACCTCTCTACCAGGCCCAAGAAGCTACTGGAAATTCTCCTACTCACTCTAGTCGAATCCTAGCTGTGGCCCTAACTCACATACACCGACCCTACAAGCCAGAATCTCCTAGACCACCCTAGGACCCCTCTGAG
The DNA here is from genome assembly GCF_022965805.1 of Primulina eburnea. NCBI lineage: Eukaryota > Viridiplantae > Streptophyta > Magnoliopsida > Lamiales > Gesneriaceae > Primulina > Primulina eburnea. Next base: position 16,371,381 of record NC_133108.1, read on the forward strand.
CCTACTGAACCCACGGCCACAGCTCCATGCAAGCCACGAAGCGCAGCCCCTCGCTAGACCCCAACGAAGCACACCCGCGGCCCCTACGATTTTAATGACTCCAAACATTCTTAAACCATAACCAGCAACGAGCGACCACCATAGACTATGACTCAGACCCACCAGAGGTCTGTTCCACGGCTTGGAAGGCTCCTGGTACAACCAGCTCATCCCCTCACTGAAGTGTTAGATTAGGTGCCTGTCAAGCCAAGTGTTGGCCGAGGGTTCATATTGAAAATCTATGTATAAACAATGTTTATTTTAATTATATTTGAAATTATTGTTTTGGCACATCTTTATCTGTATAACCATGCTAGTTGAAAAGATAAAGTCCTTGAATATAAAAATAATAGAAATAATATGAGATGCTCATATTATGAGTATCATGAAACACATATTGTCAATACTGTATAATGTAAACAGTTCCTAGTCAATTCAGCCGCCGCTAAGAAGGATAAAGGCCGCTCGAGTTTGAGACTAGTATCTGCGATTTGATTAATATGTTTCATTGGTAGGGGACATTGTGATGTCCGAGCATGAAAATATGTGCTCCTTGTAGAGTGCACTGAACAACCCTCCATAAAGGACTTTCCAAGTGGTTCTCACTTATCGAGTGGAAACATCCTAGTTTATGGTTCTACACTATTAGTCCTTATGACCCGGGAAAACATTATGACTCTATATGCTAATATTGCACTTTGACTTGTTTACCGACTCATATGGGGTCATCAAGTGGCAAGGTTGGGTGTTTTGTCGAAACTATTAGGAGTCTATGGATTTTAGTCGGGGATTCACCGCTTACCTTCGGGTATGGATATCCTATGTGATCTCATGTGTATGTAGTTTGAAATATCTTATCAGAGTGTTGGTGGTAATTAAGAAAGGGGTTTCTTAGATTACACCATCGATGCCACTACGACATGACACATACTATCGATTCTTTGTATACCAATAGTTGTCGAATCGATCGGGATATATGAGATGAAGGGACCATACTGTACGCTAACCACAATGGATTGGTTCTTGCAGGTACTATCATTTGATACCTAGGGAATCATGTAAGCGATGCTGCTAGCGTTTAACATGATTGGTTGGGTATTATCAGACTTGAGTTCTGGCGTAATTATTATCAAGGAGTTGATAATTAAGAATGGAGCAACTGGGCTATGCTCGAATAAGGACATGTTTAGTTCCGAATCACATTGAGATGTGAACCCACTGCTAGTGGTATCATTGAACCATTGAGGGTCACACAAGTGCTAATTTTCTAGATCACGTTTAGAAGAAAAATAGTTCAATGTGTTGAACGGCTTATAAAGGTGTTTATAAGCGTTAAAGAAAAATAAAAGTATGACTTCTATAAGAGGATTATGGGGAATGTAACTTTTAATTTATGAAAGTGTTCCTAAATTAAAAGATGGCTCAAATAAATAAAATTAACATTATTATGGACTAAATTAATTCAAGTGTTGAATTAATTATTAAACACTAGTTGACCTAGTAAAGTCCAAATAATTAAATTAATTCAAGTGTTGAATTAATTAAATAACATTGGGTCTTATAGAGCCCAATTAGAATAATTATTCAACTATTGGGCTTGAGTAAATTCAAGCAAAGTTTAATTGGTCTCAAATGTGTTTGAGATATTTAAATAAAAGTCCATGAACTTTGTAATTGTTACAAGCTCAAATAAATTGCATGCTTGGGAGGTGAAGGCTTGGAGGAAACTTTTCAATAAACAAGGCATGACATGCACATGCACTTTTCAACTTTTTCAAGCACCAATAAAATTTTCCCTCCCCTTCTCTCCTAAAGCATGGACGAAATTTAGAGCTCTTTTTCCCTCACATTTTGCTTCTTCATTTTGTTGAGGATTGCATAAAATTCTTAATGCAAAATACTCTAACTTTTCTAGTGTAAATTAGAGTGGATCTTTCTTGTTGGTGGTGGACATAATTTGAAGGAATTTGAGCAAGGAGTGCTCTTGGATAGCTTGTAGATTGTCAACCCTTCAAGAGATAAGGTGTTTACAACTTAGTTGGAGCCAAAACATCAATCCTTGTGATTGATAGGTATATTTCTAAAACACTCTATGTATGACATTTTTGTGTTTTTGTTGTTTTATACACATCACACTTGAGGTGCTCAGTTTTTGCTATGAAAACATTAATTTTTAAACTTCCATTGCGCATCCGGACACCGTAACCGATCCCTTTTCATCAAGCCTTAACACAAATGAGTCAACCCTTAACCACTACTCCTCGGCCCTTAGCATACCCATCTTACCATCGAATCCAACCTTTGGACAGCACATACCTCGACCAAAACACACCTTCAGCAACCCAACTCAACAGCCCCCTTGCAAAAATTCAAACAAAAACGTGAGATGATCAAAAAAATGCATGAACTTGTAACAAAAACGAAATAACTTTATACTCCAAGCTAGATCGAAAACCCTCATGCAAATGAACACATATCAGCAGGTATACAACATGAATGATGCAAAAATAAAGGTACATGGTGTGCCTTGATGATTAGAAGCTTGAAAAAACGCGTGTCAGGGAGACATTGGAGGGGCGGGGAATGATCTTCTTGCAAGCACACAACTAGTCCGAATTTTTGCTGCTATTTTCTCTCAAAATATCAAAGGGGAGGCTGTTGAAGGGGCGGGGAGGAGGCTACTAGGTTTTAAATAGGTTTAGGTGTAGTGAAGGTAGGTTTAGATTTATTTAAAATGCACTAATGGGCTCTCAAATATAATTTAAAAAGTTATAAAATGATTTTTGAGCCCATTTAACAAAAAAAACAACCCAAAAACATTCTCGAAAAATATTTCGTTTTTATATGTTTTTGAAAATATCGCTCTAGCCCTCAAAAAGTCCTCTGAATCGTTAAAATTTGCGTACCGATTAAAAATATGCTCTGGCGGGTAAAAATGCCCAACAAAGTCCATTTCTTATAAAATACACTTAAAACACCTTATATTAATAAATAAAAATTAAACATGTAATAAAAATAATTTTCCTAATAATTCTTCGGTCTTCGTTCCTCGATCGAGCGAGAAATGCACCTAGAAACCCTAATGCGTGAACTTTTAAAATAATCATGAAATGAATCCTATCATGCAATAAAAATAAATAAACACATATTTTAAATAAAACCCTAGATTTCATGCATTCAGGTTACGTAAATTAAATTTCCTAGACCGTACATAGGTAACCTGGTGATGAAAAAAGTCAATCCAGCTGGAGATGTTGGTAAATTGGAAGCTCGGTGGGAAAGACCTTCAAGATAATTCGAAAAGTCAGCTCAAAGCTTTTTATCTGGTGGATGCTCAGGGATGTTCTCTCAAACGACCCTGAAATATTTTTCACTTGAAATGTAATTATTGTTTGAGGAGATAATGATGTTCTTTTCTTCTAAAAAAAGCATATGAAATATTATATCTAAATCCGGTAGGTAAGATGCCCTGGTTAATCTATAAGTCTAGGGATTCGTACCCTGCTTATTCATTAAGCCCAGGGCTCAGTACCCTGGCTCGTGGCTCCGTACCTCGACCAATCTAATCCCAGGCTCCATACCATGGCCCGGAGCTCGCACCCCGATCAATCTAAGCCCAAGGCTCTGTACCCCGACTCGGGGCTTTGCACCCCAACCAATCTAAGCCTAGGGCTCCGTACCATGGCTTGGGGTTTCACACCCCTATCAGTCTAAGTCTAGAGATTTGTACCCTGGTCCAGGGCTTTGTACAGTTCCGGGCTCTGTAACCTGGCTAGGGGCTATGCACCCCGATCGTTTACTAAATACATGGACTCATACATTAACTCGAAGGCAGGAGTCATCGGTCACCTGTTGGAAATACCGTTTATTTTTCAACTCTTAGAAAAATTCAGAGATTCAACATTCAAAAGAAGTTATGAATAAGAAGGATCTAATTGTTTATAAAGATGGGCATATTGCAAACATTTTCAGTTTATAAATTCAAGGCGGTTAAGGGGCAAGATTATTTCATAAAAGTATATTTCATTAATAACAAAGCCCGAAAACCAGAATTACAATCAAGAAAATTGAAGGAAATATATAAAATTTACTATCCTATTCTACATCTATTGGGCTTAACCCCGGAACAACATGTTCAACAAAGGGTTAGTAAAAAAAAAAAGAAAAGGATAAAAGCTCAGGAAGCAGACTAATGGAAATAATCCTGTTAGAACCCTCAAAAAGTTTGGAAGAAGGGCGGAGGCCTTTCAGATAAGCCTCCTCGGCTGGAAAGAGCATATCTTTGAAAAGTTTAAGGCCTGTGGGAAGAGCTTCCAAAAAAATACTGTTGCGGGCTCATGATGAGTCAGGATTTTGGGGTCCGGTGAGAGGTTGGGTCTGGGGAGGAGGAATGGATTGAGTAGTCCGGGAAGTGCCTTGGTCTCCACTTTTATTACCCTCAAGGGTCACCATCTCTACGTTTGTCACGACTTTTCTTTTCCTATGGATAAGAGGAACGTGGTCCATTGAATCCTCCTTGGATTCAACCCGAACCATTTCCCCATCCTTCGGATCTTCTACTTGAGTGAAGCTTATCAGTCTGGCCGCCTCCTCCTCAGCCATTTTTTTCTTCTCGACAGCCTCTTTTCCGGCTTCAAGCTTCTTCTCCTTGGCTGCCTTCTCAGCCGCCCATTTCTTGGCGAAGGCCTCTTGCATTTTTGAGTTATCTGTCAAAAACAAGGAAAATAGAAAAATGGAGTTATTAAAAATCAAGTATACAATAAAAAAGGGAAAAGTTTAAGAATAAAAATTTATCGGGTTGAGCGCCCGAGCCAGCAACTTCTTCTATCACCCGGTCAATTGAGTCCTCTAACCGAGCACTCAACCCGTAAGTTACCAAATTCTCCTCAGAAATGAGGGTAAAAGAAGAAAATTTTTGACCTTCCACCAATTCTTGGCTTTGGGTATAAGTTTCCTCGAATTTATAAGATTTAGGCAGAGAGGGTTGTGAAGGAAGAGATGGAAGAAACCCGATCAGGCAAGGAAGGGGAGCCGGGAGTTTGTAGAACCCGTAAATTAGACTACGTATAAGCCATGCATAATTCTAGTATTTAAATATGATTTTATTGCATGAGAATTTAAATGCTTTTCTTTAAATTTAATTATTTTATTGCAGTAGTTTAATTGTTACCTTTTCAGTTAATTGAGTGAGGCCGGACTGGAGTTGGAGTTTGAGATAAAATTTAATATTAAGAAATCATTCCTAAAATTTATTTAAGTTAAATAATAAGTTAATTTAATATAAAAAAAATCTTGAGGAATTATTTAAATAATTTGAGATAGGTAGAAAATAAAATTCAATAATTAATCTCTTAATTCACTAAAATATTTAATGGGTAGGTAAAACAGTAGAGATTTAAAATACAATATTTAAGAAATATTTTTCTCTACCCTTTATCCAAATATTCGGCCATCACTTTTAATTAATTTAAAAATAGTTGTCAACTCATTTATTTAATATCTTTCCTCATCCATTCATGATTGATAATTCCCTAAATTTTATTTACCACTACTTAATATTTAAGCAATAATTTTACCATATTTATCTAGCAACATTTCCCTACTTTTTAAATGATAAAATCGGCCACCCCATTAGGAGATTTAAAATATATTGTCAAATCTCCATCTTGATTCTTTCCTTAACCATTTCTTGGAGATAATTCCTTCAACTTTAAATCTTCAATAATTATTAATTAGGCAATATTCCACCCCATTCTAATCAAAGAATTCGACCACCTCCCCTACAAGATTTAAATAAGTTGACAACTCACAAACTTTGATATCATTTCCTTAATCTTTTCTTGGTAGAATAATTCCCTCAATTTTTAATCTCCCATAAATATTATTTAAGCAAAAACCCTACCCATATTTGATAGAATAATCGGCCATTCACCATCAAATCTCCATCAAATCAAACAATATCAAATCATTTCCCTTATCTCTCAACTCAAAAGATAGCAAGATTTATTTCCTCCCATTTATTTTGCAAACTTTCCCTTCACTCTCCTAGACATATTTCTCTCCTCCATTTTCGAAAATTCTGAACATTTCAGCACTGAAAATCGTGAGTCTCCTAGCAAGAAACAAGAAATAAAACAAAAAAGCAAAGCAACTCCGTCTCCGCCGCGCCGCGTCGTCGTTTCGTTTGTTTTTCTTTCAAAACAAACCAAGGCATGTTTATATCTTTCCTTGCTCTTCAATCAAGTCATATACATGTTTTTCAACCATATTTGTTCATGATCTTAGTAGCAAAAACCGAAATATATCAAGAAATTTTCAGAAAATGAACATGCAGATTTTCGGCCCTCTTCATTGCTACCTCACGGTTTGGTTGTTTTTGTGAGTACGGGTGGTTGGCTCGTGTCCAGGCTCCCAAGGCTGCACCTAGGCATGTACTAGGGGGTATTAGAATCATGTTGGTCCATTCGTCCAAGCCTCATGCCTGTTGGAATCGATAAAATACAGCAACTCCCCAAGCATGGCCATTTTGCATTCGATTTTCTGTTTTGCTGTCAAAGGAGATGTTTTCTGGTCTTGGCTGCCCTAGGGGCTATTATAGCCATGCTTAGAAACTCTCCTTGACATGTGTGGGACGTGACCAAGACGCCCTTTCATGGCTTGGTTCACAGTACTCTCCGTTTTAAAACAAAACAACGCAAGTGTCCAATCTTTTTTTTCTGGTTTCGCATGGGTGTGTGTAATTTCGGTTTTGATGGTTGGGGTGGATCTCGGTTGGCCTCTGGCCCTTAGTCTTGGTTCACACCACACCTCATGACGTCTAGATTGAGCCATGGTCAATCAAATGGCCAATGGAACGATGAAAGACAGCAAGCGAACCGAAGCACCACGGTACAGATTTTTGGTGCTCTCGGATGCAAGTTTCGTGTAGTCCATGGTGTTGCTTGGATTTTGGCTTGCCTAGGGCCCTTAGCCATGGTTCAAACCATTCCTTAGGATGTTGGTAAGAGTTTCTGGTCGGTGGTTCAAACCCCAATGGCCATTAGCCTCGCAAACGACGCCATGGAACGCTAAGACTGCTGTTGTAATTTTTGACAGCAAGTGTGCTGCGGTTCAGGGGTAAGTTTCGAGTTCTCGGTTGGCTTTTAGCCTATAGCCTTGGACAAGACAATACCTCATTGAGTTAGGAAGGCCATGTTTTTGTCCGTTCGTGATTCGGTTAAGTTTAGAGGTGGTACGAGAATTTACGGTGCAATGTGCCAAAGTGACTCTCGAAAGAGCGTTTCACGTTTTTGGCCTTCATTCACCAAAATTCGAAATACTGAAATTTTAGGAGCATTATTTCATCATTTTAAGAGTATTATAATCATGACTAAATGATGGTTCGGTGTTGTTTCGGTTTGGCACGGAGTCATGATTAAATATTAAGTCATTGGGCGTAATTGCCTCGGTTTTTGAGTCAATTACAAAGTTTGGCCAAGTTAAATCATTTGCATATTTTTCATGTTAGATTTAAGTCGCAGCGAGCCTGGGAACGATCCAACCCATGTGGTAAAATATTAAAGGATATTTAATTAGGCCATTTAATTATGTTATGTACATAAAAATATAAAATATTCATTTTTGAGATTTAAGCGATATTGCTTGTGGCCATTTCACTATTATGGGATTATTACTTCACCCGGTGGTCACTTACCAGTTCAGTTCCACCCAGTATACTGTGGCATTAGTCTGATCAGACGATTATTACTTCACCCGGTGGTCACTTACCGGTTCAGCTCAGTTCAGTTCATGGGCCACTAGCGTAGAACATAATCTCAACAGAAAATTTGATGTGCCATTTTATTTCAGGTCTCTCTCTCGAGCAAACATTTTACTTAAGATTTTCAGTTCAGTTATGCACGTATTATAATTACTTATGTCATGATATTTACACGATATGCCAGTCTCATGATAATTTCATGTTGCATGAAATTGTACTATATTTACTTGTTATTTACGATGTATGCATGCTGAGTCTTTAGACTCACTAGACTTGATTGTTGTAGGTACTGATGAGGTCGGAATCGAGGGCGGGGACCAGTGAGCCGTCTTGGGTCAGCAGTAGTGGAACCCGAGGACCTCATTTCAGCATTTACCATTTTTATGCAAAAACATTTTTACCTTCTGTTGGATTATTTTTAAATTGATATTTTGCAAACAATAATTACTTCCGCTGCTATTTCAAATATTTAAATATTGAATCTTTTTATCAGTTTATTTATTTAAAGAGACGTTTTAATTAGTTAAAGACAAAATTTTAAATTTTTCCGCAAATTTCCAAATACGAATTTCGGGCCTTCATAATTGGTATCAGAGCTGACCTCTCTTAGTACGGTGTGGTTCGGGGACGAACCAAGCGGAAGATGGTGGGCATGTGAGGCCCGGGGCTGAAGAGGGCGGGGGGTGGTCGCCGGTGTCATCAGTTGCACGGACAATGAGCGGCTCCTGGCAGGCTTTTAGGGGAGGGAACATGAATGAACCGACCCACACGGGAATGAGAGAGATTCCGAGACTGTTCAATGTAATGGACTGTACAGTTGAAGAGGGCTTAAAAGATTGATTGGTATTGGTACTACTCATATCACGAAGGTGCATCTTCTTTTCGGTAGCTCATCACATAAGAACTTCAAAGTTAAGCGTGCTTGACTTGGGGTAATATTGGGATGGGTGACCTCCTGAGAAGTTTCCCAGGGTGCGTGTGAGTGAGGACATAAGCACGCTGGAAAGACTCGTCTTGGTATAGTGAGGACATTCGTCAAATATGGGGCATTACAAGTTGTATAAAGAAAAAGCGTCATTTCCATCCGCTCTGGGAAAAAGGGATATCATCAAAGAATCGAGATTTGAGCCGGACAAATAGGGAGAAAGCATTATCTCCCAGCCGGCAGACAAAGAAATAGTGGAGAATCAGAGAGTTGATAAGAAGATTGTGCATCATAAAAAGAATGTAAGTAGAGGCCGTGATTTGAAAAGAATTGGGGTGAAGCTGGTTAACATGTACACCAAAGAACTTGGCAACCTCGATGTAGAAAGATGGGACGGGAAATTGGAGACCATTTATAACTTGGTCCCGGAGTCCCTCGTCAGCTCCCGAGCGCAATGTGCTGCTCATTGAAGCACAGCAGGGAACCCCAAGGGCCTCGGAGTGAGAAGGACTTGATGCCCGGGCTTTGCCCTTATCCTTGCACTTTTTGAAGGACCGACATAGAAGGGTTTGGATTTTTGTTTTTTGGGTTTTGAAAAAATTTGGGTAGGAAAGCGTTTTGGGGAAGAAGGGTGGAATCGGAGAGCATCATGGTGGACTCATAACCGGATGAGCCTCGCGCATTTGCTCCGAAGGTGGAGGAGGTAGAATCAGACATTTTTTTGAAGAAAAAAGGAAAGAAAACTTAGAAGGGTAATGGAAAGAAGGATTATCTGACTTTAAAATCGTCGGAACGGAGGAGCGCCACACGTTCGAGAAGTTGAAAGAATTTGGGAGAAATTTAGAAATTGTAAAAGTGACAAATGAAGGGGGTTCATCGTTTTATATAGGCAAAAGGGAATTATCTCAACCGTTGATCTAAATCCGAACCAAAGGGCCAGGATGCATCTTGAAAATTGTGCGAGTAGATGAAAGGACATGCACAAAAATCGAGGTGTATCAGACTGTTCACATTCTCGGAATTCGAAACATTTCAGACTGTTAAAATGCCTAGGCACACGTCATCATTACATAAGCCCTACTACCTGAGAATACTAAACGACAAAAATATTCTAAAGTCCGATACACATGAGGTGTAACGTCTACCGTTTTAATAGTGCGAAAATATTATTATTATTATTATTTTTTGTTGCAAAGATCACCTTTTGAAATTTATCATTTAAATAAATTGCTTACATTCAGTCCTACTAAAAATATCATTTAAAATAATCATAAAATTACCAATAAAAATATAGCGGACTAAAAACTTGTAAAAATCCTAACATCAAATAGTAAAATAAAACAACGTATAAAATGCTCATATCCTCTCAATAACATAAAATCGTATATTTGCGGAAAATCATGAGGTCCTCGGGTCATGTCGCCAACCAAGTCTGCGGACTCAGAGTTCAGCACCTCCTGTCCCCTCGATATCGAGCTCACCTGCATCACACACGTCTAGTGAATCTAAAGACTCAACACGCCTATACCATGAATAACAAATACTTATATATAGCACCCAGCATTGAAAAATATCATACTCAATATATCTTTCATCAACTTTAAAAGCTTAACGTAAACGTGTCATATGAAATCGTGACGTATTAAAACAGTTCATCGTTAATCATCATTCATCATTTATAATTTCCATTGGTGACTTCAATTCATTAGATGCGACTATCGTACATCATCATTTATGATGGATCCATCATACATAGAACCGCGGTACCCGGCGGTTGTCGGACATCAGCGACAGGATCACCCATCCACTGTGCTTAGGCCTCATCATCATCATTTACATATACGTCTTATGTATTTACATCATTCAAAACATCATCATTTACATCACTTATAAAAATCATGCACCAATGCAATTTTTTTTAAATCCAAGCAGGCAACGTATATTTTCTTAAAATCATAAAAATAGTGATCATGATGCATAAACATTTAAAATATAGTAAATTTGTACTCAGGGCGCTGCCAGGACAAAAATCTCACTCTGGGTGCAAAATGACCAATTTGCTCTTGGGATCCAAAAATTACCGCTTTACCCATGGACCTGTAAAATTGATCCAAAGCTTACTAAACTTCTTAAAACATCCCAAAAAATATTTAAAATCAATCCTAGATGTAATTTCGAACCCATTTTACAACTTAACCGATTCGTTTTAAAACTTGGACTGGGGTCCCGGTTTTAACCCGAATCGACCCGAATCTAAAACAAAAAATTTTCCTAACTTTTTACCACACCTTATAAAAACTTAAAAGACCCTAAGATCAGTAAATACTAGGCTCTTAACCCCTCGGCCAAGTCCCGAGAGCTGCGGGAAAAAATTTAGTTTACCCTCCCTTACAACCCTCGACGTGCCAAACTCGAAACCAAGCATCCTTAGACTCTACCAGCTTGCACCAGCCACGAGCCCACCCTACTAGGACCTAGACCAGACTCTAACGGACCTACCATACCCACGAATCCATCCCCATGCACGCTGGACATCGAGATTACCTGCTAGCACGCCGAGAACTCCAACCCACACTCACTACCCCTCAATCAGGCTCGATCGGTCTCCTGGATTGCACCAATAGTGTTCGAGTCTCCCTTAGCCACGGATCAGACCCAAATGGTCTGATCAAGGCCCCGGGTCGGACAAATCCCGATCACGCGATCTCCCCCATACCCTCACCAAAACGTGACACCACCACTAAGCCCTTCAACCCACAGCCACCAGCAACGATTTTAATCCCCAAAACAACATCATGTCTCCGTTTTCAGCCCCTTAACAACCAAAACCAACATCCCCTTGCACAACATAAGAAAAAACGTGAGTGACAATCAAGGGAATGCAAGAAACATATGTAAAATCGAAAACCTTTCATGCTCACGCTTGGGTCGAGAGTTTTCAAGCATGAATACATATACATCAGTAATATAAACGTGGATGATGCAAAAAATGTTACAAAGATTGCCTTTGATGTATTTGCGTGAGAAGATCGAAGGAATGAGCAACGGGGAAACGCCGGGGAGTCTTTGAAGCAATAAAAAACCATGGCCGAGCCTGCAGCTGAGGGAGGCGCTGAAAACCAAGGAAATTCTGAGTGGATGGGGTGGGTGTCGGCTGTGGGAGTGCTAGGTTTAGGTTAAATGGTGATTAGATGTAAATTAAATAGATGGCAATAAGTTAATGGGTCCTAAATTGCAAGTTAAAAGTTTTTTAAAAAAACTTTAAGCCCAATAAGCTTAAAGTAAGCCCATTAAATCAAATCATACTCCCAAAAATATTTCGTGTTTGAAAGTTTTTGAAAATAATAGCCGAACCTTCAAAAAGTCCCTCAATTCGATAAAATTTGCGTACCGCTGAAAAATATGCTCTGACGGGTAAAAATAGCTAACAAAGCCCATTTCTTGAAAAATACCTTTAAAACATCTTATATTAATTAAAAAAATAAATCATGTAATAAAAATAATTTTCCTGATATTTCCTCGGTCTCTTTTCCTCGTTCGAGCGCGAAACACATATAGAACCCTAATCCATGAAATTTTAAAATTTCATGAAGTAAATACCATGCACTAATTATGCATAAAATGCACAAAATAATTACACACATAATTTTAAATAAAAATCTTAGATTGCATTCATTCATGTTACGCGAATTAAATTCCTAGACCTTACATGAGGCCCCAACATCTTATTCTCAAGTCTGGGAGATATGAGGTCCCGATATCTTATCTCATGTCCGAGAGGCATGCATCTCCGATGCTTTTATAATCCAAAAGACAAAAACTTGTGTGAGACGGTCTCACGGGTCGTATTTTGTGAGACGAATATCTTATTTGGGTCATCTATGAAAAAATATTACTTTTTATGCTAAGAGTATTACTTTTTATTGTGAATATCGGTAGGATTGACCCATCTCACAGATAAAGATTTGTGACTGTCTCACAAGAGACTTACTCAATCCAGAATTAATTATCTCTCTAGTGGAAGTCCAAGCATGACTGATCGGGACAACAAGTAAGACTCTAACCCGACTATTTAAGGGAGGGGCGGTGATACCCCCATGAGAGCCTGGCCCCGGTTCATGGATGACCCGGGATATTAAATAGATAGCCCAAATCAGGGGAAATATGCAGGAAGTGTTCGTCAGAGGCTGGGTAGGTGAATACCCGGACAACTTCTCCCTGGGTTTCCAGAAGCCCGGGCTTTCATACAATTTTCCAGGAGGCTTTCTACCCGTACTACTTCGAAAACAGCTCTTCACTCGAGTGCATCAGTATGGGAGACCTTATGCTTGGTTATCCTTAACCACAGGGGTTGGCGTGTCAAAACAAGTTGTTAGAAATAGAGTATGAGCATCCATCTTACCCTAAGTAGTAAGTGGACACTTAAAACAAGGTAATCGTAAATTTCTCTCCTATAAATAACATGTATGTTTTACATTTTAGACATCCGCATATTTTGTTTCTAATCTCTTGGCACTCACAAATATTCACACATATATATAGGCATTTTCTCCTTCATCTTCACCTACTAACTTAAGCATCGGATTGGCTACACCGGATACCCCTTTGATACCCAATCACGAGTTCATTTCATTGTTTGCAGGTTACGGTTGAAGTCATATCATACAAATACATCACTTGCTCATTTTCTCTAAACAAAATTTTTATCTGATTCAATGGATTGCCCGACTCATCCTACCCAAATCACTCGGATATCATCATATGGGTTTACACAATAATTTTTAAAAATAAATATTGAGAATATGATATCTGTATATCATATTTGATTCATATTTCATGTTAATTCAGATATGCACTTTAAAATTTGATACGATAGTAACATAGTGATTTATTGACCAGAATAAATTAATTCATATATAAATTTAAAATCTTGATCCGATTTTCCACGTTATGGCTGTGATTTATAATATATAAGTTGTAACGACCCGTATTTTCATACTTAAAATTTGCGGAAAAATTAAAAATTTTCTTTAATAGAAACATCCATACGGTCGTCACTCATCATTCATAAAGTATCTTTGAAATCAACCATCACAATTAAAATTTGCTAAAAGAAAAAGCTGTCTCAAAATGTATCACAATCAACTCATAAAATCAGAGTATAAATGTTTTCATGCTTAAAATCTTAAAATAACGTAGGCGGTCCTCGGGTCTAGCCTCTCACTCAGTCCAAGCCTGCCCCTTGGTCGCCACCTCCCGTCTCCTCATCAACATAGTCACCTGCATCGATCAAGTCTAGTGAGTCTAGAGACTCAACACGTATAAACTGGGAAGTAACAAGTACTAAATAATAAAGCCACATACAACTTTAAAATAGAACTTACATAACTTGAAACTTGAACTAGCATAATAGACTTGAACATAAGTACGTACATAACTAGACGTGCTATCAACATAAACTTTCATAAACATACTGCATACTTAAACATACGTAACTTCATCATTTTTGCGTAGAGGATGTTTCAAAACAAGTGACCCATAACGTAATAAATGCCTGATCAGACAAATCACAGTACTGGGCTGACAGGGACGTATCCACTGCCACATACATAAGATCCCCGTTCATAATTTAACGGGTTGGTTGGTCCCCGTTCATAATTTAACGCTTTCCAACCATGATCTAACCCGTTCATAATTTAACGGGCGGATTGGTCCCCGTTCATAATTTAACGCTTTCCAATCCTAAACATACTTCGGTCACAAGATATTTAGCATACCTCAAAAACTTAAAATATTTTCTTTGCACGTCAACATACTTACTTGGCGTTGAGGGATTCGTTGGAACTTCGATCGGGGCCGTTGATGCACACTAACATGAAATTGCATAACTTAAATGTAGAAATCATACTTACTCTCAAGTTCAATCCTTACTTAGGGCATTCTAAAATTTCCCATAGCACGACCCTGGATAATCCTTGCACTAAACCATGACATCAAACCCCGAAATAACTTACAAATCTTTCCCAAACAGTGAGTACACGGATCCCTACCCCGGGTCCGTCTAGGTGCGGTGAAGTGATACTCAGAAGGAAGGAGGGACACGGACCCCGTGCCTACCTCCGTGTAGGGGTCCGTGTAGACTCGGGTGAAAGACTCCAGGAAAAAGGGTGGACACAGACCCCGTGCCAGGGTCCGTGTAAGGGTCCGTGCAGACTCTGGAAAGAAAACACTCCGGAAGAACAAAGGCACGGACCTCGTGTCAGGGTCCGTCCCCGGGTCCGTGTACCTGCGGGACCTCGAAGTTACGTAAAATTTTGTACATGTTTTGCTCAACTTTCTAGACTCGGTTGCACGGACTATGCAACGACACCCCAAGACCCATCCTAGCACGCTATGACATCAAAACATTATCATATCAGTTCCCAAAGCGACGACGCTCGCCCTACGACACATACCATTCAAAACGTGGCATTTGACATTAAAACGTTACCTACGACTTCTAGAGTGTACGAGTACCTATCGACACGAAACGACATGTCAAATAACAACCCAACGTCATAATAATCATACCTAGGTGCAACAACGATCGCCCGTCGATCTCCAACGAAGCCTGCAACAAATAAACTCGAGAACACATATTTTCATAAGAGTCGCAGTTTGAGCAGTCCCACGAAAAACGCCATAACTCACTCAATTGTCGTCCAAAAATTTCGAATCATATATCAAATCGAAGGTATCGAAAAGTTCTACAATTTTGTAATTGAAAGTTTTCTCAAAATCTCGACGGAAAAATCGCAGTTTTAAGAAGAACAGCAAAAACGAGTTTTGGATCTAAAAATCTTTCTTCAAAATCGATCCAAACGAATAACCGCTCAAACTACTACACTTCATACATGGTTTTACGCATAAAAACAACGCAACACATATTATGACATGATCGATGCATCAAGAACAGAATATACGTGCCTTTTTGATATTAAAAATACCGTGACGACGATACCGAAGCGAGAAGGAAGCGAGGCTTGATCCGGGACGAACGTGGCACCGATTTTTTGCAATAAAATCCACCGAAACTTGCAGGGAAAAATAATAGGGGAGGGGCGGCTGCTCGAAGGAGAAGAACCCTAAACTTTTCTATCTTTTAAAATCTGAAAAATAACTAGTGTGTGTGTTGTGTGTGTTATACGTGAGTTTTAGTGTGTGTAAACATGTGTGTGTGTGTGCGTTTAGAAGGTAATTAGGGGGAGATAATTTAGAGTAATTAATAATTAGCACTAATAATAATAAAAAAAATATACTAACTCTCCCTTAACTTAACAACACCTCTAATAAAATTAAAAAGGGTACATGATCTAGACTTTAAAAGTTTTTAAAATTCAAAACTCACCTAACAATTAAATTAGACTTTTAAAATACCAAAACTTAATAAATCATTCAAAATGCCCCCTCCTTAACTTAAAAATAAAATACCACATTTAAAAAAAATTGCCACCAATCGTCGCCGGTCTCTTTTCCTCAATCTTGCCTCGAATAATCGCCTGAAACATGAAACTCGAAAGACATTTTAACGTGCATCACATATACATAAATAATTTAAAATAATGCATTTAAATAAATCATGCATCGCTAACACTCATTTAAAATTAATTTAAATGATTTAATAATTAAATAAATGCATGGGTTATACGTGTATTAAATTTGGACACTACAGTTCCTCCCCCACTTATAAAAATTTCGTCCTCGAAATTAAGTCTTACCGAACAACTCCGGGTAGCGAAGTCTCATGTCGGCCTCTGACTCCCAAGTGGCTTCTTCCACCGATTGGTTTAGCCACCGAACTTTGACTAGCTTAGTCACTTTGTTCCGAAGCCTACGCTCTTGCCTGTCTAAGATTTGGACTGGTTTCTCCTCATAAGACAGGTCTGGAGTCAGCTGCAACGGCTCATAACTCAGGATGTGCGAAGGATTAGCCAGATATTTCCTCAGCATCGAGACATGGAACACATTGTGTACTCTGGCCAGATTTGGCGGAAGGGCAACACGATAGGCTAATGTCCCAACCCTGTCTAAAATCTCGAACGGTCCAATAAACCTCGGACTCAACTTGCCTCTCTTTCCAAATCTCATAACACCCTTCATGGATGCTATTTTGACAAATACGTGATCACCGACGGCAAATTCGAGATCTCTCCTCCTCTTATCAGCATAGCTCTTCTGACGGCTTTGGGCGGTCTTCATTCTGTCACGAATCTTGGCCACCACGTCTGCAGTCTGCTGAACTATCTCTGGACCAAGTTCTGCTCTCTCACCAACTTCATCCCAATGAACTGGTGATCTGCACTTCCTCCCATACAACGCCTCATAGGGAGCCATCCCAATTGACGATTGGAAGCTATTGTTGTATGTGAATTCCACTAGAGGTAGTCTAGACTCCCAAGTTCCTTGAAAATCAATCATGCAGGCTCTTAGCAAATCTTCCAGAATCTGAATCACTCGCTCAGACTGGCCATCCGTCTGCGGGTGAAAAGCTGTACTGAAAAGTAACTTCGTCCCCATGGCTGCGTGCAAGCTCTTCCAGAAGGACGAGGTGAACCTCGGGTCCCTGTCGGACACAATCGAGACTGGGAACCCATGCAAACGAACTACCTCACTGATATAAAGCTCCGCATACTGCGTCATGGAGAAAGTCGTCTTCACTGGTAGAAAGTGCGCTGACTTAGTGAGTCTGTCCACTATAACCCAAATGGCATTAAAACATCTGACTGACCTCGGCAACCCAACCAAAAAATCCATAGTAATGTTCTCCCACTTCCACTCGGGGATGGGGAGTGGCTTAACCAATCCTGCTGGCCTCTGATGTTCAGCTTTTACTTGCTGGCAAGTGAGACATTCTGATACGAATCTACGGATGTCTCGCTTCATCCCTGGCCACCAATACAACATCTGTAGGTCTTTGTACATCTTGGTGCCTCCTGGGTGAATGGAATACGGAGATGCGTGTGCCTCTGTCAAAATATCATGTCTGATCGAACCAACACTAGGCACCCACATTCTACCTCTGTATCTCACGATACCGTCTGTTACTGTGTACAAAACACTGCCCTTGGCTTCATCTTTCAGTCTCCATTTCTGTAGCTGCTCATCTGAAGACTGTCCTGCCCGGGTATGTTCTAGCAAATTAGATTTGACTATCAGATTGGACAGCCTAGGAGCTCTGCCCTCACGATAAATCTCTAGACCAAACTTCTGAATCTCGGACTGAAGAGGTCTCTGCACTGATAACTGCGCTACAACTGCCACTTTCCTGCTCAGGACGTATGCGACTACATTAGCCTTTCCCGGATGGTAGCTAATTTCGCAGTCGTAATCTTTCACGAGTTCCAACCACCTTCTCTGTCTCATATTCAACTCTTTCTGCGTGAAGAAATATTTGAGACTCTTGTGGTCGGTGAAAATCTGACATTTCTCGCCATATAGGTAGTGTCTCCAAATTTTCAGTGCGAAGACAACGGCGGCTAACTCCAGGTCGTGAGTCGGATAGTTCTTCTCATGTACTTTCAATTGCCTGGAGGCATAGGCTATGACTCGACCCTGCTGCATCAAGACTGCGCCCAACCCGAGCTTAGATGCATTGGTATATAATACAAAATCTCCTTGCCCTGATGGCATGGCCAGCACTGGCGCTGAAATAAGAGCTTGCTTCAAGGTATCAAAGCTCTTCTGGCACTCATCACTCCACACAAACTTGGCATTTTTCTTGGTTAATGAAGTGAGTGGCACTGCTATGGATGAAAATCCTCGAATGAACTTACGGCAGTAACCGGCTAAACCCAAAAAGCTGCGGATTTCAGATGCATTCTTAGGTTCAACCCAATCTCTAACCGCTGCTACCTTAGATGGATCCACTTCAATTCCACTGCTAGATACAATATGCCCCAAAAATGCTACTTTCTCCAACCAAAATTCACACTTACTGAACTTCGCAAATAACTTGCGACCCTGCAAAGTCTGTAATACTATCCTTAAGTGCTGGGTGTGCTCCTCATGGCTCTTCGAGTAAATGAGAATATCTTCAATGAATACTATGACGAACTGGTCGAGGAACGGCTGAAATACTCGGTTCATGAGGTCCATGAAAATTGCTGGAGCATTAGTCAATCCAAACGGCATCACCAAAAATTCGTAATGTCTGTACCTAGTCCTGAAGGCTGTTTTGTGGACATCTGCATCCTTCACTTTCAGCTGATGGTACCCTGATCGAAGATCTATCTTAGAGAACACGGTGGCTGTGGGGACCCGGACGCTAATCATCTTCTTAATCATCTTTTGGGATTTAATTATCAGTTCTGATAAAACAGGGTCTAAAAATTTTTCTTTTTAATAAGTAACTGCGGAAGGTAATGGAATCTAAACAATATACATATCTGTATAAAAACTACGTTTCAGTAGAAAAGTACAATACTGTAAAACAGTCTTTTTAATTAATCTAAGGTTCAATTACTAAATTCAAGTAATAAACCAACTCTGCTACAAGTCCGGAATCACCACGCTAACTCGTCTCCTCTCATCGTCATCTCGACCCTGATCCAGCCCCACCTGTTGTCATGCACACATACAAAACAAGACAACAGCCGGATAACTCCGGTGAGAATAAATCCCAGTATAAAACATGGTAAGCATGTATATAAACAAACTAATTCATAAAACATGCGATCATGTATAAACACAATATATTTCATAATCTATGAAATTAAGCATGCAGCTCAAATCAGATAAACATGCATATAAACAATCTAAATCATAAAACATGCTAGCACAACTGAAAGCAATAACGATGGGTCCCATGGTCTAGGAGCCACATCCATATAAGCATGAAGTCCTAATCAAATCATGTCTAGACTCGACTCGATCTGGAACTCTAGGGATCCCGGGGTGAATAAGACGGCACTGTCTGTCACCTACCCTCCCAATCGAGGTGTTGTCCGTCTTATTCCTAGACTTCGGCCTGATCTGTATCCACGTCTACAAAAGGGCGGTGATCTTCCCCTAAGCTGAGATATCGCCGAACATCTAGAAGTCTGGATGATCTCGCAGACTTTCCTATCTTAATGCATGAATACACAATCTGTAAACAAGCATAATCATCTTAATGCGATGTAACATGATCTGTAAACAAAGCATAATCATCTTAACATAATTTGCATACAAGATCTATAAACAAATCTAATCATGTCAAGATAAATCATAATCATCTCAAAATAAAACAATGAACAAGTATGTGATTTTATTGGGCAACTCAAATGTGATCTCAATTGAGTTGTTTCTTCCCGAATATCACATGAATTATACCTTTGTCGTCCCGGTCTGACGAAGAAGATGACCTGTATTCAACTCTGTCCATATCGAATCTGAAATGACAATATCGAATACGCTGTATCAGTGAATAACTCAATATACAATCTGTTCTGATCAATACTCAATTCAGTATATAATCTGATCAATATCTGAACGAAATACAATCTGAGTCATATCAATAATATCACAATCTAATCGAAATCATATCTGAATCTGATCAATCTAAATCAACTGATGTTTCGACGGCATAATAATACAATCTTAATAATCCCGTCAATCTGAACATCACATAATTAATATCAGAACTCATAATCTGAATATCGGTATATTCAAAATCAGTAATACACAATTCTGATATCAAAATCTCAGTCAATATCTTTCACAAATCATAACAATTACATAAACAGTCTGTTCTTTAATCTGTCTTCAGTTCTATAATATCTACGATAGCAGAAATACCATATCTGAATCATATGCAATTCTAGCAACATCATATTCTCAAAACATCTCAAAACGTAACAAAACTTACGTCCTTGTGTAGTTCTTGTCGAGAGGAACACGCTGCTGCGTTCAGATTCGAATTCTGATAGACGGATTCTTTGTAAATCAAATTCTAACTTAAGAAATCAACTTCTCTCCCAACTTTCGATTCCCTTCTGAATTTCTGAAGAAATAACGTGTCAAACATCTATATATATATTGCATGCAAATTCTGAAACGTGTCTCATTTTTCATGTTGCACGTCGCACCGCGGGTGCGGTCATACATGCACCGCGGGTGCGGTCCCGTCTCGTCGACTTTATCCAGATTTCCCGAAGCTTGACCGCGGGTGCGCTGCCTACAAGACCGCGGGTGCGGTGTCACAGCGCGGGTGCGCTCCATCTAATACCGCAGGTGCGGTGTGGCTACGGGCTTTGCACTACATTTTCTGCACACGCACCGCGGGGGCGGTCGTGCTAAATGTGACACCCTGACCCGATACAATTAAAATACAGCGGAATTAAAAATTTTCTTTCAAACATGGAAGGAGTTTCAAAATACATTTTATAAAAGTGTTTACAAAATAACAACATGATCATTCCAATGACATAACAAAATACAAAATATCATTAGTGTGATCATGTTACAAAGTGGTACAAAATAATCATCCTTCCAATCTTCGTATGCATATGACCCCCATCCACAGTCAACGTCCCGGTCCGTCGCTCTTATCTGCATCACATGAAAATAACTGAAATGAGAATAAATCTCAGCAAGTGGAACTCTTACATAGCAATGATACATAGTATACACTGTAAAACATGGCTTTTAAATCATAAATACCATCGACTCTGAAACATGAATAACGTAGCAATAACTGTAGCAATAGCAATGGCAATAGATAGCAAAACGATGGTATTTCTCTTTTCTATGGTTGGATTGATATCAATAGTATCTGTGACTGTGGTTGCCAATATCCCATCGATATAAATCGATAACTGTGAGGGGATAAAAGCCTATGGTCGATGATCATCTAATTGCATGCAATGCTATGGCTATGATTAATCAATCCAATAAAACATTTGAATTCTCAATAGCATTTAAGGCCGTCGTTTCGCAATCTCATAATATTTCTTGTATTCCCTTTTTAACAATAGTGAGACATCAATGCCTCCAATAGATAATCAATGAAATCAATACATAAAAATGGATCAATGGAAGGGAATAACACTTTGAAACCTTTAAAACACAATACATATAATATCATGTGAGCAAAAAGGATGAAATTCCACTTACTACCAATAGAACACCTCAAATAAGCTCTTGGTACACCACCTACAACAATAATCCATAAATAACACCAATATCAACTCTAGATCCACAAGTACAAGCCAAATAATCCATTAAACAACTCAAACATCAAATCCAAAATAACCCTTAACTCAAAACCTCGTTAGAATCGCACCAAAAACTTACCTAAGCTTCCTTATACCACGGAGAACGATGATCTCAAGTCGGAAATCCAAATAACTCCAAGAATCAAAGGTAGGAAGCTAAAGAAATGGATGAAAACCCTTGCCAATGGAGAGAAAATCGGTAAAGAAGAGAAGGAATAGGATAAGGTATGGCCAACAACTCCCAAAAAGTGACTTAAAAACTCGCCCATACTTACACCGCGGGTGCGCCAACACAAGCACCGCGGGTGCGCCATGCTCTCGGCATACCAAAATAATTCTCATGCACGATCACCGCGGGTGCGGTGCTACAATTACCGCGGGTGCGGTGCACACCGCGGGTGCGGTCCTTGCACTGCCGCGGGTGCGGTCATGCCACGGCCCTCAAAATGCAAAATGATGAATAGTACACCGCGGGGGCACTCATCTAAGAGCGCGGGTGCACTCTACTCACGGCAATGAACAGTAACAAAACAACTAAAATCGATTCGAAACGCTGAAACGAACAATCAACACCAACTAACACCTCAAATAAATAATAACCAATAATACTATAGCCCAAAACACAACTATAAACGACTAATCATAAACCCAATTAACACAATAAAGCTTAAACCGTACCGTACACCGGGCTCGGCTATTACAATCTCCCCTCCTTAGAGGAATTTCGTCCTCGAAATTGACGTCACGGCACGAACAACTCAGGATACCTCTCTCTCATCTCAGTCTCTGGTTCCCACGTAGCCTCCTCGATCAAATGGTTCCTCCAAAGGACTTTAACGATGCCGATCTCTTTGTTCCTCAATACTCTGACAGTGCGATCCAAAATCTGGACCGGAATCTCTTGGTAAGTCAAATTCGGCGTCAAGTCCAATGGCTCGTGGCGAAGAACATGGGAAGGATCTGCAATATACTTCCTGAGCATCGATACGTGAAACACATTATGGACTCTGTCAAGATCGGGCGGTAGGGCTAATCTGTAGGCTCGGTCACCAACTCTGTCCAATATCTCGAATGGACCAATGAATCTAGGGCTCAACTTGCCCTTCTTGCCAAATCGCATCACACCCTTGAGAGGTGCTATCTTCAGAAAAACATGATCGCCAACCTCGAACTTCAAAGGTCTGCGACGAACATCTGCATAACTCTTCTGCCTCGACTGAGCAGTCTTCATCCTCTCTCTGATAACTGCAACAACATCGGCAGTCTGCTGGACCAACTCGGGACCCAACATCTTCCTCTCTCCAACCTCATCCCAAAACAAAGGGGATCTGCACTTCCTGCCATAAAGTGCCTCATACGGTGCCATGCCAATCGTCGCCTGGTAGCTATTGTTGTACGTGAACTCCACAAGTGGCAGCTTAGAATCCCAACTACCAGAATAGTCAATAGTACAAGCTCTGAGCATATCCTCCAGAATCTGAATGACTCTCTCTGACTGACCGTCGCTCTGAGGATGATAAGCTGTACTGAAAGCTAATCGAGAACCCAAAGCTCTGTGAAGACTCTTCCAAAACTCGGAGGTAAATCTAGGATCACGATCAGACACAATCGACACGGGCACACCATGAAGTCTAACAATCTCGGCAATGTAGTCCTCGGCATACTGAGACATCGAATACGTCGTCTTGACTGGGAGAAAATGAGCCGACTTGGTCAATCTATCAACAATGACCCAAATGGAATTATAACCCCTCTGAACTCTGGGCAGACCAGTCACGAAATCCATGGTGATGTGCTCCCACTTCCACTGAGGAATCGGCAAAGATAGCAATGTCCCAGCAGGTCTCTGATGCTCAATCTTAACCTGCTGACAAGTAAGGCACTGAGAAATGAACAAAGCAATATCTTTCTTCATACCTGGCCACCAGTAAAGTCGACGAAGATCCTGATACATCTTCGTACTGCCTGGATGAATCGAATAAGGTGCGGTATGAGCCTCTGTCAAGACGTCTCTACGAATATCATCGCCAGAAGGAACACAAATACGGCCTCTGAAAGTCACCAAACCATCACCATTCAGACTAAACTCTGAATTCCCTCTAGCCTCAGCTCTAGCTCTCAACTCTGTCAACTGAACATCAGTCGACTGCTCTCTACGGATCCTGTCCGTCAAAGTAGATCGAATGACCAACGCTGAAAAGCGAGCAATGGTACCTGGAATCACTAGATCAATCTCCTCTCTCTGCAAATCCATCAACAATGGTCTCTGAATCAAAGAACTCAAAGAAGCACTCGATTTGCGGCTCAAAGCATCAGCCACCACATTCGCCTTCCCTGGGTGATAGCTGATGGTCACATCATAATCCTTGACCAGCTCTAACCACCTCCTCTGCCTCATGTTGAGCTCTTTCTGCGAGAACAAATACTTCAAACTCTTGTGGTCTGTAAAGATCTCACACTTTTCGCCATACAGATAATGTCTCCAAATCTTCAGGGCGAAAACCACAGCTGCGAGCTCCAAATCATGCGTCGGATAATTCTTCTCATAATCCTTCAACTGGCGAGACGCATAGGCAATGACCTTACCTCGCTGCATCAACACTGCACCAAGGCCTCTCTTCGACGCATCGGTATAGACAACAAAGTCCTCTGAACCACTGGGCAAAGAAAGAACAGGAGCTGTCGTCAATCTGTCCTTCAACTCCTGAAATGCACTCTGGCAATCAATAGACCACTCGAACTTCACAGTCTTCCTCGTCAGATTGGACAATGGCAGGGCAATCTTGGAGAAACCTGAAATGAAACGACGATAGTAACCTGCCAAACCAAGGAAACTGCGAACCTCTGAAACAGTGGTAGGAATAGGCCAACTCTGAATCGCCTCTATCTTCAATGGATCAACAGCAATGCCATCTCTCGAAACAACATGGCCTAGAAAAGAAATCTGATCCAGCCAAAACTCACACTTCTTCAGCTTGGCAAACAACCTCTTCTCTCGCAACAACTGAAGAACAACTCTGAGATGCTCGGCATGAAGCTCTCTGGTCTTGGAATAGATCAAGATATCGTCAATGAAGACAATGACGAAGCTATCCAGATAAGGCTTGAACACACGGTTCATCAGGTCCATGAAGACTGAAGGGGCATTGGTCAAACCAAAAGACATCACAAGAAACTCATAGTGACCATACCTGGTCCGGAAAGCTGTCTTAGGGATATCAGACTCCCTAACCTTCAACTGATAGTAGCCAGACCGAAGATCAATCTTCGAGAATACAGTGGCACCATGGAGCTGATCAAACAAATCATATATCCGAGGCAACGGATACTTGTTCTTGACAGTCACTTTGTTGAGCTCCCTGTAGTCGATACACAGCCGCAAGGAACCATCCTTCTTCTTGACAAACAGAACCGGAGCTCCCCAAGGCGAAGAACTCGGACGAATAAAGCCTTTGTCTAAAAGATCCTGCAACTGAGTCTTCAACTCCTTCATCTCGGTAGGGGCCATCCTGTACGGAGCCTTAGAGATAGGAACCGTACCTGGAGCTAAATCGATCATAAACTCAACATCCCTATCCGGCGGCAAACCCGGAACATCATCCTCAAACACATCAGCAAAATCCCTCACCACATCAATATCATCTACATTCAACTTAATCAATCTATCAACATCCACAATAGAAGCAAGAAATCCATCGCAACCTCTACACAACAATCTCTCAGCCTCAAGACAAGAAATAAAAGGAAGGACCAGCGAAGTACCTGCACTGGCGAGCGCTCCTCCCTGGCCATCATCTGCAAAAGTCACCTTCTTAGCAACACAATCGATAACTGCACGGTAAGTCGAAAGCCAATCCATGCCAAGAATAACGTCGAAAGCAACCATAGGGATAACAATCAAATCAGCGAAGACAACTCGCTCCTCAATACGAACAGGGCACGCAAAGACAATCGATGTCGGGCACAACACGTCCCCCGAAGGCAAAACAACATTAAGATGAAGGGGAAGAATAGAAGGAACTATACCCAAAGATCTCAAAAATAATTCAGACATAAAAGAATGAGTAGCACCAGTATCAATCAAAGTAGTAGATACTCTGCCTGAAATCAAAATAGTACTAAGGATCAATGAAGATTCACGATTAATACCTTCCTTCGTCATGGAAAAGATACGACCCTGCACCTTCCCTTGGCTATCTCCCCTCGGGCAATTCCTGGCAACGTGGCCTGCCGCGCCACAACGAAAACAAGTATGAGTGCCCAATCTGCACTCTCCTCGATGATGCTTACCACACTTTGGACACTGCGGCTTCTCAGGATCATATGGAACTGGAACTGGCGGAGGTCTAGGACTCGACTCCATCTTGCCCTTGCCCTTGAAACGATCCCTGCCCCTCTGATTAGAACCCTGGCCTCTCTGAGCAATGGCCTGGTGTCTCTCTTGCCTCTCCCGGGCAATGTCCTTCTCATCCTGCTCGGCCAACAAAGCTTTGGATACAATCTCCTTGAAAGTAACAGCTTTGGACATGTTGATATCACGACGAATCTCCGCTCTAAGGCCTCGAATGAAATGAGCGCCCTTGTCCTTGTCGTTCGATGCAATATACGGAGCAAATAGGCAACCTTCCTCAAACTTCAGAATATACTGGCCAACATCCAAGCTCCCCTGTCTAAGTTCCAAGAACTCCGTAACCTTCCTCGCTCGAAGTGCGTCGGGGAAATACTTGTCGTAGAACAAGTCAGTGAACTCTGACCACTTCAGTGTTGCAACATCAACTCCAACTTTCGTAGCATTCCACCAAATGCGGGCAGCCTTAACCAACATGAACACTGCACAGCTAATCCTGTCTTTATCCTCGTACTGGAGATGATCGAAGATAGCTTCAAGCGCCTTGACCCACTCGACAGCAACTAGAGGATCGGTGCTACCTGCGAATTCCGGTGGATCCATTCTCTTGAAAGTAGAAAAGACGGCATCAGTGCCAACGGCCTGAGCAACTTGACCTCTCACTTGGCCTCGACCCTGACCTGCTCCTTGCAATCGGAGCAACTGCTGAATCTGATCGCTATGCACCTTAGCCTGCTCCTTAAGCAACTTGCCGAACTCGTCGACAACTCTCGAGGAAGAACTATCCTCACCCTCTGCCGCCTTACGCTTAGGAGGCATACTCTACAATTGCTCACAAGACACCAATCAATAAATATAACAATGGATAGATGCAAGAAAACATACCCGGACAGTTGAAAGTAGACGAAGTCATATGCATTGGTCCGAAGAACACCGCTCTGATACCACTAAATGTGACACCCTGACCCGATACAATTAAAATACAGCGGAATTAAAAATTTTCTTTCAAACATGGAAGGAGTTTCAAAATACATTTTATAAAAGTGTTTACAAAATAACAACATGATCATTCCAATGACATAACAAAATACAAAATATCATTAGTGT
Organism: Primulina eburnea; assembly: GCF_022965805.1. Lineage (NCBI taxonomy): Eukaryota > Viridiplantae > Streptophyta > Magnoliopsida > Lamiales > Gesneriaceae > Primulina > Primulina eburnea. The sequence goes on from NC_133108.1 coordinate 16,398,791, forward strand.
GATCATGTTACAAAGTGGTACAAAATAATCATCCTTCCAATCTTCGTATGCATATGACCCCCATCCACAGTCAACGTCCCGGTCCGTCGCTCTTATCTGCATCACATGAAAATAACTGAAATGAGAATAAATCTCAGCAAGTGGAACTCTTACATAGCAATGATACATAGTATACACTGTAAAACATGGCTTTTAAATCATAAATACCATCGACTCTGAAACATGAATAACGTAGCAATAACTGTAGCAATAGCAATGGCAATAGATAGCAAAACGATGGTATTTCTCTTTTCTATGGTTGGATTGATATCAATAGTATCTGTGACTGTGGTTGCCAATATCCCATCGATATAAATCGATAACTGTGAGGGGATAAAAGCCTATGGTCGATGATCATCTAATTGCATGCAATGCTATGGCTATGATTAATCAATCCAATAAAACATTTGAATTCTCAATAGCATTTAAGGCCGTCGTTTCGCAATCTCATAATATTTCTTGTATTCCCTTTTTAACAATACTGAGACATCAATGCCTCCAATAGATAATCAATGAAATCAATACATAAAAATGGATCAATGGAAGGGAATAACACTTTGAAACCTTTAAAACACAATACATATAATATCATGTGAGCAAAAAGGATGAAATTCCACTTACTACCAATAGAACACCTCAAATAAGCTCTTGGTACACCACCTACAACAATAATCCATAAATAACACCAATATCAACTCTAGATCCACAAGTACAAGCCAAATAATCCATTAAACAACTCAAACATCAAATCCAAAATAACCCTTAACTCAAAACCTCGTTAGAATCGCACCAAAAACTTACCTAAGCTTCCTTATACCACGGAGAACGATGATCTCAAGTCGGAAATCCAAATAACTCCAAGAATCAAAGGTAGGAAGCTAAAGAAATGGATGAAAACCCTTGCCAATGGAGAGAAAATCGGTAAAGAAGAGAAGGAATAGGATAAGGTATGGCCAACAACTCCCAAAAAGTGACTTAAAACTCGCCCATACTTACACCGCGGGTGCGCCAACACAAGCACCGCGGGTGCGCCATGCTCTCGGCATACCAAAATAATTCTCATGCACGATCACCGCGGGTGCGGTGCTACAATTACCGCGGGTGCGGTGCACACCGCGGGTGCGGTCCTTGCACTGCCGCGGGTGCGGTCATGCCACGGCCCTCAAAATGCAAAATGATGAATAGTACACCGCGGGGGCACTCATCTAAGAGCGCGGGTGCACTCTACTCACGGCAATGAACAGTAACAAAACAACTAAAATCGATTCGAAACGCTGAAACGAACAATCAACACCAACTAACACCTCAAATAAATAATAACCAATAATACTATAGCCCAAAACACAACTATAAACGACTAATCATAAACCCAATTAACACAATAAAGCTTAAACCGTACCGTACACCGGGCTCGGCTATTACACTAGCACCGCGGGTGCGGTTGTGCAAACTTCTAAATTCTAGTTTTTTGATCCGAGCAACATCCCATAATCTTATCTGATCAATTCTACAAGTCTGGGGATATTTCCTTAATCTTGTCTGATCAATTCTACAACAATTCTGGGGCATTACATTTCTCCCCCTCTTAGAACTGAGTTCGTCCTCGAACTCACAAGCAGTCAATCCAAATCTATCAGAAGAGATGTATAACAGAGTTTAACATCCAAACTCATCTCACTAACATCATTTTGTGGTGTCTTTCTTTGGTCAATCTCTGATTCTAATCTGAATTCAAAATTCAAGAATTATAATATCATAATCCTTTTTCAACTTGTTTTAGCCGAATCAATCCCGCATTACTGGCTATACAACATCTGTATATGCCAATCTGCTGTCTAAAACCAAACAACACCACCTGTAGTTGTTATCCCATCAGTCTATCCCAATCTAGGACAGAATCAATCTTCATCTTCCAATACCAATAGTCATTATCCGACATTGGTTTCTTAAATCTGTCCATTCTGAACTATCTCTATAACTATTGTCATACAGTAAGTCACACAATGACAATAATCCATATAAACTAGTACTAACATTCAGTACTAAAGCTCTACCAATCTGTCAATATCTGGTAACTACACCCTGACTATCTGTCAATCTGTGAAACAATCTGCACAAGAGAGCTTATGATATACTCTATCACAAGTACAACTCCATCAGAATCACAATCTGATATCATCTAATTCTTACATTCTCGTCAATCTGACTATTTCTTTGACATTGATCTATGCCATCTGGTTCTGTTTGTACGTAATCTGGTACAAACTGATAGATATAGATGGAGTAATCTGTCAATCATAATCATATCATATCATAATCTAAAGAAAATGGCGGTAATTTCATTACGAAAGCCATAGAAATGTACTCCCATTTCTATTCAGAATTATACAAAATCTGTAATAATCTTCTGATTTCTATCTTTTTGTCTTCTTCTGTTAGCAATTCAGACTTGTCAGTACAATTTCTGCCAACATTTCTGTACACATTCTGTTATAACCGATCTAATCTGTTTATATCACGACTGTCTGTTCGAATATCATACATTCTCAACTATCTGAATGAAAACTGAATCCACTACTATGCGGTTCTGACACTATCTGTGAGTTCAGATTCGAACTATCCTGTATAAACAAATCAGTGAATAACATAAAGTAAGTAAGAAATACCTACCTGGTATTCAGCACTGACTATCAATATCAAAATCTGTAACCAATTCTGAAACATTCTGATATCATAACATAATCAGTCCCATATAACACAAAATCAAATATCTGTTATTCTGACTGATGCTCTGTTCTGATATTACAAACAAATTCTGAACACTCTGATCACATGTCTGACTGTTTACACTAATCGGTATCAAACACTGATTCACAATAACAGGAATATTACATCAGATTCAGAATAGAAAGATCCTATACAGATCTAATACTCATAAAACAACGATTGCGGCAACACTGATAATTCTGACTACTGATCAATCTTCATAGTGCCTAAATCATCTGTCATATCTCATCTGCAAATAGAATATGCTCTCAAACAATATCAGATGTCTCAAATACTGATTTAGAGCAAGCACAATACGTAAGCAGATATAACATAATAAGAAGATCAGAGAATAAGAAAATCTGTAAAACTCAGCGATTCTGACTTTCTGACAGTTCTGCTAATTCTGATATATCTGTTACCTGTGTCGGTTACAGTCACTGATTTCTGTCTCAACTGTGCAAATAAATCGGTATACCAACTACAGATATCACATATTCTGAATACAATCTGTTTCAAACAAAATACATATCTGAATAATTTCTGTATACAAGAATTATAATTCTCAGAATATTTAGTATGATCTTTCAAATATTCCTTCAATTCATTTTGTATCATTCTGTACTAAATCTACTATACAAAGAATGCCAAATCTCAATTCAATTCTGAACTCTATCTTTCGGATATAACACAATCCTGAAATCTGATCTAGGCAAACATTAGCCAATTTGTATAATATTGACCAATCTGTCAATACTAAACTCGATTTCAGTGGATCTACTGAATACATAAGGATGCAATCTGCTCCTTTCTGTACTAATCGAGTCATATACAATCTAAATATTACAGGAATTCTAACTCTAGAATCCTTATCGTGAAATCTGCACGCATCAGCCATATCTGGTCTAAATCTTATACTCGAGTTCTGTACTTGTTTAGCATATTATTATCAATAATGCAATCAAATCTGAAACACGAGTACATCCTAATCTAACTCGATCTCATTCTTATCTTACTGTAGTTTATGATATTTCACAGAAATCTCTGATATCTATCTTTCTTTTCCCAGAATACAGGAATCAATACTACAGTACAACCAGACTTAACAGGTACAGCATATATCAATGCAGTTCTGTCGAAGGTACTCATAATGAATGCATTAGTATACATCAATACATATGCAACATAATCATAGAGTAACAGTACCTGTCACTATATCATCAAGTGTCTCCTGGGGCTGTTCTTCGATCACCATATCCAGATGGTCCTGCTCCCTGAAATCTTCGGGAACCTCTCTGGGGACAAACTCTAGCAAAGTGCCCCGGCTGTCGACAGATACGACAACTACCAGTAACTCCCTGGCATAGCTCCGTGGGATGTCTTCCTCCGCAAGTGCTGCAATACACGCCAACATAACTCGGGCTAGAACCACTGGAGCTAGAGGAACCACTTCCCAATTTCTTAAATGGCTTCTTTCGAGTTTTCAGCGCATCTTGCTTCCCACTCGTACCACCGTGATCATATCGAAGAGGGGATTGCTGTGTCTGGGGTGGCTTCACACACAACCTTGTCAATTGTCAAATCAGACTCGCCTCCGCTCTCTTTGCTCTACTCAGGATGTCAGCAAAATGGTAGGGTCGTTGCAAATTCATGAATGCAACTACCTCTGAATTCAACCCTCTGATGAATTGATTTACTATAGCTTCATCATTTACAGCTAAATGAGGAGCAAAACGCATTAGAGTCGAGAATTTAGCAATATATGCGTCAATATTTAGCTGCCCTTGGCTCAAATTCTAATTTCCTGTCCTCTCGGTACGAAGCTGAGAAAAATCTTCGATAGAATTTAGTTCTGAATATTTCCCACGACATCACTGTACCTCTCTGTGCCCACATTCTTGTACTGGTAATCCTACCAACTCCTGGCGGCTTCTCGTAACTGGTAAGGCACCATTTTAACTCTCTGTTCATCTGTACAATCAAGTAAATCAAACAAGATTTCTATATCATCAAACCAGTTCTGATAGTCTTCAGATGTCTCCGTACCACTCAGAATCGGCGGCTGTAATAACTCAAATTCTTTCATCTTTTCTTCTAGCTGAGCTTCTGATGCATCTCGCTGTTCAGACGAAGTACTACCCCTTTCTGGAAATCTCCGAGGCGGTATATCTGAATATCAAACAAATCAATGTACAATCTGTATAATCTGTCTCAGCCCTCCTCTGATCATATACCTCTGATTCAGACTCGGTTCTGATCCAGGCTTAGTGATTACATGCTGCAAACAACTCAGATAACAAGCAACATGTAATAGGGAAAGCAATAAATCATGCTAGCACACACAATGTAGTCAACATTGAAATAAATCTCATGCTAGCAATCACATGCAAGGACAAACAATTCAATCTACCCCGCTCATTCTCTGCTATCTCAGTCTGAAGAATCTATCAACTCTGATTATCTCAATCTAAAGGATCTATCGCTCTGATAATCTAAGTCTCAAGGAACTATCAGCTCTGATACCACCTGTTGTGGGGACCCGGACGCTAATCATCTTCTTAATCATCTTTTGGGATTTAATTATCAGTTCTGATAAAACAGGGTCTAAAAATTTTTCTTTTTAATAAGTAACTGCGGAAGGTAATGGAATCTAAACAATATACATATCTGTATAAAAACTACGTTTCAGTAGAAAAGTACAATACTGTAAAACAGTCTTTTTAATTAATCTAAGGTTCAATTACTAAATTCAAGTAATAAACCAAGTCTGCTATAAGTCCGGAATCACCACGCTAACTCGTCTCCTCTCATCGTCATCTCGACCCTGATCCAGCCCCACCTGTTGTCATGCACACATACAAAACAAGACAACAGCCGGATAACTCCGGTGAGAATAAATCCCAGTATAAAACATGGTAAGCATGTATATAAACAAACTAATTCATAAAACATGCGATCATGTATAAACACAATATATTTCATAATCTATGAAATTAAGCATGCAGCTCAAATCTGATAAACATGCATATAAACAATCTAAATCATAAAACATGCTAGCACAACTGAAAGCAATAACGATGGGTCTCATGGTCTAGGAGCCACATCCATATAAGCATGAAGTCCTAATCAAATCATGTCTAGACTCGACTCGATCTGGAACTCTAGGGATCCCGGGGTGAATAAGACGGCACTGTCTGTCACCTACCCTCCCAATCGAGGTGTTGTCCGTCTTATTCCTAGACTTCGGCCTGATCTGTATCCACGTCTACAAAGGGGCGGTGATCTTCCCCTAAGCTGAGATATCGCCGAACATCTATAAGTCTGGATGATCTCGCAGACTTTCCTATCTTAATGCATGAATACACAATCTGTAAACAAGCATAATCATCTTAATGCGATGTAACATGATCTGTAAACAAAGCATAATCATCTTAACATAATTTGCATACAAGATCTATAAACAAATCTAATCATGTCAAGATATATCATAATCATCTCAAAATAAAACAATGAACAAGTATGTGATTTTATTGGGCAACTCAAATGTGATCTCAATTGAGTTGTTTCTTCCCGAATATCACATGAATTATACCTTTGTCGTCCCGGTCTGACGAAGAAGATGACCTGTATTCAACTCTGTCCATATCGAATCTGAAATGACAATATCGAATACGCTGTATCAGTGAATAACTCAATATACAATCTGTTCTGATCAATACTCAATTCAGTATATAATCTGATCAATATCTGAACGAAATACAATCTGAGTCATATCAATAATATCACAATCTAATCGAAATCATATCTGAATCTGATCAATATAAATCAACTGATGTTTCGACGGCATAATAATACAATCTGAATAATCCCGTCAATCTGAACATCACATAATTAATATCAGAACTCATAATCTGAATATCGGTATATTCAAAATCAGTAATACACAATTTTGATATCAAAATCTCAGTCAATATCTTTCACAAATCATAACAATTACATAAACAGTCTGTTCTTTAATCTGTCTTCAGTTCTATAATATCTACGGTAGCAGAAATACCATCTCTGAATCATATGCAATTCTAGCAACATCATATTCTCAAAACATCTCAAAACGTAACAAAACTTACGTCCTTGTGTAGTTCTTGTCGAGAAGAACACGCTGCTGCGTTCAGATTCGAATTCTGATAGACGGATTCTTTGTAAATCAAATTCTAACTTAAGAAATCAACTTCTCTCCCAACTTTCGATTCCCTTCTGAATTTCTGAAGAAATAACGTGTCAAACATCTATATATATATTGCATGCAAATTCTGAAACGTGTCTCATTTTTCATGTTGCACGTCGCACCGCGGGTGCGGTCATACATGCACCGCGGGTGCGGTCCCGTCTCGTCGACTTTATCCAGATTTCCCGAAGCTTGACCGCGGGTGCGCTGCCTAAAAGACCGCGGGTGCGGTGTCACAGCGCGGGTGCGCTCCATCTAATACCGCAGGTGCGGTGTGGCTACGGGCTTTGCGCTACATTTTCTGCACACGCACCGCGGGTGCGGTTGTGCAAACTTCTAAATTCTAGTTTTTTTATCCGAGCAACATCCCATAATCTTATCTGATCAATTCTACAAGTCTGGGGATAGTTCCTTAATCTTGTCTGATCAATTCTACAACAATTCTGGGGCATTACATTTCTCCCTGCAACTGATCAAACAAATCTTCGATTCTAGGCAACGGGTACTTATTCTTGATCGTTACCTTGTTCAGCTCCCGGTAATCGATGCACAGTCTCATGCTTCCATCTTTCTTTCTCACAAAAAGTACTGGTTGATGAAACTTAAAATTAATAATTTATTATATGTTAAAACCTGTATTTTAAAATTTTAAGTTTCATTAAAATTATAAATTATGTTATTTTAGTATTGTTTGTTTATATTTAAATGTCTTACTAAATTTGTTTTATTTTCAGGTTTTTTACGTGTTGGTAAAATAATGATAACTCAAGCTAGAAAATTCAAATGGAGGTGACTCAAACATGGTTGGAATCCTTGAGAAGTTATTTACAACTTTGCAGAAGACATGATTGCCTAAAAAGCTCATTAAGATGATCAAATTGTGCAAAGATCAAAAGGAGGACACATTTACTTTTACTATGACCATCATTTAGTAAAAAATTCATAATTATTTCAATATTTATCCAAATGAGGTGAATCAAGTGGCCAAACTCATCTACACAAAATTCCCCACATGTTTGTGGCCTTAATCAGAGTCAAAGTGGTGAGAAAAGTCGTGGAACAAGGCATTGAAAGAAGGGACATGGAATTGGAGTTGAGGAGACAAAGAATACTATTACAACTACATGGCATTAATAGAATTTTTGACTCTTTCTCTCATTTGGCCTATAAATAGAGGCCTTGTGCTAGCTTGAGAATCGTTCTATCTCATTGTAAAATATAGTGTGAGTGTGTATCAAAGTTCTAAGTTTAAATATATTTTCTTTCATTTTCTCAACTATGAGTGATATTTTAGTGTTGATCAAAAGTAAGTTCATGGCAAGCTAAATCTATTATGTCAAGGTGAAGAGGATGCATTCTTGGTGAAGTAAGATTGTTTATATTTTGTATATTATTTCTTTATCTCTTTTCATTTAGCTAACTTATTTTTATTGTAGGTATAAAAATGAATTATTTGTTGTTATCAATTTACATCAAATGCTTGATACCATTAAAGTGGTTATCTTGATTTGTTGTTTAATTTTGATACAATAAATATTTCATCACTTATTATTATATATATATATAGATATATATATATATATATGTATATTTATATAATAATATCATAATATTTCATTTAGGCGATAGCGTGGCTCTGCCGGTTGTTCTAAATGAAATATTATGACTTAATACTAACATCTAACAATCTAACATTTACTTTTTCGCAACTAACTTTTATTTTTCGCATCTAACATTTACTTTCTTGCAACTAACTTTTACTTTTCCGCAACTAACATTTACTTTATTGCAACTAACTTTTACTTTACCGACTAACTTATTAAATCAATATATTTCATTTAGGCAATAGCGTGGCTCTGCCGGTTGTTCTAAATGAAATATAATGATTTAATTTAACATTTAATTTATGCAATTATTTATTTATATAGTTATAATTATAATCATAGGTACCATATATAAAATATCGGTTAATTCGGTATTTTCTATAGTGGGAACTATATTAGATTATGTGTGTGTTTAATTTTCTTGGAACCATTATTTATGGTAGTTTCTTTTGTTTCACTTTTAGTTAAACAATATTACATAAACCAAGAATAAATCCTCAAGCCTTGACAATATTTATAATTTGTAAACTTCAGTCTTGCATTTGGTAATCTATAAATTAATAAATTTAAACTCAAAATAACCTCTCTGTGGATCGATCTCGTACTTACGAAATATATTACTTGCAGACAACCTACACTTGGGTGAATTATTATTTAAGTAGTAACAAGTTTTTGGCGCCGTTGCCGGGGAGGTATAAATTAAGTTTATATTTGTTATTTATGTTTTATTTATAAGTATTGTGTGTTTTTACTTGTATGAGTGTTTGGAGTCGAAAAAAAAGTGGTAGACTTATTCGAGTATCTGAAAATAATTTAAACATGGATGATAATTCAAATAATCAAGATAATGATAATAATAATAATAATAATAATAATAATAATAATAATAATAATCAAGAACATGATCAATTAAGAACACTTAGGCACCATATGAACCCTATTAGAACTAGTGCCCCATCTTGTTTAGTTTTTCCTCCTGACGCATCAAATTTCAACTTTAAACCTCAAATTATTCAACTTTTACCAAATTTTCATGGCTTAGATTCTGAAAATCCATATTTGCATCTAAGAGAATTTGAGGAAGTTTGTAACACTTATAATGATCAAAATTGTAGCATGGATATAGTTCGATTAAAGCTTTTCCCTTTTTCTTTAAAAGATAAAGCTAAAACATGGCTACAAAATTTAAGATCAAGTTCAATAAGATCATGGGAAGAAATGCAACAACAATTTCTCAAAAAGTTTTTCCCTTCCCATAGAACAAACTCTTTTAAAAGACAAATTACAAATTTTTCTCAAAAACAAGGAGAAACATTTTATCAATGTTGGGATAGATATAAAGAATTACTTAATACATGCCCACATCATGGTTTTGAAACATGGAGAATAGTTTCTCACTTTTATGAAGGTCTTATACCTAAAGATAGGCAAATGATAGAATTCATGTGTAATGGAACTTTTGAAGATAAAAACCCAAATGAAGCTATGGAATATTTGGATTCATTAGCAGAAAATGCTCAAAATTGGGATAATATAGGTACAATAGAACCACCAACAACTAAAAACAATAATTCAACAAATGGGGGTGGTATCTATAATCTCAAAGATGATGTAGATATTCAAGCTAAACTTGCATCTTTAGCAAGAAAAATTGAGTCATTAGAAATGAAAAAGAGTGGTCAATTAAAAAGTATTCAAGAAATTGTTTGTCATATATGTGATACACATGATCATGCTACAAAAGATTGTCCAACATTACCTTCATTTAAAGAATGTCTCCATGAACAAGCAAATTATGTTAACAATTATAAAAAACCAATACTAGATCCTTTTTCACAATCATATAATCCGGGATGGAAAAATCATCCTAATTTTAGTTGGAGGAATGATAATAATGCAAAACCGTCACAACAATATTTTCAAAATAACCAAAATCATCAAGGTTATATTCCTTATGTTACACCTCCAAGAAAAAACTTTGAAGATGTAATTCATGCATTTATCCAAAAGCAAGAGTCTATCAATATTCAAAACAGTCAATCTATGAATGATTTGAAAGAAACTCTTGCGAAATTTGCATCTGCACTTAATATTCATGAAAAAGGAAAATTTCCATCTCAACCTCAACCTAATCCTAAAAATCAAAATCAAGAATTAAAAAATGAAAAAATTGATCAAATAAAATCTGTTATTAGCCTTAGAAGTGGTAAAATAGTTAATGATCCATATATTAATGAAAACAATGATCATTTAAAATCAAAGAGTAAGGATGATAATCTTGATACTTTTGAGAATGATGATACCTTAAATTCTAAGAATAATTTGGTGAATGATAAATCATCTAAAATAGTAAATGACTCAAATAAACCTCCACCATTTCCTCATGCATTAACAAATTATAAAAAACAAAAAAGTGATTCTGATATCTATGAAGTTTTTAAACAAGTAAAGATAAATATTCCATTATTAGATGCTATTAAACAAGTACCTTCCTATGCAAAATTTTTAAAAGACTTATGTACTGTGAAGAGAAAATTGCATGTGAAGAAGAAAGCATTCTTGGCTGAACAAGTAAGTTCTATTCTTCAAAACAATTCTAGTTTAAAATATAAAGATCCTGGTTGTCCAACAATTTCATGTATTATTGGAGAAAATAAAATTAAAAAAGCTTTGTTGGATTTGGGAGCAAGTGTGAATTTACTTCCTTATTCAGTTTATGAAAAACTTAATTTAGGGGAATTAAAACCCACTTCTGTTACTCTTTTACTGGCGGATAGGTCAATCAAAATACCTAGAGGTATTGTAGAAGATGTGTTGGTTCAAGTTGATAAATTCATATATCCAGTAGATTTTATTGTTTTGGATACACAACCAATAGAAGTACATAATGAAATTCCAGTAATATTGGGACGACCATTTCTAGCAACTTCAAATGCTTTAATTAATTGTCGAAATGGAATAATGAAATTGTCTTTTGGAAATATGACTCTAGAACTTAATGTGTTTAATTTATGTAAACAACCAAGTATTAATGAAAATGAAAATGAAGATGATAATGAAATTCAAACAATTGTGGAAGAAAATATACAAGAAGAAAACTTAAATCAACAATGTGAAGTTTTTTCAGTAGAAAGTTTGGAGTCTGAAAATAATTTTAAAGAAGATGATAATATAAAACTTGAATTAAAAGCTTTACCATTAGAATTGGAATATGTATTTCTTGGTCAAAATAAAACATTTCCTGTTGTAATTTCTTCCACTCTTCTACCAAATCAAGAAGAAGATTTAATTCAATTACTTAAAAAATATAAAAATGCAATTGGATGGACTTTGAAAGATATAAAAGGTATGAATCCTTTAATTTGTACACATAAAATTCACTTGGAAGAAAATGCTAAAACGTATCAACAACCGCAAAGAAGGTTAAATCCACATATGAAAGAAGTTGTTAAGAATGAAGTATTAAAACTATTAGACGCTGGAATTATCTATCCAATCTCAGATAGTAAATGGGTAAGTCCAACACAAGTAGTACCTAAAAAGTCAGGCATCACTGTTATAAAAAATGAAAAAGGAGAGTTATTACAAACTAGGATTCCATCTAGTTGGCGTATGTGTATTGATTATAGAAAATTAAATGATGCAACTAGAAAAGATCATTTCCCACTACCATTTTTAGATCAAATTTTAGAAAAAGTAGCAGGAAATTCTTATTACTGTTTTCTTGATGGGTATTCGGGGTATTATCAAATACCTATATCATTAGAAGATCAAGAAAAAACTACTTTTACTTGTCCTTTCGGAACTTTTGCATTTAAAAGAATGCCATTTGGTTTATGCAATGCTCCGGCTACTTTTCAAAGATGCATGTTAAGTATTTTCAGTGATATGATTGAAGAATATGTAGAAGTTTTTATGGATGATATAACTGTTTTTGGAAACTCATTTGAAAATTGTCTTAAAAATCTAGAAAAAGTATTAAAAAGATGTGAAGAAAAAAATCTTGTTTTAAATTGGGAAAAATGTCATTATATGGTTAAATCTGGGATTGTCTTAGGACATGTGATATCTGAAAAAGGAATTGAAGTTGATAAAGCCAAAGTTGATGTTATTTCTAATTTAACATCACCAAAAACGGTCAAAGAAGTTCGATCATTCTTGGGTCATGCAGGATTTTATAGAAGGTTTATAAAAAATTTCAGCATAATATCTAAACCAATTTCAAATCTTTTAACAAAAGATACACAATTCGAATGGACTCAAAAATGTGAAAATTCTTTTAAAAAAATAATTAATCTTTTAATTACATCACCTATTTTACAACCTCCAGATTGGTCTTTACCATTTGAATTAATGTGTGATGCAAGTTATTATGCTATAGGAGCTGTGTTAGGACAAAGAAAAGAAGGAAAACCTTATGCAATCTATTATGCTAGTAGAACCTTAAATAGTGCCCAAATAAATTATTCAACTACTGAAAAAGAATTACTTTCAGTAGTATTTGCATTAGATAAGTTTCGATCTTATTTAATTGGTTCTACTACTATTGTTTACACCGATCATTCTGCCATAAAATATTTATCAAATAAACAAGATGCTAAGCCAAGATTAATACGGTGGATTTTATTGTTACAAGAATTTGATATTATAATTAAAGATAAAAAAGGAAAAGAAAATGTTGTAGCCGATCATTTATCTAGAATAATGACTGAATCATCTCATAATGAAATACCAATAAATGAAAATTTTCCAGATGATCAGTTGTTTTATGCTACTATTATGCCATGGTTTGCTAATATTGTAAATTTTCTTGTGACAAATAAAATGCCTTCTCATTGGAATTCACAGGATAAGAATAAATTCTTGATAGAAGTTAAAAAATTTTATTGGGATGATCCTTACTTATTTAAGTATTGTCCTGACCAAATTTTTCGACGATGCATACCCGACAATGAAATAAGTAATGTTATTAAATTTTGTCATTCTGAAGCATGTGGAGGTCATTTTTCATCCAATAAAACAGCTACAAAAATCTTACAATGTGGATTTTATTGGCCGTCTTTATTCAAAGATACGCATTTATTTTGCAAATCTTGTGAAAATTGTCAGAAGATGGGATCAATTTCAAAACGAAACATGATGCCTTTAAATCCAATCATAATTATTGAAATATTTGATAGTTGGGGGATAGATTTTATGGGTCCATTTCCATTATCTTTTGGATATAAGTACATTTTAGTCGCTGTTGATTATGTTTCAAAATGGATTGAAGCGATTGCATGTAGAACTAATGATCATAAAGTTGTTATAAAATTTTTAAAAGAAAATATTTTTAGTCGATTTGGAATACCTAGAGCAATAATTAGTGATGGGGGAAGTAATTTTATAAATAAATCATTTTCTTCTTTGTTAAGAAAATATGGCATTACACATAAAGTTTCTACCCCATATCATCCTCAAAGTAATGGTCAAGTTGAACTAGCAAATAGAGAAATAAAACAAATTTTAGAAAAAACAGTTAATCCAAATCGAAAAGATTGGTCTTTAAGATTAACTGATGCATTATGGGCATATAGAACTGCATTTAAAACATCATTAGGGATGTCACCATATAGGTTAGTTTTTGGTAAGCATTGTCATTTACCGGTTGAACTAGAACATAAAGCTTATTGGGCAATTAAAGCATTTAATACTAATTTAGATGATGCATCTAAATTAAGAAAATTGCAAATAAATGAACTTGAAGAATTAAGAAATGATGCATATGAAAATTCAAAGATTTATAAAGATAAAACTAAAGCCTTTCATGATAAAAATATTATGAGAAAGTCATTTGAAATTGGACAAAAAGTTTTGCTTTATAATTCTCGTTTGCATTTATTTCCAGGTAAACTAAGATCGAGGTGGTCAGGACCATTTATAGTCAAATTTGTTTATCCTCATGGTGCTGTTGATATTGAAAATCCTAAAAATAATGACGTGTTTAAAGTTAATGGGCAAAGACTTAAGCCTTTTATAGAAAATGAAATTCTTAATGATGAGTTTATGCCTTTATATGATCCACAATAGCTGTTTGATATTTTCATTTTGTTTTGCAGATTCTAGTTCATTTCCCGGTTAAGTGGCGGATAACGGTACTCCGTGACTGTTTAAGTCGGTTTCTTCAGTTTTCCCAAAATAATTGAAATATATATAATAATAATAATATGGATGTGTGTATTATGAATCTTCGTAAATATTTTGCTTGTTTACCTGATAATGCGTTGAAAAAAATTTATAAAGCTAGATGTGAGCGGCTAAGGTTGATGATGTTATATGGCATACCGGATGATATCCGTTTGATAATTGAAGCAAAAGTCCGATTGGTTGGGGAAGCAAGTGAATTAATAATAAGACATATGCCAGGATTTGGTAAAAGCACATATGCCAAAAAGCGAAGAGCTAAACGTATAGGTGGATGTCATAAATATGCAAGGTGGACTTGTAAAGGAAATTGCAAAAATGTTGGAATGACATCAATGAATAGAGAAGATAAAATTTTATTCATTAAGAATGGTCTGAGTAAAGAGCCTTTGGATAATTTTTTAGAGGTTCTTGATACGCATTCTAGCGGGTACGTGCAAAATGAACTTCTTAAACTATGGTGGCAATTTCAACAGGAGGAATATCAATATGGACGGTGGAATCAGCCTTACAAAGATCCTACTGTAGTAACGCATATCTATTTAGATAAGTAAAAATATACACAATTTCGTCTTGGGAATCTGACGTTAAAAGACCCTGTTTGCCAATTTATAAGAAAATTGGATGGGAAGCATATCCTCGACTCAGAGGAAGATGTGTGCCACAATCACAACTACGCTGTATATATTTGTTTTAATTTTGTCATTTTTATTTTCTTTTAATAATAATAATTTCCTGTTCAAATATTGACTTTTGGCATGTTACGTTTATAAATTCATATGCTGTGATCTAACAATTACAGAAAACATATTTCTCAACATGTCAACGTCCACGGTAAGTAAAATCAAAAATATTTGTGTATTTTGTGGATCTAGTGCAGGAAAAGATTCAATTTATGAAGATTTAGCAGAAAAGCTTGGAATAACACTTGCTAAAAGAAAGATTCATTTGGTATATGGTGGTGGTGAAGTTGGCCTCATGGGAAAAGTTGCAAAAGCTGCGCATGCAGGTGGAAGTGAAGTCTTAGGCATTATTCCGATTACTTTAGCCAATCTTACAGGACCAACAATAGGAGAAGAAATGCAAGTGGACAACATGTATGAACGAATTACTCAAATGATTGAACATTCAGATGCTTTCATTGCTCTGCCAGGAGGTTTCGGTACTTTGGAAGAAATATTTCATACTGTTTGTTGGGCACAATTAAATATCCACAATAAGCCAATTGGTTTGTTAAATGTTAACAATTATTATGATAAACTGTTATCGTTTCTTGATGATGTTGTGGAACAGGGATTTATTTCATTAGCTTCGCGAAGGATGTTAGTTTCTGCTACAAGTGAAGGTGAACTTATTGATTTACTGCAAGGATTTAGTCATGAACCAGATCCATTCTTATCTCAACTTAATTGGCCAACATCCAAGAGTAAGAAAAGAAAATTCATGTGATGCTAAACTTGCGATTCAACGGTATGTTTTTAATGTTTTTTTTTTTTTTTTTTTTAATGTATGAATAATTTCTTCTTCTTCTTCTTCTTCTTCTTCTTCTTAGTTTTTTTTATTATATAAAAAATAAAAATATGTAGTAATAATAATAATACTTTTTAGTTCAATGTCGAGGAAGGTGTCAGTAAAATGCACCTGAGACACATTAGTTAATAATTATCGGAAAATCGCAATACACTAGATTTTAATATTCATTATATTCAAATTACAGACTACAAGAAAAATTAGTTTTCATATGTACCAATTTATATACATATATATTTTGATCAATTAATATAAAATATATAATAGATGTGTTTATTTATTTACATATATGTATATAATTGTGTGTGTTTTCAAATAAAATAATTTCTAAAATTTTTATGAGAATATAGTTAAAAGATATGGTTTGTATGGTTGTTAACATGTATAATTGAAAGAATTCTTTTGTAAAAGTATAATATATACTCACACATCTTTTGTGAGTGAGTGGTGAGAAATGAGAAAACAATTAATAAACTTTTATTGATTATTAAAAAATGGTTTATTACAAGAATATAAATCCCCTAAAAAAAAAATATTTATTGAAAAAAAAAAGAAGTAAATAAATAACGGACTGCAAAATACTTTATTCAGTGTAAATTTTTTTTTAGATTTGATTGATGTACTATCAATATGTTCTAAAAACATCAATCAATGTTCTCAAAAAAAAAAAAAAAAAAAAAAAAAGAAGAAGATTTGTTTGTGCTAGATAAGTTCCAAAGGAAATCGGATGTATACGTTATATAAATGTTTATATATATACATATATATATATTTATGGTAGAATGTTTGGATAGAAAATTTTATGTTATTGTAAAATTTTGCAGTCACGTTATTTAAAAAAAAAAAACAATAACAAAAAAAGAAAAAAAGAAAAAAGAAAAAAGAAAAAACAGGGGATTTTATTCTTTGTAAATTTTCCTATTTTATTTTCAATATTAGTTTAATTAATTGTCTGCTTTAATACTTGGCCTTTTTCGATGAGAGTTAATATTCATTCCAACTCCATGAGTGAAAACTAGCTATTCCGTAAACATTTTGACCTGAAAGATTATATGGAGTTGAGGCTTTTACAATAATATTCTTGATATTATACATGTTATGGTGGGTGGTGTGAATTATCTTTTTGACTATATTATTATAAATTTTTTTAGAAATTTAAAAATTATATATATATTGTTACTTTATATATTATGTGAAAATAAGAATAAAAACACATCTAATTATATATTATTATATTAAACGAATATATATATATATATATATATATATAAATCGGTATATGATTTTGTTTTTAATGAATATGTTTGTATTTGAATATATAAAAGGAATAAAGAATCTAGGTTGTGACTTTCCGATAAATTTTATTACTAAGGGACTAGTAATAAGATAGTGTGGGGGTGTGATAAAACTTAAAATTAATAATTTATTATATGTTAAAACCTGTATTTTAAAATTTTAAGTTTCATTAAAATTATAAATTATGTTATTTTAGTATTGTTTGTTTATATTTAAATGTCTTACTAAATTTGTTTTATTTTCAGGTTTTTTACGTGTTGGTAAAATAATGATAACTCAAGCTAGAAAATTCAAATGGAGGTGACTCAAACATGGTTGGAATCCTTGAGAAGTTATTTACAACTTTGCAGAAGACATGATTGCCTAAAAAGCTCATTAAGATGATCAAATTGTGCAAAGATCAAAAGGAGGACACATTTACTTTTACTATGACCATCATTTAGTAAAAAATTCATAACTATTTCAATATTTATCCAAATGAGGTGAATCAAGTGGCCAAACTCATCTACACAAAATTCCCCACATGTTTGTGGCCTTAATCAGAGTCAAAGTGGTGAGAAAAGTCGTGGAACAAGGCATTGAAAGAAGGGACATGGAATTGGAGTTGAGGAGACAAAGAATACTATTACAACTACATGGCATTAATAGAATTTTTGACTCTTTCTCTCATTTGGCCTATAAATAGAGGCCTTGTGCTAGCTTGAGAATCATTCTATCTCATTGTAAAATATAGTGTGAGTGTGTATCAAAGTTCTAAGTTTAAATATATTTTCTTTCATTTTCTCAACTATGAGTGATATTTTAGTGTTGATCAAAAGTAAGTTCATGGCAAGCTAAATCTATTATGTCAAGGTGAAGAGGATGCATTCTTGGTGAAGTAAGATTGTTTATATTTTGTATATTATTTCTTTATCTCTTTTCATTTAGCTAACTTATTTTTATTGTAGGTATAAAAATGAATTATTTGTTGTTATCAATTTACATCAAATGCTTGATACCATTAAAGTGGTTATCTTGATTTGTTGTTTAATTTTGATACAATAAATATTTCATCACTTATTATTATATATATATATAGATATATATATATATATATATAGATATATATATATGTATATTTATATAATAATATCATAATATTTCATTTAGGCGATAGCGTGGCTCTGCCGGTTGTTCTAAATGAAATATTATGACTTAATACTAACATCTAACAATCTAACATTTACTTTTTCGCAACTAACTTTTATTTTTCGCATCTAACATTTACTTTCTTGCAACTAACTTTTACTTTTCCGCAACTAACATTTACTTTATTGCAACTAACTTTTACTTTACCGCAACTAACTTATTAAATCAATATATTTCATTTAGGCAATAGCGTGGCTCTGCCGGTTGTTCTAAATGAAATATAATGATTTAATTTAACATTTAATTTATGAAATTATTTATTTATATAGTTATAATTATAATCATAGGTACCATATATAAAATATCGGTTAATTCGGTATTTTCTATAGTGGGAACTATATTAGATTATGTGTGTGTTTAATTTTCTTGGAACCATTATTTATGGTAGTTTCTTTTGTTTCACTTTTAGTTAAACAATATTACATAAACCAAGAATAAATCCTCAAGCCTTGACAATATTTATAATTTGTAAACTTCAGTCTTGCATTTGGTAATCTATAAATTAATAAATTTAAACTCAAAATAACCTCTCTGTGGATCGATCTCGTACTTACGAAATATATTACTTGCAGACAACCTACACTTGGGTGAATTATTATTTAAGTAGTAACACTGGTGCACCCCACGGTGAAAAACTCGGGCGGATAAACTCTTTGTCTAAGAGCTCCTGAATCTGTTGCTTGAGTTCTAACATTTCGGCTGGAGCTAATCTGTACGGTGCCTTAGAGATTGGCACTGTGCCTGGCATGAGGTCGATTGTAAACTCCACCTCTCTATCTGGTGGAAGGCCTGCGACGTCGTCTGGAAAGACGTCTGGGAAATCTCTGACTACTGGCACATCTGATAGTGACGGAGTGGGCATGTCAGATGCTGAGGTGATGCTGGCCAAGAACGCCTGACACCCCTTGGAAATGAGTCTTCGTGCCTGAATGCACGAAATTATACGAGGAAAGCTCCTCCATCTAGCCGGCTCAAAGAGGAACTGCTCCATACCCGATGGTCTAACTAGTACTGATCTCTTCTGAAAGTCGATAAGAACCATATTCTTGGTCAGCCAGTCCATTCCCAATATAATATCGAACTCTGGCATCGGCAAGACGATCAAGTCGGCATATACTAGGTGGTCGTGCAATTCTAGATCGATGTCCCTGACCACGCTAGTAGCTAACAGTTCTTCCCCTGATGGGACTGTCACTGAAAAATTCACGTCTAGGCCAATGGACTTGAGGTCCAAATGATTAGCGAACGATTCCGATATGAAAGAGTGAGTGGCTCCTGAGTCTTTCAGTGCAGTTGTGGATAGTCTCTTAATAAAAATGTTTCCTGATATGCGTTAGCACAATACAAACTTATATCCCCAACATGCAAACAGTAACTTAAAGCACAACAGAACTCAATATCCCAAGTCATACAAACTATCACTAGCACACTAATAGTCCCAAATGAAAATTCCACATGCAAAGCAAAAATAATACTGAGCTTAGGTAGGAAAGTTTACCAGTCAGTAAGGTGATGTCTAGATCCGCCTCCTGTGCGTGCATGGCGAATACCCTGCCCTGGGTTGGCTGCTTCCATTGCGGGCACTCTTTCAGCATGTGGTCGCTAGCTCCACACTTGAAGCACTTGCCCGATCCATATAAGCACTGCCCCGGGTGCTGACGGTTGCATTTCGGACACACGGGGAAGGCAACGGGCTTCTGAGGCGCCCCTTGCTGCTGAACTGGACCTTTGCCCTTAGGTGGTCCATGATACGGCTTCTTCGCTGGCGGCCCCTGAAACGGCCTCTTAAACTGGGGCCTCTGATTCTGCTGTTGTTGGTGCTGCGGCGGTGCCTGATAGGGCCTCTTGCCCTGCCTGTCCGCCTCAATATCTCGCTGATCCTGTTCTGCCGCCAAAGCTCGGGACACGGCGATTGCGTAGCTAGTAGGGCCAGCTACTCGGACGTCACGGCGCAAGATCGGCCGCAACCCATTCAGGAAATGCCTCAATTTTGCCTGTACGTCATTCGCAATGAGGGGCACGAAGTGACACCCCCTCTCAAACTTTCTCACAAACTCTGCCACGCTACTGTCTCCTTGTCGCAGCGTCATAAACTCGTTGGTGAGTCTGGTTCGTACTTCCTCAGTGAAGTACTTGGAGTAGAAGACCTCCTTGAAACCATTCCAAGGTAGCACCTGTAAGTTCACCGCCACTGACGCATTCTCCCACCACAGTCTAGCGTCTCCAGTCAATAATAAAGTGGCACAACGGACCCTGTCAGCATCTGCCAGTTCCATAAAGTCGAAAATCGCTTCGATGGACTTGATCCATCCCTCAGCCACCATCGGGTCAGTAGTACCCGAAAACTCCTTCGGACTCATCCTCCGGAACCTCTCATAAACTGCCTCTGGTTGGGGCCTCGCCCCTGCACCTACTGCTGCCGCCTGGTTCCCCGCAAACTGTGCGAAGAACTGTGTCATGCCTGCAAGCATCTGTGCCTGCATGTCTGGAGGTGGTGGTGGCGGAGGATTGGCTCTTTCCTCCTCTCGACGCTCCATGTTCTCAGTCCGAGCTTCCTGATTAACCATACGTCTAGGAGGCATACTGTTCCACCAATTACCCAACACGTAAACCCAACATGCATGAATAATATCGATATCATAAGATGCACGTAAATTGAACTTAGAACATAGACATGTTGAAATCATGACTTAATGCATAGTACATAGCATATAGTTTTGAAGCCTTAAAACTTACAGACTTGAGGTGTGACTTCGAGAGCTTCTTGCGACTGGCAGTAGGCCTAACCTTTTACAAGAACACCGCTCTGATACCAACTGTAACGACCCGTATTTTCATACTTAAAATTTGCGGAAAAATTAAAAATTTTCTTTAATAGAAACATCCATACGGTCGTCACTCATCATTCATAAAGTATCTTTGAAATCAACCATCACAATTAAAATTTGCTAAAAGAAAAAGCTGTCTCAAAATGTATCACAATCCACTCATAAAATCAGAGTATAAATTTTTTCATGCTTAAAATCTTAAAATAACGTAGGCGGTCCTCGGGTCTAGCCTCCCACTCAGTCCAAGCCTGCCCCTTGGTCGCCACCTCTCGTCTCCTCATCAACATAGTCACCTGCATCGATCAAGTCTAGTGAGTCTAGAGACTCAACACGTATAAACTGGGAAGTAACAAGTACTAAATAATAAAGCCACATACAACTTTAAAATAGAACCTACATAACTTGAAACTTGAACTAGCATAATAGACTTGAACATAAGTACGTACATAACTAGACGTGCTATCAACATAAACTTTCATAAACATACTGCATACTTAAACATCCGTAACTTCATCACTTTTACATAGAGGATGTTTCAAAGCAAGTGACCCATAACGTAATAAATGCCTGATCAGACAAACCACAGTACTGGGCTGACAGGGACGTATCCACTGCCACATACATAAGATCCCCGTTCATAATTTAACGGGCTGGTTGGTCCCCGTTCATAATTTAACGCTTTCCAACCATGATCTAACCCGTTCATAATTTAACGGGCGGATTGGTCCCCGTTCATAATTTAACGCTTTCCAATCCTAAACATACTTCGGTCACAAGACATTTAGCATACCTCAAAAACTTAAAATATTTTCTTTGCACGTCAACATACTTACTTGGCGTTGAGGGATTCGTTGGAACTTCGATCGGGGCCGTTGCTGCAAACTAACATGAAATTGCATAACTTAAATGTAGAAATCATACTTACTCTCAAGTTCAATCCTTACTTAGGGCATTCTAAAATTTCCCATAGCACGACCCTGGATAATCCTTGCACTAAACCATGACATCAAACCCCGAAATAACTTACAAATCTTTCCCAAACAGTGAGTACACGGATCCCTACCCCGGGTCCGTCTAGGTGCGGTGAAGTGATACTCAGAAGGAAGGAGGGACACGGACCCCGTGCCTACCTCCGTGTAGGGGTCCGTGTAGACTCGGGTGAAAGACTCCAGGAAAAAGGGTGGACACGGACCCCATGCCAGGGTCCGTGTAAGGGTCCGTGCAGACTCTGGAAAGAAAACACTCCGGAAGAACAAAGGCACGGACCCCGTGTCAGGGTCCGTCCCCGGGTCCGTGTACCTGCGGGACCTCGAAGTTACGTAAAATTTTGTACATGTTTTGCTCAACTTTCTAGACTCGGTTGCACGGACTATGCAACGACACCCCGAGACCCATCCTAGCACGCTATGACATCAAAACATTATCGTATCGGTTCCCAAAGCGACGACGCTCGCCCTACGACACATACCATTCAAAACGTGGCATTTGACATTAAAACGTTACCTACGACTTCTAGAGTGTACAAGTACCTATCGACACGAAACGACATGTCAAATAACAACCCAACGTCATAATAATCATACCTAGGTGCAACAACGATCGCCCGTCGATCTCCAACGAAGCCTGCAACAAATAAACTCGAGAACACATATTTTCATAAGAGTCGCAGTTTGAGCAGTCCCACGAAAAACGCCATAACTCACTAAATTTTCGTCCAAAAATTTCGAATCATATATCAAATCGAAGGTATCAAAAAGTTATACAATTTTGTAATTGAAAGTTTTCTCAAAATCTCGACGGAAAAATCGCAGTTTTAAGAATAACAGCAAAAACGAGTTTTGGATCTAAAAATCTTTCTTCAAAATCGATCCAAACGAATAACCGCTCAAACTACTACACTTCATACATGGTTTTACACATAAAAACAACGCAACACATATTATGACATGATCGATGCATCAAGAACAGAATATACGTGCCTTTTTTATATTAAAATACAGTGACGACGATACCGAAGCGAGAAGGAAGCGAGGCTTGATCCGGGACGAACGTGGCATCGATTTCTTGCAATAAAATCCACCGAAACTTGCAGGGAAAAATAATAGGGGAGGGGCGGCTGCTCGAAGGAGAAGAACCCTAAACTTTTCTATCTTTTAAAATCTGAAAAATAACTAGTGTGTGTGTTGTGTGTGTTATACGTGAGTTTTAGTGTGTGTAAACATGTGTGTGTGTGTGCGTTTAGAAAGTAATTAAGGGGAGATAATTTAGAGTAATTAATAATTAGCACTAATAATAATAATAAAAAAATATACTAACTCTCCCTTAACTTAACAACACCTCTAATAAAATTAAAAAGGGTACATGATCTAGACTTTAAAAGTTTTTAAAATTCAAAACTCACCTAACAATTAAATTAGACTTTTAAAATACCAAAACTTAATAAATCATTCAAAATGCCCCCTCCTTAACTTAAAAATAAAATACCACATTTAAAAAAATTGCCACCAATTGTCGTCGGTCTCTTTTCCTCAATCTCGCCTCGAATAATCGCCTGAAACATGAAACTCGAAAGACATTTTAACGTACATCACATATACATAAATAATTTAAAATAATGCATTTAAATAAATCATGCATCGCTAACACTAATTTAAAATTAATTTAAATAATTTAATAATTAAATAAATGCATGGGTTATACGTGTATTAAATTTGGACACTACATAAGTTCTATATGTAATAAGGATATTTAATAAATATTTGAGAGACGAACGTCTTTATGTTGATTGCCATGTGTCTATATGGTCTTTGCTATCTCCGTCTCCCAAGCCTTGCCAACCACGTTACCTAGCACCCAAGGAACTCTGACCCTTCACGCCCCTTTTCCCGTCAAAGCACAGAGAAGCAATTATGTTTGGATGGATACACTTTTTGGGAATAATAAATACCCTATCAAGAATACGTCAAATATGAGCGTGCATACCCTTTTGACTTCGGAGTGGTAAAATACAACACATCCAC
The DNA here is from genome assembly GCF_022965805.1 of Primulina eburnea. Taxonomy (NCBI): domain Eukaryota; kingdom Viridiplantae; phylum Streptophyta; class Magnoliopsida; order Lamiales; family Gesneriaceae; genus Primulina; species Primulina eburnea. The sequence continues at coordinate 16,423,470 of NC_133108.1, forward strand.
TTCCTGCTGTTTTGCGCGCTCGATACTGGCACATTACGGCGGCAGACTAAACAAACCTTGTGTTGCACCATAAACCCTATTGCCGGGCTCTGGAAGCCTTAGTGTGATGGGTTTTCTACAAACATCGTCATCCTCCCTGACGGATATTCATGTTTTTCTTTCTCAGGCAGCACGCCCGTTTACATTTGCTGACATGGGGGGTTCTTCTCTCCTCAATCCCGTTTTCCTGCGTGTCTTCACCGGCTCTTTGCACCTAATATTATTTGTGCTCGTATCAATCTCGTGGGTTTGTATGAAATCAAGGAGCGGTGATGGTGGTGAAAGGCAGAAACAAAATGTTAAGCATGCCGGTCCCTTGTATTACAGAGCGACCCTGTTTTTTTGTTTGAGTCTTTCGTTGTTTAACCTTGTTTTATGCATATTGAACCATTTTTATTGGTATACAAATGGTTGGTCTGAAGAAAAGATGGTGACATTATTGGATTTGGGGGCTAAAACTCTTGCTTGGATATCATTGTCTCTTTTCTTCGGCACCCGCATCTTGGACAGTGAGACCAAGTACCCACTTGTTTTCAGGCTTTGGTGGGGGGTTAACTTCTCTGTGTCTTGTTATTGCCTCGTGATAGACGTTCTTTATTACAAAAGGCAACATTTTCTGTCAAGTCTGTTTTGGGTCTCTGACGTTGTTTCCTTTGTAACGAGTGTGTACTTCTGTTACTTGGGATTTTTTGGTGAAAAAAGGAATGAAGGAACAACCCTTCATGAACCTCTTTTGAATGGTAGTGCTAGTAGCGGTATAGAGTCTAACAAGCCTTCCAGAGGGGATGAAACTGTGACCCCCTACGCCAAAGCTGGAACTTTTAGTCTTTTTACTTTCTCATGGTTGGGTCCTTTGATTGCTCTTGGCTATAAGAAAACTCTGGACCTTGAGGATGTTCCTCAACTTTCCCCTTTGGATACTGTTAAAGGGGCATTTCCTATCTTTAACAGTAAGTTGGAGACAGAGAGCGGAGGAAGTACTAAAGTCACCACATTTATGCTAGTAAAGGGATTGGTTTTTACCACCCGACAGGAAATTGCAGTATCTGCTGTTTATGTTCTTGTCTACACATTTTCTTCATATGTTGGTCCATATCTCATTGATAATCTAGTTCAGTACTTAAATGGCCATAGAGATTCCAAAAACGAGGGCTATGTGTTAGTCTCTGCCTTTTTTATTGCAAAGGTATTCGAGTGTGTGTCACAGAGACATTGGTTCTTTACTGTGCAGCGGGCAGGATACAGGGCCAGGGCAGCATTAGTTGCAAAGGTATATAATAAGGGATTGACTCTTTCTTGTCAATCAAAGCAGGGGCATACCACCGGGGAGATCATAAATATTATGTCAGTTGATGCTGAGCGAATTGGTGACTTTGGTTGGTATATGCATGATCCCTGGATGGTTATTATACAAGTTGGTTTGGCTTTGGCAATCTTGTATAGAAATGTCGGCCTTGCTTCAATAGCGGCACTTGTTGCTACTGTTTTGGTGATGCTAGCAAATGTCCCATTGGGAAAATTGCAAGAGAAATTTCAGGATAAATTGATGAAATCTAAAGATGCCAGGATGAAGTCGACTTCTGAGGTGTTGAGGAACATGAGAATTCTTAAACTTCAGGCCTGGGAGATGAAGTTCCTGTCTAGAATTCTTGATCTTAGGAAGATTGAAGCGGGGTGGTTGAGAAAATATCTTTATACTTCAGCTGTTACAACATTTGTATTCTGGGGTGCGCCTACGTTTGTGTCTGTGATAACTTTTGGTGCTTGCATAGTGATGGGGATCCCACTTGAGTCAGGGAAGATATTATCTGCTCTCGCAACCTTCAGAATACTTCAAGAACCTATTTACAATCTTCCTGACACAATATCCATGATTGTTCAGACCAAGGTTTCGCTCGATCGAATTGCATCTTTTCTTTCCCTCGACGACTTGCAGCATGAAGTTATTGAGAAGCTTCCATTTAGTAGTTCGAAGATGGCAATAGAGATAATTGATGGGAACTTTGCCTGGGATGTATCATCTTCTTCCCCGACATTGAAGGATATTAATTTAAGTGTGTCTCGGGGAATGAGGGTAGCCATTTGTGGCACTGTTGGTTCCGGCAAGTCGAGCTTACTTTCCTGTGTTTTAGGTGAAATGCCAAAAATATCTGGGATAGTTAGGCTAGCAGGAAAAAAGGCCTATGTTGCACAGTCGCCTTGGATACAGAGTGGAAAGATTGAAGAGAATATACTATTTGGCAAGGACATGGACAGACAACTTTATGATAAGGTCCTGGAAGCGTGTTCATTGAAGAAAGACCTGGAAATTCTTCCATTTGGCGATCAAACTGTTATTGGGGAGAGGGGAATCAACTTGAGTGGCGGACAAAAGCAGAGGATACAGATTGCTCGGGCTCTATACCAGGATGCCGACATCTATTTGTTTGATGACCCGTTCAGTGCTGTTGATGCACACACAGGAACTCATCTGTTCAATGTAAGAACCACATTTCCTTGTTTCTACTATTTATGTGACCAATAGTTCTAATCTTTTTTGCTATTTGTAATTATAGGAATGTATACTGGGACTTTTGAGTTTGAAAACAGTGATCTATGTTACACATCAAGTTGAGTTCTTGCCTGTTGCGGACATCATTGTGGTAATATGTTCATCTGTTATTTATTGTATTTTTATACTCCATCTGGATCACATGAAAGCCGAATTTATTTTATCATTAGGTTATGAAAGATGGAAAAATTAAACAAGCTGGGAAGTACAATGATATTCTCTTATCGGGAAGTGACTTCATGGAACTTGTTGGTGCGCATGAAGAAGCTTTATCAGCCATTGATTCCTGGGCGACGTCCAAGGGTGAAGAAGGTATCTCTGACAATGCCAAGAAAGTTCTGCAGAAACAAGAATCTCAGAATAATAGAAATGATAAAGTCAATGGTGGCGATGAGATAAGGGGACAGCTTGTGGAAGAAGAGGAAAGAGAGAAAGGAAGAGTTGGACTAGCTGTTTACTGGAAATATATTACAACCGCATATGGTGGACTTCTTGTACCCTTTATATTACTGGCACAGATTCTGTTTCAGGCTCTTCAAATTGGAAGTAATTACTGGATGGCTTGGGCAACCCCAGTGTCCAAGGATGTGGCCTCTCCTGTCGGGAGTTCCACACTCATCCTTGTCTACGTTGCTTTGTCGATTGGAAGCTCTTTCTGTGTTTTTGCAAGAGCCGTGCTCCTTGTGACGGCCGGCTACAAAACAGCAACAATACTATTTAACACTATGCATCAATGCATATTTCGCGCCCCCATGTCTTTCTTTGATTCCACCCCCAGTGGGAGAATTCTAAACCGAGTAGGAATTAATATGTTTGAATTAGTTTTGTTTTGATCTTTTTGAGATTGATGAGTTTACTAGCATCGATAAATTTATCTTCTCTCACAGGCATCAACAGACCAAAGTACGGTGGATTTGAACATGGCATCTCTGGTTGGACTCTTTGCTTTCGCTATAATACAGCTTCTTGGAATTATCTTTGTCATGTCTCAAGTCGCGTGGCAGGTCTTCATCATTTTTATTCCTATGATCGCTATTTGCCTATGGTTACAGGTAATTTGTCGAGGCTTCTAGTTTCATGTTGCAATCAAATGTAATTTATGCTATCATATATGTAAATGCAATTTGAAAAAATGCTTATATGACCAAATTTTTGTCCTTCGGTAGAAATATTACATAGCTTCAGCACGGGAACTGGCTCGATTATGTGGGGTGTGCAAGGCTCCAGTTATACAGCACTTTTCAGAGACACTCTCAGGATCAAGCACGATCAGAAGCTTTGAGCAGGAGCCCAGATTTCGGGACACTAGCATGAAACTGATAGATGGATATTCTAGGCCAAAGTTTCACACTGCTGGTGCAATGGAGTGGCTATGTATCCGATTGGATGTATTGTCTCTAGTTACTTTTGCCTTTTCGTTGGTTTTCTTGATTTCTATTCCCAAGGGAGCAATTGATCCTAGTGAGTGTTTACAAATTTATCAAATGGAAAATTTAGCATATGCATACACAGCTAACTCTTCTCCTTCTTCTCCAGGTGTTGCTGGTTTGGCAATAACATATGGACTTAATTTAAATATGTTACAATCATGGGTAGTTTGGAATTTTTGCACTTTGGAGAATAGGATCATATCAGTTGAAAGAATACTTCAGTACATTTCCATCCCAAGTGAGCCCCCGCTTGTCATAGAATCAAATAGGCCACTGAGTCAATGGCCAACAAATGGAGAAGTTAATATCCAAGATCTTCAGGTCAATTTCCTTTGTTCTTACGTAGAAAGTTCATTATCTCGATTATCCTGAAGTTATATTGACCAAAAATAACCTTATTATTATTTGTAGGTTCGATATGCTCCACACCTGCCTCTTGTTTTGAGAGGCCTTACATGTACTTTCTTTGGGAGAAAGAGGACTGGCATAGTTGGGAGGACCGGAAGTGGTAAATCGACTCTTATTCAGACCCTCTTCCGCATTGTTGATCCTACCGGTGGGCAAATACTGATTGATGGTATTGATATATCATCCATTGGATTGCACGACTTACGATCAAGATTAAGCATAATACCACAAGATCCTACCATGTTTGAGGGAACAATTCGAAGTAACTTAGACCCCCTTGAAGAATACACTGATGAACAGATTTGGGAGGTGCGTTGGTGTATACAGAAAAGTTGGAAATATTTATCCGTGGATTGATTATGCTAAGTAATTGTCTTCCTCTCTATAGGCTTTAGACAAGTGCCAGCTTGCAGATGATGTCCGGAGAAAGGAAGGGAAGCTCGATTCCTCAGGTTTACATATTTAACCGTTACTTGCAAATTTTTCTATTCTGTTTAAAAAATCATTTTCATCAAAAGTTCGATTTTATAGGAGGTCGGCAAAACAACAATAGATTTGTATATAACACATCTCTCATGAATAAGCTGAAGGTCAGGGAATGGAGGCACAAAATTAATAATATTCAACCATACGTGTGTGTCTCGGGTATTGAGCTGCAAAGTTCCTGCGATAGAAATCCAATGCTTGTGATATAAAGGGTATTGTGTAGTAGGTGTCTTTAAATTTTGACCACCTGATTCTAAAAGAAGTTGTCTGAAAAACTTGAGCTCAGAAAATATGAAGTGTTCGTAAGATAGTTTTGTTGTGGCTAAAATCCTCAATGGTGTTTACTCATAAATTGTATGTTTCTTGAATTGTGATCACCATTTTCAGTATCCGAAAACGGAGAGAACTGGAGTGTTGGCCAAAGGCAACTAGTTTGTCTGGGGCGTGTTCTGCTGAAGAAAAGCCAGGTCCTCGTGCTCGACGAGGCCACAGCATCTGTCGACACAGCAACCGATAATCTGATTCAGCAAACCCTCAAGCAGCACTTTACTAACTCAACTGTGATAACCATCGCTCATAGGATAACATCCGTTCTTGACAGTGATCGTGTTGCATTATTAGATCATGGTAGGCTACTATTGCTTCAAACTTTTGTCAGCAGCCTCTTGGTGTTTTCTCACTAATTTTCTGGTGCAGGACTCTTAAAGGAATATGATACTCCCGGAAAGTTGCTCGAGGACAAGTCATCTTTATTTTCGAAGCTGGTAGCAGAATATAGCATGAGATCAGCTTCCAGTCATGAAGATCTTACAAATGTTCAGGAATAAGGTGTGGCATTCTTTAGCCTTGGAAGCGAATGATGATGGCGAAAACTGGCATCTCTCAGATATTTTTGCAAGAATTCAAGTTTGTTGCTGCTGGTGTGACTTTATCATGGGAAAAATCCTTTACAGATCTATATATATTGTTACTGAAATTCGGTTTTACTTTCAAAGTGTAGATTTGGCAATTCAAGAAATAGGGCAATGCAGTGTACCCCGTAAACTCTGCAGTGCATCTAATTATGCAGAAGATCAGAACCAAATTCTATAAATAATTAAATCTTCTTTGCTCGATTATGTTTTTTTATTTATTATTATTATTATAAGTTTATTTCTATTTATAAATGCTGGTGACCAAAGTTCGTTAGAAAGAACCCAAACAATAGTTGAATATTTTGTTAGAATTTTTCTCAAAAATCATGTATTTATGTATATATGAACATGATAAACAATATGCGGAAGCAGATCGAGAATTAACTCTGACCATTGAAAATTTTTGATTGCTCTGCTTTTTATCCGATTGATGCCTTCTAAATACTTCACATACTCTATAGATGATATATAATTTTCTTATGTAGTTTGTGCTTATGGACCTCAATCACCTCTATTATAAGCGGTTCTCATACTATCAACGAGAAAAGTCGGGAGCGTGAATGTAGTGCCCAAATTCAATACACGTATAACCCATACATTTATTTAATTGTTAAATATTTTATTTAAGTTTAAAAAAAATTTAGTGATCCATGATTTATTTAAAATGCATTATTTTAATTTATTCATGTTTAGGTAATGCACGTTAAAATATTTTTCGAGTTTCATGTTTCAGGCGATTATTCGAGGCGGGATCGAGGAATAGAGACCGGTGACGAGTTTGGCAATTTGTAAACGTGGTATTTTATTTTTAAGTTAAGGATGTGGTATTTTAAATAATCTATTAAGTTTTAGTATTTTAAAAGCTAATTTATTTAGTTAGTGATTTAAAAGTTTGAAACTTTTAAAATTAGCATTTTATGTGTTTTAATTTAAATTAAGGGATTTTGTTAAAGTTAGAGGTGAATTAGCATTTTTATTAGCTTGTTAATTATTAATTAAGCAAACTTTTCTCCTAATTAACACTAATCACACGCACACACACTTTTACACACACTAAATAACGCTAAAACACACACACACTTAATTATTCAGATTTTATTATTTTTGAGAGGAGAAAACTAGGGTTCTTAGTAGAGAGAGCAGCCTCCCTCTCCCTCAGATTTTCCAGCAAGATTTCTTTGAGTTTTCTTCAAAGAAAATAGCGCCACGTTCGTCCCGGATCAACCTCGCTTCCTTCCTCGCGTCGGTATCGTCGTTTTGGTATTTTATCATCAAAAGACACGTATAATCTGTTATTTCTGTATCGATCTCGTCATATTATGTGTCGTGTTATTTTTAAGCGTAAGAATATAGTAAAGGACCGTATTTCATATTCATAATTTTGCGGAATTATTAAATTTTTCTAAATAAATAAATAACTTGCCCAATTTATAAAATAAACATGTAATTTTTTTTTTTTACTTTAAAATAACAGAAGAAATATACATTATATTTCAAACAACAATTTAAAAATAATCCAACATGTTAAAATCGAGTTTGAATGATAAAAGGTGCACAAACTAAATCATGAGGTCCTCGGGTTTACTACTGCTGCCACAAGATTGCTCATTGGTCTACGCCCTCCGTCTCGACCTCATCAGTACCTACAACAATCAAATCTAGTGAGTCTAAAGACTCAACATGTATATTTCGTGAATAACAAGTAAATATATCATAAAATCGCATGCAACGTAAAAATATGGTATCGTAAAGCGCATTGTGAAAATCGTATCATGAATAATTATAATTACGTGCATATCTGAAAATCATAAGTAAAAGCTTAGCTCAATAGAGCTCTGTCATGTCATATCATAATTTTCTGGTAGAGATAATGTTTCTAAGCAAGTGGCTCATAACATAACGTGAGCGTCTGATCAGACTAAACCACAGTATACTGGGCAGTAGAGATCAATCACAGCTCTTGGACTGGATGTCCGTACCCATATATAATCATAAACCGGTCGTAAGTCACCGGGTGGAGAGGTCCTCGGTTGCGCCTACCGACTTCCAAACCCATAAACATAATGTGGCCACAAGACATATAGCATATATCTCAAAAATGAACATTTTATATTTTTAGCCACGTAATATAATTGTAACCTTATTTTTACCGGATGAGTTTGATCGTTTCCAGGCTTGCTGCGACTTAATTCTAATATGTGACACATGTAATAAATCTTAACTTGCCAAAAACTTAACAATCGAACCAAAACAAGACGTATAGAACCAATAACTTGATTTTTAATCATGGCTTCGTACCACCCGAACCAACATTAAACCGACGTTAATCATGATTAAAAATACCCCAAACATACTGAAAAATATGCATAATAACAGTAAAACACGAAAATGGGTGAAAGGAATTCAAAAACATAAACACCCTTTCGAGAGTCATTTTGGCACCTTTCACCGTAAATTCTCTTACGACCTCAAAACTCGACCAAATCACAAACGGACAAAAACACGACTTTCCTAACTCATTAAGGTAGTGTCCAGTCCAAGGCCATGGGGTAAAAGCCAACCAAGAACACAAACAATCACCAAAACCGAACTGCAAGTTGCTGTCAAATTACAGTAGTAGCAACTTGTGTGTTTGTGGTGTAAAATCTGAAATTTAATGACCAATGGCTTGAACCACCGCCCAAGGACTCTTGCCAACATCATAAATAATGGCTTGTACCATGGCTAAGGGCTAAAAGCCAACCACAAACGGAGCCAACACATAGGACAATGCAACATGCTAGCCGAGAATGCATATTCTGTGCAGTGGTGTATATATTGAATTGTTTTGCTGTCAATCTTCGTTCCAGAGGCTATATAATTAACCTGGGCTCGATCTTGACAGGATGAAGTGTGGTATGAACCATGGTTATGGGCTAGAAGCCAACCATAATCCAAACAACACAGAAAAACCGAAAGTTACTCACACCAAAAATCAGATTTTGAAAACCGAAGAGCACTTGTTATGTTTCTGTAAAAATCTGAGGGATCAATGAAACAAGCTTTGAAAAGATTTGGTCACGTCCTAGACATTATAAGGAAGTGTTCTAACTATGGCTACAGTCCCTAGGACAGCCATGATTCTAACTCTCATCCCAAACAACCAAGAACAAAAATCGTGACTCAGTTCTGCAGCTTATGTAAAGTTTGCTGTCATTGCTTCATTATTGAGTGTATGGACTGAAACAACTGACCCAAAAACACCCTCTAAATGATGTCTAAATGCAGCCCTGTATGCCTGGAATCGATCAACCCCCTGTCAACAACACAATACACTGAAACGTGAAGCACATACCATGGTCGAGAAGCTGTACAAATTTTTTTCAAGAGTTTTGCTGTCAAATGCGTTTTGTCACTTGATTTATGAACATATACTGATTTAAAATAGCTAATATAACTTGATTGCAGAGCAAAGGAATAATATTTACATGCCTGGAATTTGTTTTGACAAAAACAAAGCAATACGACGAATACGAGCAGCGGAGTCGAGTGGGTTTTCTTCCTTGTTTTTCAGCTGTTGTTATCTCGATTCTAGTTGCTATTTTCTGATGATTTCGAAGGTAATGGTGTGTGTTTGCTTGCCAATAGAGATGAGTATTATAGGAGGTGATAAATAGGCATTGAAATGCAATTAGTTGAGAGTTACAAGTGAGAATTTGAATGGAATTTGAGATGCATTTTCATTCCCTTAGCTGCCGATTTCTTTGCTCTTATTATTGCTGCATTATCAACGGTTTTTAGTCTAATAGGTTGAGTAGAAATGAGGTGTTTTATTGCATTTAAATTTACTACCTATTAGAGAATTAAAATGAGAAATGAATACCTCATGAAGTGCAATTAGAAATGGTTTGAATGGAGAGTTACCAACTTTTGAAATATTTTAAATGTTGGACCCAAAATTATTAGTAATTTGCATGGTATTTTATTGTTTAAATCTTTTATTTTAATTGCTTAAAGTTTAGCACCCTCCTTATATCTTTTAGTGAGCTTACACATTAAATTTAGGATAGATTATTGCATGGCATACTTAACCTAAAATTTAAGTATTAACATACTATGTTTAATTTCTTGAATATTTTATACCTAGATTAATTCACCCACATTTGTTCACCTATTTTAATATAAGCGTTAATTAAATATTGAATCTAAAAGAACTTATTTAATAATTTAGCTCCAATTAATTAAATAAATTCTAAAACATTCTATTTCTTTAAATTAAATTATTCCTTGACTTAAATTAAATTTAGGAATATTTTTCTTATTATTAATCTTATCTCTACTCTCCAAAATCCGGTCCGGCCTCGCGTAAACATCTACATTTAAAATAAATAATCATGACTTAAAATTATTAAAATAAATCAAACACTTCATATATATATATATATAATATTCATTTTTAATTTAAATAGTAGCAATTATGCATGACTTATACATAATCTGATCTTCGGGTTCTACAACTCTCCCCCCTTAAAAGAAATTTCGTCCCCGAAATTAAAACTTACCGAATAACTCGGGATAACGACTCTTCATCTCTGGCTCATATTCCCACGTAGCTTCCTCCTCCGAATGATTGAACCATTTGACTTTCACTAACTTGACCATTTTGTTCCGAAGCTTTTTCTCCTGTTTGTCTAAAATTTGTACTGGTCTTTCCTCATAAGACAAGTTCGGAGTAAGCTGCAACGGTTCAAAGTTCAAGACATGCGGTGGATTCACCATATACTTCCTCAGCATGGAAACGTGGAACATGTTGTGTACTCCAGCCAGACTCGGCGGAAGAGCAACACGATAAGCTAATGTCCCAACTCTGTCGAGGATCTCAAATGGTCCAATGAATCTCGGACTGAGCTTTCCTTTCTTTCCGAACCGCATGACACCTTTCATCGGTGCAATCTTCACGAAAACATGGTCACCAACAGCAAACTCTAAATCTCTCCTTCTCTGATCCGCATAACTCTTCTGTCTACTTTGAGCAGTCCTCATCCTATCACGGATCTTGACTACTACATCAGCAGCCTGCTGCACAATCTCCAGACCCAATTCTGCTCTCTCCCCTACTTCATCCCAATGAATAGGCGATCTACACTTACGACCGTACAGTGCTTCATATGGAGCCATACCTATAGACGAATGAAAACTGTTGTTATAGGTAAACTCCATCAATGGCAGCTTTGATTCCCAACTCGCGTTGAAATCAAGAACACATGCACGGAGAAGATCCTTCAAAATCTGGATAACTCTCTCGGACTGGCCATCTGTCTGTGGGTGGAAGGTTGTGCTAAACAACAACTTCATACCCATAGCTGAATGTAGACTCTTCCGAAATGATGAAGTGAATCTAGAATCTCGGTCAGACACTATAGAAACGGGATGCCATGAAGTCTGACGATCTCTCGAATATATAACTCTGCATACTGGATCATGGAGAAATTCGTCTTAATAGGCAAGAACTGAGCTGAGTTCGTATGACGATCAACAATCACCCATATAGCATTCGACCCTCTGACTGACTTTGGCAGATCGACAACGAAGTCCATGGTGACATTCTCCCACTTCCATTCGGGAATAGGAAGAGGCTTGAGCATACCTGCCGGTCTCTGATGTTCCGCTTTCACTAGCTGACACGTCAGACACTCGGATACAAAACGTCTGATATTCCTCTTCATTCCTGGCCACCAATATAATAACTGCAGGTCTTTGTACATCTTCGTACTCCCTGGAAAAATAGAGTACGGCGACATATGGGCCTCAGATAAGATATCTGCTCGAATAGAATCGTTGCTAGGAACCCATATTCTGTCTCGATATCTCACAATACCGTCTCTGACTGTATACAGGATACTGCCCTTGGCTTCATCTCTCTGCTTCCACTTAGCCAACTGCTTGTCCGCTAACTGTCCACTGCGAATACGGTCTAGAAGAGAAGACTGAATCGTCAAAGTAGATAGACGAAGAACTCTACCTCGAGGATATGTCTCTAGATCAAACCTCTGCATCTCAAACTGAAGAGGTCTCGAAACCACCAAATGAGCCATCTCTGCGACTTTCCTGCTCAACGCATCCGCAACTACATTAGCTTTGCCAGGATGATAACTAATTTCACAGTCATAGTCCTTCACTAGCTCCAACCAACGCCTCTGCCGCATATTCAACTCTTTCTATGTAAAGAAGTATTTGAAACTTTTGTGGTCGGTAAAGATCTGGCACTTCTCTCCGTACAAATAATGCCTCCAAATCTTCAATGCAAATACTACGGCTGCCAACTCTAGATCATGGGTAGGATAATTCTTCTCGTGAATCTTCAACTGACGAGAAGCATATGCTATCACCTTCCCATGCTTCATTAATACTGCGCCTAAACCGAGTTTTGAAGCATCGGTGTACAGAACAAAGTCTCCGGGTCCTGAAGGCATGTACAATACTGGCGCTGAAATAAGAGCTTGCTTCAATGTATCGAAGCTCTTCTAACATTCCTCGCTCCACACATACTTAACATTCTTCTTCGTCAATGATGTGAGTGGAACTGCGATGGAGGAGAATCCCCGAATAAACTTCCGATAGTATCCTGCTAGCCCAAGGAAACTACGGATCTCTGATGCATTTTTCGGCACAACCCAATCTCTGACTGCTGCAACTTTCGCCGGGTCTTCCTCAATACTGCTGCTAGAAACGACGTGGCCTAAGAACGCCACCTTTTCTAACCAAAACTCGCATTTGCTGAACTTCGCGAATAACTTGTGCTTTTGCAAGGTCTGCAGCACTGTGGTTAGATGTCTGCTGTGATCCTCTTGATTCTTTGAGTAGATGAGAATATCATCTATGAATACTATCACGAACTGATCAAGATATGGCTGAAATACGCGATTCATGAGATCCATGAAGATCGCTGGCGCATTCGTCAAACGGCATCACAAGAAACTCGAAGTGGCCATAACGAGTCCTAAAAGCATTCTTGAAAACATCGGCGTCTTTCACCCGTAACTGATGATACCCAGAACGCAGATCAATCATAGAGAATACGGAAGCTCCCTGCAACTGATCAAATAAATCTTCAATCCTCGGGAGTGGGTATTTGTTCTTCACTGTAACTCTGTTCAACTCTCGGTAATCAATGCAGAGCCTCATCGAACCATCCTTTTTCTTCACAAACAAGACCGGTGCGCCCCATGGCGAAAAGCTCGGGCGAATGAACTCCTTGTCAAGAAGTTCCTGAATCTGTTTATTGAGTTCTGTCATCTCTGTCGGTGCTAATCTGTATGGTGCTTTCGATATCGGTGTGGTACCTGGCATAAGCTCAATAAAAAATTCCACCTCTCGCACAGGTGGTAAGCCAGAGACGTCATCAGGAAAAACGTCTAGAAAGTCCCAGACAATAAGAACATCGGATGCTGACTGTTTGGGCATCTTGGGAACAGATACAAGAGTAGCTAAAAATGCTCGGCACCCTCGATGCATGAGTTTCCTAGCCTGGACATAAGGTATTATACGCGGTAAATTAAAATACATGTCTGGTTCGTATAAGAATTGTTCCATCCCAGGCGGTCGGACTAGAACAGATCTCCGCTGGAAGTCAATTAGAACTCTGTTCCTCAATAGCCAGTCCATCCCAAGAATTATATCAAATTCTGGCATCGGCAAAACGATAAGATCCGCATACACGAGATTACCATGAAGTTCAAGGTCTATATCTCGGATCACATTAGTAACTGTCATCTCTTCTCCAGAAGGCAATGCTACTAAATATGCTATGTATAGCCCAATTGTCTTGATCTTGAGAGAATTTGCAAAGGTTTCTGAAATGAATGAGTAGCCCCTGAATCTATCAAGGCTTTCGTAGCTGAACCGGCTATAAAGATTCTCCCTGAAAGATTGGAATATCATGCTAAACCCAATAGTTTTACAAGAACTATGCTCATAGACAAGCAAAGGTCAAAGTTATTTTAACCTAAATTCCTGTAGCTAACACTGATTAGAACATGCAATCTTATCATAAATTCTAAGTTCAAAATCTTAACCCAAAACATTAAACTTCAAATACAATTTAAGGATTTAGGATACCTGTCATGAGCATCGTCTCCGGGTTAGTCTCCGCAGCATGGAGAGAAAAAAACTCTGCCTTGGGTAGGCAGATTCTTCTGAGGGCAATTCTTCAATATGTGGTCAGTACTACCACATTTGTAACACTTTCCCAAACCATACATACAAGTCCCAGCGTGACGACATGAGCACTTGGCACAGACTGGATACTCCACTGTCCTCGGGACTGCTCGTCCCTGCTGTTGTTGCTGCTGCCCTCTGATCTTGGGTGGACCGTGGAAAGGTCTGTTATTCTGATGCTGCTGCTGAGGGGGACGATGTAGTGCCTGAAATGGTCGTTTACCCTGATGATCACACTCAATATCATTTTGGTCTTGCTTTGCCGCTAGAGCTCTGGAAATAGCAACATCATAGGTAGTAGGACCAACCACCCTAACAACACGGCGCAAGATCGGGCGCAGACCATTCAGAAAATGCCTCAATTTGGCTCCAGCATCATTAGCAATTAGGGGTACAAAATGACATCCCCTCTCGAACTTACGGATGAACTCCGTAACAGTCAAGTCTCCCTGCCTCAGGGTCATGAACTCCGTGGTCAACCTGGAACGCACTTCTTCAGTAAAATATTTAGAGTAGAATACCTCTGTGAAATGCGTCCAACTCAAAGTAGCCAAATCCAAAGCTACAGATGCTCCTTCCCACTACAAGCGAGCGTCTCCTCCAAACAGATAAGTCGAACAACGAACCCTATCTCCATCTTCGAGCCCCATGAACTCGAAAATAATCTCAAGGGACTTAATCCAGCCCTCGGCAGCCATAGGATCTGACGTCCCTAAGAATTCCTTCGGTCGCATCTTCATGAACCGCTCATAGATAGCCTCCGGCCCCGTCTGTTTGGCTCCCACTGCATTGTTCCACGCAAACTGTGCAAAGAAATGAGTCATCCTAGCTAGCATCTGGGCATTCATGTCTGGTGGAGGGGGTGGTGGCAAATCTATCTCCTCGTTCTCCTGACGATGCTCGTCACCTCCCGTACGATCAATAATGCGTCTAGGAGGCATGCTGTTCCATAACTATAACCTATACGTAACCAACATGCATAATTACACTATTTCTTTAAATTTAAAATAAATAATGAATAATCGTAATCTTGACATAAAATCTTTAATGCAATCATGATGTAAAAATATTTCAGGCTTTAAAATAAATGCGTAATCGTAAAACTTACAGACTGAAGACGTGAATTCATGAGCTTCTCGAGAGCAGTAGTAGTACAACCTTTTACAAGATCATAGGCTCTGATACCAATTGTAAAGGTCCGTATTTCGTATTCATAATTTTGCGGAATTATTAAAATTTTTCTAAATAAATAAATAACTTGCCCAATTTATAAAATAAACATGTAAATAATTTATTTTTATTTAAAATAACAGCATAAATCAACATTGTATTTCCAAAAACAATAAATAATTCAACATGTTAAAATAGAGTTTGAATGATAAAAGGTGCATAAACTAAATCATGAGGTCCTCGGGTTTACTACTGCTGCCACAAGATTGCTCACTGGTCTACGCCCTCCGTCTCGACCTCATCAGTACCTACAACAATCAAGTCTAGTGAGTCTAAATACTAAACATGTATATATAGTGAATAACAAGTAAATATATCATAAAATCGCATGCAACGTAAAAATATGGTATCGTAAAGCGCATGGTGAAAATCGTATCATGAATAATTATAATTAAGTGAATATCTGAAAATCATATGTAAAAGCTTTGCTCAATAGAGCTCTGCCATGTCAATTCAATAATTTTCTGGTAGAGATAATGTTTCTAAGAAAGTGGCCCATAACATAACGTGAGCACCTGATCAGACTAAACCACAGTATACTGGGCGGTAGAGATCAATCACAGCCCTTGGACTGGATGTCCAAACCCATACATAATCATAAACCGGTCGTAAATCACTGGGTGGAAAGGTCCTCGGTTGCGCTTACCGACTTCCAAACCCATAAACATAAGGTGGCCACAAGACATATAGCGTATATCTCAAAAATGAACATTTTATATTTTTATGCACGTAATATAATTGTAACCTTATTTTTATCGGGTGAGCTGGATCGTTCCCAGGCTTGCTGCGACTTAATTCTAATATGTGACACATGTAATAATCTTAACTTGCCAAAAACTTAACAATCGAAACAAAACGAGATGAATAGAACCAATAACTTGATTTTAATCATGGCTTCGTACCACCCGAACCAAAATTAAACCGACGTTTAACCATGATTAAAAATACCCCAAACATACTGAAAAATATGCATAATAACTATAAAACATGAAAATGGGTGAAAGGAATCCAAAAACATAAACACTCTTTCGAGAGTCATTTTGGCACCTTTCACCGTAAATTCTCGTACGACCTCTAAACTCGACCAAATCACGAACGGCAAAAAACACAACTTTACTAACTCATTAAGGTAGTTTCCAGTCCAAGGCCACGGGCTAAAAGCCAAACAAGTAATCAAACAAGCACCAAAACCGAACTGCAAGTTGCTGTCAAATTACAGCAGTTGCAACTTGTGTGTTTGTGGTGTAAACTCTGATATTTAATGACCAATGGCTTGAACCACCGCCCAAGGACTCTTACCAACATCATAAATAATGTCTTGGACCATGGCTAAGGGCTAAAATCCAAACACAAACGGAGCCAACACATAGGACAATGCAACATGCTAGCCGAGAATGCATATTCTGTGCAGTGGTGTATATATTGAATTGTTTTGCTGTCAATCTTCGTTCCAGAGGCTATATAATTAACCTTGGCTCGATCTTGATAGGATTTAGTGTGGTATGAACCATGGTTATGGGCTAGAAGCCAACCATAATCAAAACAACACAGAAAAACCGAAAGTTACTCACACCAAAAATCAGATTTGAAAACCGAAGAGCACTTGTTATGTTTCTATAAAAATCTGAGGGATCAATGAAACAAGCTTTGAAAAGATTTGGTCATGTCCTAGACATGATAAGGAAGGGTTATAACAATGGCTACAGTCCCTAGGACAGCCATGATTCGAACTCTCATCCCAAACAACCAAGAACAAAAATAGTGACTCAATTCTGCAGCTTATGTAAAGTTTGCTGTCATTGCTTCATTCTTGAGTGTATGGACTGAAACAACTGACCCAAAAACACCCTCTAAATGATGTCTAAATGCAGCCCTGTATGCCTGGAATCGAGCAACCCCTTGTCAACAACACAATACACTGAAACGTGAAGCACATACCATGGCCGAGAAGCTGTACAGATTTTTTTCAAGAGTTTTGCTGTCAAATGCGTTTTGTCACTTGATTTATGAACATATAATGATTTAAAATAGCTAATATAACTTGATTGCAGAGCAAAGGAATAATATATACATGCCTGGAATTTGTTTTGACAAAAACAAAGCAATATGACGAATACGAGAGGCGGAGTCGAGTGGGTTTTCTTCCTTGTTTTTCAGCTGTTGTTATCTCGATTCTAGTTGCTATTTTCTGATGATTTTCTAAGGTAATGGTGTGTGTTTGCTTGCCAATAGAGATGAGTATTATAGGAGGTGATAAATAGGCATTGAAATGCATTTAGTTGAGAGTTACAAGTGAGAATTTGAATGGAATTTGAGATGCATTTTCATTCCCTGAGCTGCAGATTTCTTTGCTCTTATTATTGCTGCATTATCAACGGTTTTTAGTCTAATAGGTTGAGTAGAAATGAGGTGTTTTATTGCATTTAAATTTACTAACCATTAGAGAATTAAAATGAGAAATGAATACCCCATGAAGTGCAATTAGAAATGGTTTGAATGGAGAGTTACCAACTTTTGAAATATTTTAAATGTTGTACCCAAAATTATTACTAATTTGCATGGTATTTTATTGTTTAAATCTAATTGTATTTTAATTTCTTAAAGTTTAGCACCCTCCTTATATCTTTTAGTGAACTTACACATTAAATTTAGGATAGATTATTGCATGGCATACTTAACCTAAAAGTTAAGTATTAACATACTATGTTTAATTTCTTGAATATTTTATAACCTAGATTAATTCACCCACATTTGTTCACCTATTTTAATTTAAGCTTTAATTAAATATTGAATCTAAAAGAACTTATGTAGAGGTCTAAAAATCCTTACTTGGAAATTTGCGGAAAATTTAAAATTTTTCTTTTTAAATAATTCAAAATTGCCTCATTCACAAAATCAACTGATAAGTCACGTTTAAATGTTCAAAATAGCAGTGAAATAAATTATTACTCGCCAAAATAATAAGTTAAAGTATCCAACAACTGATAAAATATTTGAGCATAAAAAAAATGGCAAGTGCTGTAAATGAGGTCCTCGGGTTCCACTACTGCTGATCCAAGCTAGCTCACTGGTCCCCGCCCTCAGCCCCGTCATCATCAGTACCTACAACAATCAAGTCTAGTGAGTTTAAAGACTCAACATGCATATATCGTAAATAACGAGTAAATAAATAGTAAAATTGCATGCCACTGAAAATATCATGTCATTAGGCACATCGTAAAAATGTCGTGTCATGATTAATTATAATACGTGCATCACTGAACTGGGAAATCATAAATGAAAATGGTTGCTCCTTGGAGCCCTGTCATGAAATAACTTGTAATAATTTTCTGGTGAGATTATGGTCTACGCAAGTGGTCCCTGCGCTGTACTGAACTGACCGGTAACTGACGACCAGATTTAGTAATGTACGTCTGATCAGACTACTGCCACAATATACTGGGTGAAACAACTGAACTGACCGGTAACTGGCGCCCGGACCGGTAACTGGCGACCGGATTTAATAATGCTCCCATAACCGGTAACTGAAGACCGGACCGATAACTGGTGACCGGATTTAATCATGATTGTAAAGTGACCACAAGCAATATCGCATAAATCTCAAAATGAATATTTTTGCACGTAATATAATTAGTTAACATAGTTAAATATCTTGCAATAATTTTAGTTAATGGATTGGATCGCTCCCAGGCTCGCTGCAACCTGCATATGCCATGAAAAAGATGCAATAACTTTTACTTGACCAAACTATGCAATTAAATCCGAAAACTGAGACAATTGCGCCTACGACTTCGTATTTAATCATGACTTCGTGCCAACCCGAACCAACACCGAACCATCAAGTACTCATGATTAAAATACATCTTAAATGATGAAATAATGCTCCTACAATAGTGAGGGCCGAAATCTAGGTGAATGGAGGCCAAAACATGAAACGCTCTTTCAAGAGTCAATTTGGCACATCGCACCGTAAATTATCGTACGACCTCAAAAATGATCCGAATCACGAAAGGCCAAAAACATTACCTTCCTAACTTGATTAGGCACTGTTCAGTCCAAGGTCATACGCTAAAAGCCAACCAAGAACTCGAACGAGCCACTGAACCATCACCGCAAGTTGCTGTCCAAAAATACAGCAGCTATACTTTGGTTTCTTGCGTCGTTTGCGAGGCTAATGGCCATTGGGGCTTGAACCACCGACCAAAAACTCTTACCAACATCCTAAGGAACGATTTGAACCATGGCTAAGGGCCCTAGGCCAGCCACAATTTGCATCACACCAGCAAACAACCGAACGTTCCAACCGAGAACAAATTCTGCACGTAGGATGCATTGCTTTTGTTTTGCTGTCACGAATCGTTCCAATGGCCATTTGATTGACCATGACACGATCTAGAAATCTAGGGGTATGGTATGAACCATGGCTAAGGGCCATAGGCCAACCAAGATCCACACCATTCCACCATTTTCGAAATACACATGCTGTACCAAGGGAAAGCCGAAAGGGGGAAGGGGCTGTTCTTGTTGTTTTATTTGAAAACCGATTCACCATGGACCAAACCACTAAAAGGGTGACTTAGTCACACCTTAGACATGCTAGGGAAGTGATCTAACCATGGCTATAGGCCTTTTGGGCAGCCATGATCAGAAACGTTTCCCCTTGACAGCAACCTGAATTTTTTCGAAACTCATATGGACACAAATGGGAAGTTGATGTCATCTTCTCGACTTCCAGCGTGCATGGGGTTAAATTAATGGACCAAAATGGTCCTAATGCATCCTATTACATGTCTAGATGTCGCGTTGGGAGTCTGGAATCAAACCAATAACTGAAACCATCAAAACAAAAGAAACCGTGAAGAGCATCATGAAACTCGGAATTCTGCACCCTTTATTTTCTGAAAAATGTTTGATATATTTCGGTTTTTGCATGAAATTATGATCATGAAATATAAAAATAATGATAGTAGGACTTGATTGAAGAGTCAAGGAAGAATATATGCATGCCTGGTTTCGTTTTGAAAGAAAAACGAAAGAATAAGAAGACTCGGCGCGGAGGAGATGGAGCGCTCTTGCTACCTTGCTTCTTCTCTCGATTATTTTTCTTTATGAGCTATCGGTTTTCCTCACTCAACCCCCGAAAATGATCTGAAATCCTCTCAATAATTTGGTGATGGGGGAGGGGAAATGGTTAGGAGGGTGAGGGAGATCCAATAATAAAGGGATACCAAGGGTATGACCAAGTCTCCTCTTTTTAAATTTTGAATTGGTTGGTATCAAATGGCTTCTTGGATGGATCTAGAATGAGTGGCCGATTTATACATGTTAGATGTAGGTTGATTTTGATCTAATATTAATTAATTAAGGGTGATTAATAAATAAAAAAAGTTATCAAGTTAAGGGATGGCAAGGAATGGGTCAAAGGGGTGAGTTGGCATATCAATGCTTAATCAACTAAGGGTGGCCGAAATTAAACAATAAAAATGAAGGGAAAATGTAAGGCTCGAGAATTGTCAATTGGCATTGATGTGAGACTTGAAACCATGAGAATGCATGACATATAGAGTGGAATTTTTGAAGCATGGCCGAAGCCACACCGCACCCGCGGTGTTAGAGATACAGCACCCGCGGTGCATTGAGAGGAAATTAGTGAAATTGTGCGAACAGACACCGCACCCGCGGTGCTAGCACGACCGCACCCGCGGTGTGAGACCGCACCCGCGGTCATGTAAGGACCGCACCCGCGGTCTAGGTGCTGCAATGTTAGATTAATTTGCCGTGAGCACAGCGCACCCGCGCTCTTGAGTTGCCGCACCCGCGGTTTGCATGCGAAAATGCCACCTTTGAATTTCGTCTTGACACATGGCACGTATATATATATGACAAGCTGCTGAGTCTTCATTTTCAGAATTGCTCCATAGCAAGAACCGAGAGCTCCCAAGAAATCCTTCAAACTTCTTTCAAGTTGTGATTTAGATTGTGCAAGATTTAGAGATCCGATTTTTATTCCGAGCCCGGATTTATGATCCTTGCAACAAGAGCTAGCTAAGGATATTAATCTTGACAGAGTTGACATTCCGACTTTGAGACTTCGACCGACGATTCGACAAGAAAGGTATAATTCATGTGGTCTTGGGATTGCACAACTCGATTCAGATTTGATACGAGTTTCCCTAAATCACATACTAGATTGTTATTACATTGATTATGTAATGTTTTGTTTATTGATTTATACTCGAGTCCTGAGATAGGAGATATTGGCAGATTTGCCAAAACTAGACGTTTCGGTGTATCGACGCATAGGAGCAGATTTGCTATATGTGTAGACCCTCGATACAGAGTTGACCGAAGTCTAGGAATAAGACGTACCGTTGCCCCGAGTGGTTGGGTAGGTAACAGACCGTCTTATTCACACCGGGATCCCTAGATTAGAAAAGAGTCGAGTCAAGATGTGAATTGTCGAATACAGATTTGTATTCTACTACATGTTTAGATATATATTCATGTTACTTGATTTATGTTATGCATTTGTACATGATTTATTACATTGCATGCATCCATGTTTTATACTGGGATATGTTCTCACCGGAGTTATCCGGCTGTTGTCGTGTCTGTATGTGTGCATGGCAACAGGTGGGGCAGGATCAGGGTCACGACGAGGAAGAGAGAGTTGATAGCGTGGAGATCTCGGGCGTGGAAGATTCCTAGTGTTTCCTACTGGACTTGTAGCACTTATGTTTGTAGTTGTTATTGAACACTAGTGTATGTTTGTACGCACAGACTTGTATGTACATTACGTTGTTTAATTTCTATTGAGACATGTGATGCTTTCGTTAATACATTTAAATTAATGTTAAAAGCAAAATTTTGACCCACATTTTCGAACAAAGATCCAATTAAATCCCAAAAAAATAGAGTTAGAGCCCGGGTCCCCACAACAAGTGGTATCAGAGCCAGGTTCTGTAGACTGAAATCGAATAGAATGAGCGGGGTAGATCGAGTCATCTTCCTTGCTTTTGAGATGCGAGCATGATTTATTGCTTTCCCTATTATATGTTGTATCGTATCTGAATTGATTTACAGCATTTCAAGCCTGAATCAGAACCGATTCTTGATCAGAGGTATATGATCAGAGGAGGGCTGAGACAGATGATATTGATTGTGTACTAATCAGTTTGATAATCAGAATTATGCCGCCTAGACGAGTGCCACAGCCAGAGCAGGGTAGCACATCAGGTGCACAGATGGATGTTACCGCTACACCGATGGAGACCTTATTGAAGAGATTTCAGTCTTTCCATCCACCTACCCTGAAGGGCACAGAGAGTGCAGTAGAGTGCGAGAGTTGGCTCGATGATATCGAGATGTTGTTTGAGTCTTTGGCTTACACTGACGAACGACGTGTGAAGCTGATAGGGCATCAGATGCAAGAGGTTGCCAAGAGCTGGTGGTTGACGACGAAGAGAGCCTTGGAGCACCGAGGCATTGATATCACGTGGAAAGTCTTCAAAGATGAGTTCTATCAGCGCTTCTTTCCCGTTTCGTACCGGAAAGACAAGGGAGCTGAATTCGCGAATCTGAAGCAGGGACAGTGGAACATCGAAGAGTATGTTGCTAAATTTTCTGCATTGCTACGATTTGCACCGCATGTGGCCGGGAACGACGAGGCAGTGGCCGATCAGTTCATCAACGGATTGAACCCGGATGTCTTTACTTTGGTGAACACGGGCCGGCCTAGTACTTTTTCAGAGGCACTGAACCGAGCGAAGGGAGCCGAGGCTGGCTTGATCAGGCAGCGAGGGGCTTCCTACGGTGTTCAGGGGCAGAGACCGCCACAGTCCATGACCGTACAGTTTCCATCACCTCTTCCTCGTTTTGATAGTGGAGCCAGTGGTAGTGGCAAGAAGGAATTTCTGAAGGCTAAGGGCAAACAATTTAAGAAATCCGGGAGCAGTTCATCGAGTTCGGGTGGATCTCGACAGAGAGGTCAGGGGTCAGATTATAGTGGCGCATACTGTGGTTCGTGCGGAGGGCGACATGCGACGGAGCAGTGTCAAGGAGTTCTGGGACGCTGCAACATCTGTAGGCAACAGGGACACTTCGCCAGAGTTTGTCCCCAGAGAGGTGCACAACGATTCCAGAGCACAGGATCATCAGCACCAGCGCCACAGATGGAGAGACAGGCATCCTCTGTACACTCCTTTCAGCCACCCTCCACACAGACACAGCAGAGGCCAGGAGGTAGTCAGACGGTGAGTCAGCCTCCTCGACAGCAGGCACGTGTCTTTGCCCTGACAGAGGAACAGGTGCAGGAGGCGCCAGATGACGTCATTGCAGGTAGCGGTTTTATTTGTGGTTATCCTGCATATGTGTTGATAGACACAGGGGCATCGCATACATTCATATCTGAACATTTTGCATTGAGACATGCATTGCCTGTTGAGTCAATGTCGACAGTAGTGTCTATAGCTTCTCCGTTGGGAAGTGGTTTGATATCTGTGACTACTGTTAGACACTGTATGCTTCAGTTTGAGGGGCATGAGATTGATCTTGATTGTGTAGTACTTGGTTTAGCTGATTTTGACTGTATAGTTGGTATAGACATGTTGACCAAGTACAGGGCCACGGTAGATTGTTTCCACAAGATTGTCAGATTCAGACCCGAAATGACAGACGAGTGGAAATTTTACGGCAAGGGTTCCAGATCTCGGATTCCCTTAGTATCTGCTCTGACTATGAGTAGATTGCTTCAGAGAGGAGCAGAGGGCTTTCTTGTATATTCAGTAGATCTACTGAAGACGAGCCCAGCATTGGCAGATTTGCCAGTGGTTTGCGAGTTTGCAGATGTTTTTCCTGATGAGATTCCAGGGTTGCCTCCGGTTCGAGAGGTTGATTTCAGCATAGATCTTATGCCCGGTTCTGTTCCTATTTCAAGAGCTCCGTATAGGATGGCGCCTGTTGAACTGAAAGAGTTGAAAGCACAGTTGGAGGATCTTCTGTCCAAGGGATATATCAGACCCAGTGTATCACCTTGGGGTGCTCCGGTGCTTTTCGTTAGAAAGAAAGATGGTTCGATGCGACTGTGTATTGATTATAGGCAGCTGAATAAGGCAACAGTGAAGAACAAGTATCCTTTGCCTCGCATCGACGATCTGTTTGATCAGTTACAAGGATCTTCGGTATATTCGAAAATCGATTTGAGATCAGGGTATCATCAGCTCCGAGTTAGAGATGTTGATATTCCGAAGACTGCATTCCGAACCAGGTATGGACATTACGAGTTTGTTGTTATGCCTTTCGGTTTGACGAATGCACCAGCGGTGTTTATGAGTTTGATGAACCGCATTTTTCAGAGATATTTAGATGAATTTGTGATTGTGTTTGCACTTAAGATCTGGCGTCATTATCTGTATGGAGAGAAATTCGAGATTTATTCCGATCATAAGAGCTTGAAATATCTCTTTTCTCAGTCAGAGTTGAACATGAGGCAGCGACGATGGCTTGATCTGCTGAAAGATTTTGATTGCGAGATCAAGTACCATCCAGGAAAGTCGAATGCAGCGGCAGACGCCTTGAGTCGAAAGGTATGTTCTTTGTCCTTGTCGACTATAGGTGTATCGAGTTTAGTAGAAGATTGTTGCTTGTCTAGATTGACATTTGATACAGAGAGTAGACCGCTGCGACTTGCTGCGATTCAGATTGAGCCAGATCTGATTTCGAGGATCAAAGAAGCACAGAGAACTGATCCGAGCGTGCAGAGATCGATTGATATGGTCAGGGCTGGTCATATCTCAGAATATCAGGTCAGAGATTCTGTTCTATATGTGAATAACCGCTTAGTGGTGCCAGAGATTTCAGATTTGAGACGACAGATCATGTCGGAGGCACACTGTAGTCGGTTCAGCATTCATCCTGGTGGCAGGAAGATGTATAACGACTTGAAGCCACAATTTTGGTGGAAACAGATGAAGACAGACATTGCAGAATTCGTGTCTAGATGCCTAAATTGCCAGCGGGTGAAGGCAGAAAGAAAGAAGCCCGGAGGTTTACTTCAGAGTTTGTCTGTTCCTGAATGGAAATGGGACCACATTTCCATGGACTTCGTGACGAAGTTACCTCGATCTTCGCGGGGCTGTGACGCGATTTGGGTTGTGATAGACAGACTGACCAAATCAGCGTGTTTTATTCCGTACCGGATGACCTATCGACATGATCAGATGGCCGAGTTGTATGTCAGAGAGGTCGTCAGATTGCATGGTGTGCCGAAGTCGATCGTATCAGATCGTGATCCACGATTCACTTCTCACTTTTGGCACAGCTTGCAGCAGGCTTTGGGTTCGACTTTACACCTGAGCACTGCTTATCATCCCCAGACAGACGGACAGTCAGAGCGGACTATCCAGACTTTAGAGGACATGCTGAGAGCTGTAGTACTAGATTTTGGTACTAGTTGGCAAGACTCATTGCCGTTGTGTGAGTTTTCATACAACAACAGCTATCAGACGAGCATAGAGATGGCACCGTTCGAAGCTTTATACGGAAAGAGGTGTAGATCTCTGTTGTACTGGGATGATATTTCTGAGGTACCAGAGTTAGGGCCTGATATGATTCGTGAGATGACAGAAAAAGTGAAGATCATTCAGAAACGAATGAAGACGGCACAGGATAGGCAAGCGAAGTACGCCAATATTAGACGTAGACCGTTAGTATTCGAACAGGGAGACAGAGTATTTTTGAAGATTTCACCTTTCAGAGGCGTTGTCAGATTTGGCAAGCGAGGAAAGTTGTCTCCTAGATACGTCGGTCCGTATGAGATTCTGGAGAAGATTGGCGATCGAGCTTACAGACTTGCCCTTCCTCCTTCACTGTCCGGTATACATGATGTTTTTCATGTATCGATGTTGCGCAGATACATGCCGGATGATTCTCATGTCATTCAACCTGAAGAAGCCGAGTTAGATCAGACTTTGAGCTATATTGAGCGGCCGATTCAGATTCTTGATCGGAAGGAGAAACAGCTTAGAACCAAGACTATTCCGCTGGTGAAGGTTCAATGGAATCGTCATGGCATCGAGGAAGCAACTTGGGAGACAGAGTCTGAAATGAGACAGAGACATCCCGAGCTATTCTTATGATGTGAGTCTTTCTTCCCGATTTGACTTTACAATTTTGTATATAACTGCATGAATAATTGCTTGTGAGTTCGAGGACGAACTCTTGTCTAAGAGGGGGAGAAATGTAAGGCTCGAGAATTGTCAATTGGCATTGATGTGAGACTTGAAACCATGAGAATGCATGACATATAGAGTGGAATTTTTGAAGCATGGCCGAAGCCACACCGCACCCGCGGTGTTAGAGATACAGCACCCGCGGTGCATTGAGAGGAAATTAGTGAAATTGTGCGAACAGACACCGCACCCGCGGTGCTAGCACGACCGCACCCGCGGTGTGAGACCGCACCCGCGGTCATGTAAGGACCGCACCCGCGGTCTAGGTGCTGCAATGTTAGATTAATTTGCCGTGAGCACAGCGCACCCGCGCTCTTGAGTTGCCGCACCCGCGGTTTGCATGCGAAAATTCCACCTTTGAATTTCGTCTTGACACATGGCACGTATATATATATGACAAGCTGCTGAGTCTTCATTTTCAGAATTGCTCCATAGCAAGAACCGAGAGCTCCCAAGAAATCCTTCAAACTTCGTTCAAGTTGTGATTTAGATTGTGCAAGATTTAGAGATCCGATTTTTATTCCGAGCCCGGATTTATGATCCTTGCAACAAGAGCTAGCTAAGGATATTAATCTTGACAGAGTTGACATTCCGACTTTGAGACTTCGACCGACGATTCGACAAGAAAGGTATAATTCATGTGGTCTTGGGATTGCACAACTCGATTCAGATTTGATACGAGTTTCCCTAAATCACATACTAGATTGTTATTACATTGATTATGTAATGTTTTGTTTATTGATTTATACTCGAGTCCTGAGATAGGAGATATTGGCAGATTTGCCAAAACTAGACGTTTCGGTGTATCGACGCATAGGAGCAGATTTGCTATATGTGTAGACCCTCGATACAGAGTTGACCGAAGTCTAGGAATAAGACGTACCGTTGCCCCGAGTGGTTGGGTAGGTAACAGACCGTCTTATTCACACCGGGATCCCTAGATTAGAAAAGAGTCGAGTCAAGATGTGAATTGTCGAATACAGATTTGTATTCTACTACATGTTTAGATATATATTCATGTTACTTGATTTATGTTATGCATTTGTACATGATTTATTACATTGCATGCATCCATGTTTTATACTGGGATATGTTCTCACCGGAGTTATCCGGCTGTTGTCGTGTCTGTATGTGTGCATGGCAACAGGTTGGGCAGGATCAGGGTCACGACGAGGAAGAGAGAGTTGATAGCGTGGAGATCTCGGGCGTGGAAGATTCCTAGTGTTTCCTACTGGACTTGTAGCACTTATGTTTGTAGTTGTTATTGAACACTAGTGTATGTTTGTACGCACAGACTTGTATGTACATTACGTTGTTTAATTTCTATTGAGACATGTGATGCTTTCGTTAATACATTTAAATTAATGTTAAAAGCAAAATTTTGACCCACATTTTCGAACAAAGATCCAATTAAATCCCAAAAGAATAGAGTTAGAGCCCGGGTCCCCACAGAAAATATTAAGTAAATTTATAACCCTTAAAAACCTTACATATCCTTTAAATAATTTAGTGAACTAACCTCTTAATTATGGAACTTAAATGAATTTATTTTCTACTCACCTCAAGTAACTTAAATAATTCCTTAAACTTCCTTTTAACTTAAATTAAATTACTAGCTAGCTAAAATAAATTCTGGAAATGTTTTCTGAATCTTAAATTCTATCTCAAAACTCGAACTCCAGTCCGGCCTCACTGAATTAACTGAAATGATAAAAATCAAACTACTGCATAAAATAATCAACTTAAGGAAAAGCATTTAAATATTAATGAAATAAAAGTATTTTAATTTAAAATACATAATTATGCATGGCTTATACGTAGACTGATTTACGGGTTCTACAATTCTTTCTCCCTTAAAAGAAATTTCGTCCTCGAAATTCGCTTATCCTTGATAAACAAAAAGTTTAGACTCTTAATTCTAGAATCCTAATAATCCACGCTTCCGATGCGCTACTCTGATAAGATAAATATTAAGTTGTCCTTACATCTCCTCAATCCTAAATAAATTTGTTTACAAAAGTCCTCGTTTGTGAATCGCAACTTAAAACAACTTATGGTGACTTAGTTCTATTCAACTATAGACCCGAATTTTGACTTATCTCGCAGTTTCTCATACTAGAGATGGATGTCTAAACTTATCGCACCTTACTTTTCTTATACTATACTCGTAATATTTATCGACTTATTATATTAGCATTTATGCAGTTCGACTTAAGAAACCTTTGTACCAAAATTTACTGATCGACTACTATTCTCAGTAGAACGCTTAAAGGTTACACCTTATTTCAACCTCATAGTAGTGTTAGCCTAAAATCCTTGAACTCTCCTCATTGAAACAAGTGTCACATTCTTACGTATCAGCGTAAAAACTTATTAAGCCATCCAATGGTAGCCTTAGAATAACTCTAATAAATCAACCTCACTTATACCCCATAGAGTTCTAGAATCCCCATATCAAAGTTTTTAGATTCCTTACTAGATAAAGAAAATCTTAATATTCATCAATTGATAACTTATATTGAACACAACTAATTCCCTTTTTGTTTTTATTTCACCCAAAATTTCCGTATGAACAAATACCCCATAAATTTGAAATTCAAACTTACCTAATCCAAATAGCTTTGAATAAAATAATTCCAATACACCTATCCATTTAGTCCCAAGTTTGTTAATGACTTCCAAAATTTCTCAAGACAAGGTGTCTACCTCACCTCTTACGTGCGTCTACCAATTAAACTAACCATCATCGTACCCAACTTTCCTAAAAATTTTAAATTCTCACAAGGTATAATTTTAACTGTTAAGATCATAACTAAAACTTGTGACACACCAAACTTATGTTCCCAAAAATTTACTAACTCAATGTTTATCCTTTTAACATAACTAACAGATCAAATTTACCTTAAATCATCATCACTTTAAATTCTTAATTTGCCACAACATTATTTTACTAACGCTTAAATTTTCACGCCTAAGATTGATTCATCCTACAATGTCCTTGGTTACCATTCATTATAACATTATAACCCAAATATCTAAATATTCTATATTTCCTTTGAGCCTAAATAACCGAAAATTCCTATCATCTACACCGTTCAATTCTCACCTACTACTAAATAAGTTCTCAAATTTCTTAAAATTGTAAAATTAATTCTTACTTTCCTCGAATATCATCCAATTTTTTTTTTCTTAAATCTCGAAATTCCACAATTACCCATTAGTCCTCAGTATTCCCAATTTCATTTTATAGATTTCCCGCATCATAAGGTTCAATAGCCCTAAGTTTATTAAACCCAAAATTAATTCCCATAACACGTCTTACATTTCTATAAATATTTAAAATTTCAACTCCTCAAAAGTTCGCATTTAATCCTTAAAATTTTGAAAATTGTAATCTGACCCTTACAGTTCTCCAAATTTACATTTTGGCCCTAAACTCTTCGAAATTTCCATCATTGTCCCCATAAAATTTTCCATCTTTACCTCATTAAAATTTTAGATTCTCGAACTCGAAATTTAAACCCAAAATTTGGTAAATTCGAAAATAGTCCATTAGAATTTTATTTTTGAACTTAGGTCCTCAAATCATTGGTTATTACAATTAGGTCCTTAAAATTCTCAATTCCTGCAATTCAATCCTTAAATCCAACTATGTAGAGCATGCATCCTAAATAAATTCTCATAATTAATCTTACA
Source organism: Primulina eburnea (assembly GCF_022965805.1). NCBI lineage: Eukaryota > Viridiplantae > Streptophyta > Magnoliopsida > Lamiales > Gesneriaceae > Primulina > Primulina eburnea. The sequence continues at coordinate 16,453,648 of NC_133108.1, forward strand.
TTTCCATAGATAATTAAAATCCTCAAGTTGTACATTTATAATCTTAAAGATTGTCGTAGCCTTTGAATCGCTATTGCTTATATGAGATCCTCAAAAAAATTAATCGACTAGCAACCAAGAACCATTAATAATTTCTTAGAAATTCTACAAGTCTCAAAAGCATTCATAATTTTCAAGATTAACTTATAACCCATAAGGAGGACATTAACACTACTGACCTAAATATTAATATAGTCAAATCATTTTCAACCTCTCCTAAAGCTCAATATTCGAATTCTTAGACATGTCCTTTCTAAACGTACCCAACATGCATAATTCCATCACTGAACAATTAAAATCTGAACGTAAAATATTTCATGGAAACATGTTGTTTAAAATAATTCATGCTTTAAATAAAATGCGTAAATGTAACCTTACAGACCGAAGACGTGGCTTCGTGAGCTTCTCGTGGTCAGTAGTAGTGTAACCCTTTATAAGAACATAGGCTCTGATACCAGCTGTAGAGGCCTAAAAATCCTTACTTGGAAATTTGCGAAAAATTTAAAATTTTTCTTTTTAAATAATTCAAAATTGCCTCATTCACAAAATCAACTGATAAGTCACGTTTAAATGTTCAAAATAGCAGCGGAAGAAATTATTACTCGCCAAAATAATAAGTTAAAGTATCCAACAACTGATAAAATGTTTGAGTATAAAAAAAATGGCAAGTGCTGTAAATGAGGTCCTCGGGTTCCACTACTGCAGACCCAAGCTAGCTCACTGGTCCCCGCCCTCGGTCCCGTCATCATCAATACCTACAACAATCAAGTCTAGTGAGTTTAAAGACTCAACATGCATATATCGTAAATAACGAGTAAATAAATAGTTAAATTGCATGCCACTGAAAATATCATGTCATGAGGCACATCGTAAAACTGTCATGTCATGATTAATTATAATACGTGCATCATTGAACAGGGAAATCATAAATGAAAATGGTTGCTCCTTGGAGCCCTGTCATGAAATAACTTGTAATAATTTTCTGGTGAGATTATGGTCTACGCAAGTGGTCCCTGCACTGTACTGAACTGACCGGTAACTGACGACCGGATTTAATAATACGTCTGATCAGACTACTGCCCTAGTATACTGGGTGAAACAACTGAACTGACCGGTAACTGGCGACCGGAACGGTAACTGGCGACCGGATTTAATAATGCTCCCATAACCAGTAACTGACGACCGGATCGGTAACTGGCGACCAGATTTAATCATGATAGTAAAGTGACCACAAACAATATCGCATAAATCTCAAAATGAATATTTTTGCACGTAATATAATTAGTTAACATAATTAAATATCCTGCAATAATTTTACTGAATGGATTAGATCGCTCCCAGGCTCGCTGCAACCTGCATATGCCATGAAAAAGATGCAATAACTTTTACTTGACCAAACTATGCAATTAAATCCGAAAACTGAGACATTTGCGCCTACGACTTCGTATTTAATCATGACTTCGTGCCAACCCAAACCAACACCGAACCATCAAGTAGTCATGATTAAAATACGCCTTAAATGATGAAATAATGCTCCTACAATATTGAGGGCCAAAATCTAGGTGAATGAAGGCCAAAACATGAAACGCTCTTTCGAGAGTCAATTTGGCACATCGCACCGTAAATTCTCGTACAACCTAAAAAATGATCCGAATCACGAACGGCCAAAAACATGACCTTCCTAACTTGATGAGGCACTGTCCAGTCCAAGGCCATAGGCTAAAAGTCAACCAAGAACTCGAACAAGCCACTGAACCATCACCGCAAGTTGCTGTCCAAAAATACAGCAGCTGTGCTTTGGTTTCTTGCGTCGTTTGCGAGGCTAATGGCCATTGGGGCTTGAACCACCGACCAAAACCTCTTACCAAAATCCTAAGGAATGATTTGAACCATGGCTAAGGTCCCTAGGCCAGCCACAATTCGCATCACACCAGCAAACAACCGAACGTTCCAACCGAGAACAAATTCTGCACGTAGGATGCATTGCTTTTGTTTTGCTGTCACAAATCGTTCCAATGGCCATTTGATTGACAATGACATGATCTAGACATCTAGGGGTATGGTATGAACCGTGACTAAGGGCCATAGGCCAACCAAGATCCACACCATTCCACCATTTTCGAAATACACATGCTGTACCAAGGGAAAGCCGAAAGGGGGAAGGGGCTGTTCTTGTTGTTTTATTTGAAAACCGATTCACCATGAACCAAGCCACCAAAAGGGCAACTTAGTCACGTCTTAGACATGCTAGGAAAGTGATCTAACCATGGCTATAGTCCTTTTGGGCAGCCATGATCAGAAACTTTTCCCTTTGACAGCAACCTGAATTTTTTCGAAACTCATATGGACACAAATGGGAAGTTGCTGTCATCTTCTCGACTTCCAGCGTGCATGGGGTTAAATGAATAGACCAACATGGTCCCAATGCATCCTATTACATGTCTAGATGTCACCTTGGGAGCTTGGAATCGAACCAATACCTGAAACCATCAAAACAAAAGAAACCGTGAAGAGCATCATGAAAGCCGAAATTCTGCACCCTTTATTTTCTGAAAAATATTTGATATATTTCGGTTTTTGCATGAAATGATGATCATGAAATATAAAAATAATGATAGTAGGACTTGATTGAAGAGTCAAGGAAGAATATATACATGCCTGGTTTCGTTTTTAAAGAGAAACGAAAGAATAAGACAACTCGGCGTGGAGGAGATGGAGCGCTCTTGCTACCTTGCTTCTTCTCTCGATTATTTTTCTTTATGAGCTATCGGTTTTCCTCACTCAACCCACGAAAATGCTCTGAAATCCTCTCAATAATTCGGTGATGGGGGAGGGGAAATGGTTAGGAGAGTGAGGGAGATCCAATAATAAAGGATACCAAGGGTATGACCAAGTCTCCTCTTTTTAAATTTTGAATTGGTTAGTATCAAATGGCTTCTTGGATGGATCTTGAATGAGTGGCCGATTTTAAAATGTTAGACGTAGGTTGATTTTGATCTAATATTAATTAATTAAGGATGATTAATAAATAAAAAAAGTTATCAAGTTAAGGGATGGCAAGGAATGGGTCAAAGGGGTGAGTTGGCATATCAATGCTTAATCAACTAAGGGTGGCCGAAATCAAACAATAAAAATGAAGGGGAAATGTTGTTTATTAAGTAAATTTTTAACCCTTAAAAACCGTACCCATCTTTTAGATAATTTAGTGAACTAACCCCTTAATTATGGAACTTAAATGAATTTATTTTCTACTCATCTCAAGTAACTTAAATAATTCCTCCTTTTAACTTAAATTAACTTACTAGCTAGCTAAAATAAATTCGGGAAATGTTTTATGAATCTTAAATTCTATCTCAAAACTCCAACTCCAGTCCGGCTTCACTGAATTAACTGAAATGATAAAAATCAAACTACCGCATAAAATAATCAACTTAAGGAAAAGCATTTAAATATTCATGAAATTAAATCATTTTATTTTACAATACTAGAATTATGCATGCTTATACGTAGAGTGATTTACGGGTTCTACAACTTATTTAATAATTTAGCTCCAATTAATTAAATAAATTCTAAAACATTCTATTTCTTTAAATTAAATTATTCATCGACTTAAATTAAATTGAGGAATATTTTTCTTATTATTAATCTTATTATTAATCTTATCTCTACTCTCCAAACTCCGGTCCGATCTAGCGTAAACATCTACATTTAAAATAAATAATCATGACTTAAAATTATTAAAATAAATCAAACACTTCATATATATATATATAAAATATTCATTTTTAATTTAAATAGTAGCAATTATGCATGGCTTATACGTAATCTGATCTTCGGGTTCTACAATATATGTGTGACGTTCGTCGCTTGAGCAGAAAATGGTTTGGACTAGTTTTGAGATAAGTTTTATATTTTAAAACCCGTTTTTCTCTCTCTTTTAAATACGGTGACTTTTCGGTCGTGATTCAGAGAAAAATTTCAACACGAAAATTGTATACTTTTCGATACCTTCGATTTGATATAAAATTCAAAGTATTTGGATAAAAATTGAGTGAGTTATGGTGATTTTCGTGGGGACTGCTCAAATTGCGTTTTCTGAAAATGTGTTATTGATGTGTTCTTGAAGTTTTTAAGTTGCAGGCTTCGTTCGGAACCATTTGTAGATCGCTGCTGCGTTTGGGTATTGTGAGTATTACATTTAGATAATTTTGGTACTTAGTCTTGTGTCGGTAGGCACTTGGTTGCATTAGAAGTCGTAGGAAGTACTTTTGTGTCAAAATTCATGTTAGGGATTATGTTGCGTAGTTGTTGTGAGTCGTCGTTTTTGGGGACTTTTTTTTGAGTTGAATCTCTGTCATAGCATCCTAGGATGAGTCTCGATAGATTGGTTCATGATTCATATAATTTAGTAGGAGTTTTAAGCTTCGTGTCGCGGAGTCCAGAAGACTCAGCGCCCGAGCGGTAATATTTTACAGCTCGAGCGCCACTCTTTTTGTCCGAGTATTTTCCCCAGAAGGCTCGGCGCTCGCGCGGTAATTTATTATGTCCCGAGCGCCCCATCTGTAAAAATATTTTTTGGTCTTTCTTCTTTTCAAGTTCTATAGTGAGTTCATGTCTTTTATTTTTTTGTGAAACATTCACACATCATTTTAGAGATTGTTCGGGGTTCGATGTCATGGGTTAGTACGACGATTTAACGAGGTCAAGTCCCGAGTGATCTAGAATTTCATAAGCTATCTATTTAATTCGGTGGTGAGCAAGAATACCTACGTCTAAGTAAGCAAGTTAAGTGTTGAAATTCATGTTAGTATTTGCAGCAGTGGCCCCAAGAGAGATCCAACGAATCCCTCAACGCCAAGTAAGTATGTTTGACGTTCAGGAAAAAATATTTTAAGTTTTTGAGGTACGATAAATGTCTTGTGACCAAATTATGTTTTGGATTCGAAAGCGCTAAATTATGAACGGAGACCAATCCGTCCGTTAATTTATGAAGGGGTTTAGATCGAGATTAGAAAGCGTTAAATTATGAACGGGGACCAATCAGCCCGTTAAATTATGAACGTGGATCTCATGTATGTGGTAGTGGATTCGTCCCTATCAGCCCAGTACTGTGGTTTAGTCTGATCAGACGATTATGTTATGGGTCACTTGCATTGAAACATATCTCTACGCAAAATGATGAAGTTATGTATGTTCTATTATGTTCAAGTATGCAAACATGTTTAAGAAAAGTTTATGTTGATGGCACGTCTAAGTATGTATGTACGTATGTTCAGATTTTGTCATGCAAGTTCAAGTTTTAAGTATGTATATCCTATTTTAAAGTTGCATGTGATTTTATTATGTACTACTCGTTACTTCCAGTTTATACGTGTTGAGTCTTTAGACTCACTAGACTTGATCGATGCAGGTGAGGATGTTTATGAGGAGGCTGGAGGTGGGGACCAAGGAGCAGGCTTGGACTGAGCGGGAGGCTAAACCCGAGGACTGCGCATGTTTTGAAGTTTTTACAAAATGTTTAAAAGTACTTTAATTTATGTTACTGGTTTCGAGATTTTTAGCAAATACTTTTGGCAAACATTACGATTAGATCTTTTGCTACAATGGTTGTTGAGATGAAAAATTTATTTATTTTTTTCAAAATTTGAAAGTTCACTTCTTATTCAAGAAAATTTTAATTTTTCCGTAAATTTTAAGTAGCAAAAGTACGGTACGTTACACTTGGTATCAGAGCCGTGTTCTTGTAAAGGGTTATGCCTACTGCCAGTCACAAGAAGCTCACGAAGTCACACCTCAAGTTTGTAAGTTTTTAGGTTTCAAATTTATGTTATGTAGTAAGCATGAAGTTCTGATTTCAGCATATGCATATTTTAATGTTCAAGTACGTGCATCTTATGTTGTCTATATCATGTTCATGCATGTTGGGTTTACGTGTTGGGTAAATTATTGGAATAGTATGCCTCCTAGATGTGTGACCGAAGCAAGGGATGAGGACAGAGAGCCTCGAGAGGAGAGAAGAGACGGTCCTCCACCTCCACAACCAGATATGCAGGCACAGATGCTTGCAGGAATGACTCAGTTCTTCGCACAGTTTGCGGGGAACCAGGCTGCAGTGGACGCTGGGGCGAGGCCCAGGCCAGAGGAAGTATATGAGAGGTTCAGGAGGATGAACCCAAATGAGTTTTCGGGTACCACTCACCCGATGATAGCTGAGGGATGGATTAAGTCCATCGAGGTAATCTTTGATTTTATGGAACTGATCGATGTAGATAGGTTTAGGTGTGCCACGTTCCTTCTGACAGGGGACGCCAGACTATGGTGGGAGAGTGCGTCAGTGGCAGTTAACTTGCAAGTGTTGTCGTGGAATGGTTTCAAGGAGGTTTTCTACTCTAAGTACTTCACTGAAGAAGTACGTTCCCGTCTGACTAGGGAGTTCATGTTGCTGCGGCAGGGAGACAACAGCGTGGCAGACTTTGTCAGGAAGTTTGAGAGGGGGTGTCACTTTGTACCCCTGATAGCTAATGATGCCCAGAGCAAGCTGAGGCATTTCATGAATGGATTGCGGCCGATCTTGCGCCATGACGTCCGAGTTGCTGGTCCTACTACCTACACGGTTGCCGTGTCAAGAGCTTTGGCGGCGGAACAGGATCAGAGAGATATTGAGGCAGACAAGTAGGGCAAGAGGCCCTATCAGGCTCCAGCGCAGCAACAGCAACAACGACCTCAGTTTAAGAGGCCGTTTCAGGGGCCGCCAGGGAAGAAACCATATCAGGGACCGCCAAAGGGCAAGGGTCCAATTCAGCAGCAAGGGGCGCCTCAGAGGCCAGTTGTTTTCCCGGTATGCCCTAAGTGCAACCGCCAGCATCCGGGGCAGTGCCTATATGGGTCAGGCAAGTGTTTTAAATGTGGAGCTACTGACCACATGCTAAAAGAGTGCCCACAGTGGAAGCATCCAACTCAGGGCAGAGTGTTCACCATGCATGTACAAGAGGTGAACCCAGACACGACTTTACTGACCGGTAAACTTTTCTACCTAAGCTCAGTATTATATTTGCCTTGCATGTTTTGAACTTTTATTTGGGATTATTAATGTGCTAGTAATTTTTTGAGTGATTTAGGATAGTAATTTTCTGCTATGTTTTAGGTTAATGTTAGAATTTTTGGGATATAAGTTTGTGTTGTGCTAACGTCTCTCAAGAAATATTTTCATTAAGAGAATAGCCACTCAGGCCCTGATAGACTCAGGTGCACCCATTATTTCTTATCAGAGACGTTCGCTAGTCACTTGGATATCAAGACAATTGGTCTCGACGTGAATTACTCAGTGACAGTTCCATCAGGGGAAGAATTATCAGCTACTAGTGTGGTCAGGGAAATTGATCTGGAATTACATGGCCACCTAGTGTATGCCGACTTGATTGTCTTGCCGATGCCAGAATTTGACATTATTTTAGGAATGGACTGGCTGACAAAGAATAGGGTCTTGATTGACTTCTAGAAGAGATCAGTGCTAGTAAGACCGTTGGGTATGAAGCAATTTCTTTTCGAGCCAGCTAGATGGAAGAGTTTTCCTCGCATGTTTTCTTGCATGCCGGCGCGGAGACTCATTTCCAAGGTGTCAGGATTTCTTGGCCAGCATCATTTCAACACCTGACATACCCACTCGGTAACTATCAGAGGTGCCAGTAGTCAGAGACTTCCCAGACGTCTTTCCTGACGACTTCACGGGTCTACCACCAGAGAGAGAGGTGGAGTTTGAAATTGATCTTATGCCAGGCACTATGCCAATCTCTAAAGCACCGTACCGATTAGCTCCAGCGGAGATGTTAGAGCTCAAACAGCAGATTCAAGAGCTTCTAGACAAGGAATTCATTCGCCCTAGTTTCTCACCGTGGGGCACACTAGTGCTTTTTGTAAAAAATAAGGATGGGAGTATGAGGCTGTGCATCGATTACCAAGAGTTGAACAAGGTAACGATAAAGAACAAGTACCCACTTCCTAGGATCGAAGACTTGTTTGATCAGTTGCAAGGAGCCACAGTGTTCTCTAAGATATTTCTTCGATCAGGGTATCACCAACTGAAGGTGAAAGATGCAGATGTTCACAAGACAGCCTTCAGAACCAGATATGGGCATTACGAGCTCTTAGTGATGCCATTCGGACTGACGAACGCTCCAGAAATTTTCATGGACTTGATGAACCGAGTATTTCAGCCCTACCTAGACCAATTCGTCATAGTGTTCATTGACGATATTCTTATTTACTCGAAGAGTCATGAGGAGCACAATCATCACTTGAAGACAGTTTTGCAGACCTTGCAGAGTCGCAAGCTATTTGCGAAGTTCAGTAAGTGTGAATTTTGGTTGGAGAAGGTAGCGTTTTTGGGTCATATTATATCTAGCAGTGGGATTGAGGTGGACCCAGCTAAGGTAGCGGCAGTTAGAGAATGAGTTGAGCCGAAGAATGCATTAGAAATCCGTAGCTTTTTGGGTTTAGCCGTTTACTACCGTAAGTTCATTCAGAGGTTTTCGTCCATAGCAGTGTCACTCACTTCACTGACCAACTAGAATGCTAAGTTTGTGTGGAGTGACGAGTGTCAGAAGAGCTTCGATACTTTGAAGCAAGCTCTTGTTTCAGCACCAGTGTTAGCCATGCCAACATGGCAAGGTGATTTTGTGCTGTACATCGATGCATCTAAGCTCGGATTAGGCGCAGTTCTGATGTAGCAGGGTCGGGTTATAGCCTATGCCTCCAGGCAATTGAAAGTGCACGAGAAGAACTACCCGACTCATGATCTTGAGCTAGCCGCAGTTGTCTTTGCGTTGAAGATTTGGAGACATTACTGGTACGACGAGAAATGTCAGATATTTACCAATCACAAGAGTCTTAAGTATTTCTTCGCGTAGAAGGAACTGAACATGAGACAGAGAAGGTGGTTAGAGTTGGTGAAAGGCTACGACTGCGAGATCAGCTACCATCCGGGAAAGGCTAATGTTTTCGCAGACACCTTGAGTAGGAAAGTGGCAGTTGTAGCACAGTTGTCAGTACAGAGACTTCTTTAGTCTGAGATTCAGAAGATTGCTTTAGAGGTTTATCTCAAGGGCAGAGCTCCAAGGCTGTCTAATCTGACAGTCCAATCTTCTTTGCTAGACCGTATTCGTGCGGGCCAGCCTTCAGACGAGCAATTGCAGAAATGGAGATTTAAGGATGAAGCCAAGGGCAGTGTACTCTACACAGTGTCAGATGGTATTGTGAGATACAGAGGTTGAATGTGGGTGCCTAGTGTTGATTCGATCAGAGAGGATATTCTGACAGAGGCACACGAATCTCTATATTCTATTCACCCAGGAGGTACCAAGATGTATAAAGACCTGCAGATTTTGTATTGGTGGCCAGGGATGAAGCGAGACGTCCGCAGATTTGTGTCTTAATGCCTCACTTGCCAACAGGTGAAGGCAGAGCATCAGAGGCCATCAGGAATGCTTAAGCCGCTCCCTATCCTTGAGTGAAAATGAGAGAATATTACAATGGACTTTGTGGTTGGTTTACTGAGGTCAGTCAGAGGATTTAATTTTATATGAGTTATAGTGGATCGACTAACTAAGTCGGCACACTTCTTGCCAGTGAAGACGACTTTCTCCGTGACGCAGTATGTGGAGCTCTATATCAAGGAGATAGTTCGATTGCATGGGATCCCAGTTTCAAATGTGTCCGACAGGGACCCAAGGTTTACATCGTCCTTTTGGAAGAGCTTGCATGCAGCCATGGGAATGAAGTTGCTTTTCAGTACAGCTTTTCACCCGCAGAAAGATGGCCAATCTTAGCGAGTTATTCAAATTTTGGAGGATTTATTGCGAGCATGTATGATTGATTTCCAAGTGACTTGGGAATCAAAGATACCTCTAGTGGAGTTTACCTACAACAACAGTTTCCAATCATCTATAGGTACGGCTCCCTATGAGGCGTTATATGGAAGGAAGTGCAGATCGCCGATTCATTGGGATGAAGTCGGTGAAAGAGCAGAACTTGGTCCAGAGATAGTTCAGCAGACCTCAGACGTGGTGGTCAAGATTCGAGACAGAATGAAGACCGCCCAGAGTCGTCAAAAGAGCTATGCTGATAAGAGAAGAAGAGATCTAGAGTTTGTTGTGGGTGACCACGTTTTCGTGAACATAGAACCATGAATGGTGTTATGAGATTTGAGAAGAGAAGCAAGCTCAGTCCGAGGTTTATTGGACCGTTTGAGATTCTTGACAGAGTTGGGACACTAGCTTATCGTATATCATTGCCTCCAAACCTGGCCGGTGTACACAATGTGTTCCACGTCTTGATGTTAAGGAAGTACCTAGCTAACCCTTCGCATGTGTTGAGCTACGAGCCGTTGCAGTTGGCTCCAGATCTGTCTTATGAGGAAAGACCTGTCCAAATCCTAGACAACCAGGAGCGGAGACTTCGAAACAAAGTGACCAAGTTGGTCAAAGTCCGGTGGCTAAATCAATCAGTGGAGGAAGCCACTTGGGAAGCAGAAGCAGATATGAGGATTCGCTACTCGGAGTTGTTCGGTAAGACTTAATTTCGAGGAATAAATTTTTATAAGTGGGTGAGGAACTGTAGTGCCCAAATTCAGTACACATATAACCCATACATTTATTTAATTGTTAAATATTTTATTTAAGTTTAAAAATGAATTTAGTGATGCATGATTTATTTAAAATGCATTATTTTAAATTATTCATGTTTAGGTGATGCACGTTAAAATGTTTTTCAAGTTTCATGCTTCAAGTGATTATTCGAGGCGGGATCGAGGAATAGAGACCGGTGAAGAGTTTGGCAATTTGTAAACGTGATATTTTATTTTTAAGTTAAGGATGGGGTATTTTAAAAGCTAATTTATTTAGTTAGTGATTTAAGAGTTTGAAACTTTCAAAATTAGCATTTTGTGTGTTTTAATTTAAATTAAGGGATTTTGTTAAAGACTTAAAGTTAGAGGTGGATTATCATTTTTATTAGCTTGTTAATTATTAATTAAACAAAATTTTCTCCTAAGTAACACTATTCACACGCACACACACTTTTACACACACTAAAAATGCTAAAACACACACACACACACACTTCATTATTCAGATTTTATTATTTTTGAAAGGAGAAAACTAGGGTTCTTAGTAGAGAGCAGCCGCCCCCTCCCTCAGATTTTCCAACAAGATGTCGTTGAGTTTTCTTCAAAGAAAATAGCGCCACGTTCGTCCCGGATCAACCTCGCTTCCTTCCCCGCGTCGGTATCATCGTTTCGTTATTTTATCATCAAAAAGCACGTATAATCTGTTATTTCTGCATCGATCTCGTCATATTATGTGTCGTGTTATTTTTATGCGTAAAAATTTATGTGTGACGTTCGTTGCTTGAGCAGAAAATGGTTTGGATGAGTTTTGAGATAAGTTTTAGATCTGAAAACTCGTTTTTTGCTGTCTATTTTGAATACTTTGATTTTTCTGTCGTGATTCTGAGAAAACTTTCAACACGCAAATTGTGGAAATTTTTGATACCTTCGATTTGATATAAAATTCGAAGTATTTGGATAAATATTGAGTGAGTTATGATGATTTTCGTGGGATTGATCAAACTGCGTTTTCTGAAAATGTGTTGTTGATGTGTTCTTAAAGTTTTTGAGTTCCAGGCTTCGTTGGGAACCATTGGTGGATCGCTGCTACATTTGGGTATTGTGAGTATGACATTGGGATAAATTTTGGTGCTTAGTATTGTGTCGGTAGGCACTTGGTTGCATTAGAAGTCGTAGGAAGTATTTTGGTGTCAAAATTCATGTTAGGGATTATGTTGCGTAGTTGTTGTGAGTCGTCGTTTTTGGGGACTTTTGTTTGAGTTGAATCTATGTCATAGTGTCCTAGGATGAGTTTCGATAGATTGGTTCATGATTCATATAATTTAGTAAGAGTTTTAAACTTCGTGTCACGGAGTCCAGAAGACTCGGCGCCCGAGCGATAATATTTTACCGCTCGAGCGCCACTCTTTCTGTCCGAGTATTTTCCCCAGAAGGCTCGGAGCTCGAGCGGTAATTTATTATCACCCGAGCGCGGACCCTGGCGTGCAAGCGGTAATGTTTTACTGCCCGAGCGCGGCCCCATCTGTAAAAAATATTTTGTTCTTTCTTCTTTTCAAGTTCTATAGTGAGTTCATGTCATTTATTTTTTTGGGAAATGTTGACACATCATTTAGAGATTGTTCGGGGTTCGATGTCATGGGTTAGTATGACGATTTAACGAGGTCAAGTCCCGAGTGATCTAGAATGTCATAAGCTATCTATTTTATTCGGTGGTGAGCAAGAATACCTACGTCTAAGTATGCAAGTTAAGTGTTGAAATTCATGTTAGTATGTGCAGCAATGGCCCCAAGCGATATCCAACGAATCCCTCAACGCCAAGTAAGTATGTTTGACGTGCAGGAAAAAAATATTTTAAGTTTTTGAGGTATGCTAAATGTCTTGTGACAAAATTATGTTTTGGATTGGAAAGCGCTAAATTATGAACGAGTACCAATCCGCCCGTTAAATTATGAACGGGTTTAGATCGAGATTGGAAAGCGTTAACTTATGAATGGGGACCAATCAGTCCATTAAATTATGAACGGGGATCTCATGTATGTGGCAGTGGATTCGTCCTTGTCAGCCCAGTACTGTGGTTTAGTCTGATCAGGCGATTATGTTATGGGTCACTTG